>NC_058082.1:143346169-143675912 GCF_014858855.1 Bufo gargarizans | reverse complement strand
GCTCCCAGGGGACATCCTATTACATCTGTGTTATTTTCCCCCTAAAAAAACTATAGCAATTTCTTTCTCTATCATAAAGAACTTAACCGCTTCCCGACTGCTCATTGACTATAAACGTCCTGGGTGGTTGGGTTTATCTCTGATCAGACATTTTCAACCATGTTTTCAGAGACGGCAGCTGCATGCTAATCGTGTAGCTACCGAACGGGGGGCCTGCTGTCAGTAACAGCAGGGCACCTCAGGGAGAAGGCATGTACCGTTCCTGGGTATCGCTGCTTTTTAGATTGCTGTATACATAGCGCTCAACGAGACCTTCCACAGACCTCTATCAGCCCTGCACTGAGGCTGTACAGTGATGTATACTGCTGTACAGCCTCTCTGGGGGCTGTATTTCTACTATAACTGGGGCTACTATGTCAGGCCCAGTTATAGGAGAAATCAATTGTTAAATGCAAATTTTAAAAAATCCAGTTAAAGGTCCCCCAGAGGTCTTGTATGACCTTATGGGGGACACAAAGCGTAAAAAATAAAATAAAAAATAAAGTGTTTTGAAAAAAAAAGTTTCACATAAAAAAAAATCTGTATGTACCCAAAATGGTAACAATAAAAACGTCACCTCATCCCGCCAAAAATTGTCCCCCACACAAGACCATAGCCAGGAAAAAAAAAAAAATGGCTGTAAGAAAATTGTAACACAAAAACATGATTTTTTTTTCTAAAAGTGCTCTTATTGTGTAAAATGTAAACAAAATAAATAATAAATACAAATATTTGTTATTGCTGTGTCCGTAACAATTGACAAGTGAACGGTGTAAAAAAAACAAATAAAAATTATGCCAAAACAGCTTTTTTTAGTCACCTCACAAAAACATAATATCAATCAATAAAAGTCGTATGGTACCAATAAAAACTTCATCTCGTTCCACAAAAAAAAAGCCCTCACTCAAGACTATAGCTAGAAAAATGAAAAAAATATGGCTCTAAGACTATGGCAAAACACAAACATGATTTTCTTTTCTAAAAATGTTTTATAAACGTAAAAAAAAAAAAAAAAAAATAGACATATTTGGTATTGTTGTGTCCGTAATGTGCAGATCAAGTGAAAAAAAAAAAAAATAATGACACCAAACAGCTTTTGTTGTGACTTCACCTCCCCAAAAATATGATAAAAAGCAACCAGAAAGCCAAATGTACCCCAAAGTGGTGCTTATAAAAACTATAACTTGTCTCGCACAAAATAAGCCCTCACACAGCTTATTCAACAAAAATAAAAAAAGGTATCACTCTTAAAAACTATGACAGAAAATCCCATGTTAGAAAATTCAGATGCCACTCCTTCCCTTCTGAGCCCTGGAGTTTTTCCAAACAACAGTTTGACCACAATTGGGGTTTTACTATATTCAGGAGAAAGTGGGTAGCAAATTGTGGGGGATATTGTCCTGTTACCTTTTGTGAAAAATGTAAGTTTGGTCCTAAGGCACCATTTTCTTGTAAAAAAAATGTTTTAATTTTCACATCCAAGTATAAAAAATTCTGTGAAACACCTGTTGAGTGAAGTGCTTGCTACACCCCTTAAAATTCCTTGGGTGGTGTAGTATACAAAATGTGGTCACTTTTCAGGGGTTTTCATTGTGGGAATACCTCAGGGTCTCTTCAAATGCAACATGGTGCCCAAAGACCATTGTAGCAAAATCTGCCCTTCAAAAACCATATGGCGCTCCTTGCCTTCTGGGCCCTGTCGTGTGCCCAAAGTGTAGTATACAACCACATGTGGTGTGTTTCTGCAACTGCAGAATCAAGGTAATAAATATTGTGGTTTGTTTTATTGTTAACCAGGTGTTCCAGGAAAAAAAATTATTAAAATGGAAAATCTGAAAAAAAAGTGAAATTTAGAAATTTCACCTCTATATTGCTTTAAGTCCTGTAGAATAACTAAAGGGTTATCAACATTTATAAAACCAGCTTTGAATAGCTTGAGGGGTGTATGGGTTGATTCTATTATGTAAGCCCCACAAAATGATTTCAGAACCAAATTGGTCCTTAAACAATTTCGAAAAAAAAATTACAAATTTAAAAAATTGCTTCTAAAATTCTAAACCTTCTTACATCCTAAAAATATAGAATTACAGTGCTGCCCATAATTATTCATACCCTTAGCAAATTTTGACTTAAAGTTACTTTTATTCAACCAGCAAGTCATTTTTTGATGGGAAATGACATAGGTGTCTCCCAAAATATAATAAGACGATGTACAAGAGGCATTATTGTGGAAAAAAACACAACATTTCTCAGCTTTTATTTACATTTGAGCAAAAAGTGTCCATTTGGCGTAAAAAAGGAGAGGCCTTCAATCCAAAGAACACCATCCCCACTGTCAAACATGGTGGTGGGAACCTAATGCTTTGGGGGTGTTTTTCAGCCAATGGACCAGGGAACCTAATCACAGTAAACGGCACCATGAAAAAAGAGCAATACATGAGGATTCTCAACGACAACATCAGGCAGTCTGCAGAGAAACTTAGCCTTGGGCACCAGTGGACATTTCAGCATGACCATGAACCAAAACATAAAGCAAAAGTGGTGAAGAAATAGAAACATAGAAACATAGAATGTGTCGGCAGATAAGAACCATTTGGCCCATCTAGTCTGGCCAATATACTAAGTACTATGGATAGCCCCTGGCCCTATCTTATATGAAGGATGGCCTTATGCCTATCCCATGCATGCTTAAACTCCTTCACTGTATTTGCAGATACCACTTCTGCAGGAAGGCTATTCCATGCATCCACTACTCTCTCAGTAAAGTAATACTTCCTGATATTACTTTTAAACCTTTGCCCTGCTAATTTAAAACTATGTCCTCTTGTAGCCGTTTTTCTTCTTTTAAATATTCTCTCCTCTTTTACCTTGTTGATTCCCTTTATGTATTTAAAAGTTTCTATCATATGCCCTCTGTCTCGTCTTTCTTCCAAGCTATACATGTTAAGGTCCTTTAATCTTTCCTGGTAAGTTTTATCCTGCAATCCATGGACCAGTTTAGTAGCTCTTCTCTGAACTCTCTCCAAAGTATCAATATCCTTCTGGAGATATGGTCTCCAGTACTGAGCACAATACTCCAAATGAGGTCTCACTAGTGCTCTGTAGAGCGGCATGAGCACCTCCCTCTTTCTACTAGTAATGCCTCTCCCTATACACCCAAGCATTCTGCTAGCATTTCCTGCTGCTCTATGACATTGTCTGCCTACCTTTAAGTCTTCTGAAATAATGACCCCTAAATCCCTTTCCTCAGATACTGAGGTTAGGACTGTATCACTGATTTTATATTCTGCTCTTGGGTTTTTACGCCCCAGGTGCATTATTTTGCACTTATTCACATTAAATTTTAGTTGCCAGATTTTTGACCAATCCTCTAGTTTTCCTAAATCCTTTTCCATTTGGTGTATCCCTCCAGGAACATCAACCCTGTTACAAATCTTTGTGTCATCAGCAAAAAGACACACCTTACCATCAAGGCCTTCTGCAATTTCGCTGATAAAGATATTAAACAATATGGGTCCCAGAATAGATCCCTGAGGTACCCCACTGGTAACAAGACATTGGTCTGAATATACTCCATTGACTACAACCCTCTGCTGCCTGTGCCTCAGCCACTTTCCATTCAACAATATGGGAGTCCAAGCCCAAAGACTGCAATTTATTGATAAGCCTTCTGTGTGGGACAGTATCGAAAGCCTTACTGAAGTCTAGATAAGCGATGTCTACTGCACCTCCGCCATCTATTGTTTTAGTCACCCAATCAAAAAAATCAATAAGATTAGTTTGACATGATCTCCCTGAAGTAAACCCATGCTGTTTTTCATCTTTCAATCCATGGGATTTTAGATGTTCCACAATCCTCTCCTTAAGTATGGTTTCCATTAATTTCCCCACTATTGATGTCAGGCTTACTGGCCTATAGTTGCACGATTCCTCTCTACTACCTTTCTTGTGAATCGGCACAACATTTGCTAATTTCCAATCTTCTGGGACGACTCCCGTTGCCAGTGATTGGTTAAATAAATCTGTTAATGGTTTTGCTAGTTCACCGCTGAGCTCTTTTAATAGCTTTGGGTGTATCCCATCAGGCCCCTGTGACTTATTTGTATTGATTTTAGACAGCTGACTTAGAACCTCTTCCTCTGTAAAGACACATGCATCAAAAGATTCATTAGTCTTCTTTCCTAACTGAGGTCCTTTTCCTTCATTTTCCTTGGTAAAGACTGAACAAAAGTATTCATTGAGGCAGTCAGCTAGTTCTTTATCTTCTTCCATATACCTTCCTTCTTTTGTTTTTAATTTTGTAATTCCTTGTTTTAGTTTCCTTTTTTCATTTATGTATCTGAAGAATGCCATATCGCCTTTTTTCCCTGACTGAGCTAATTTCTGTTCTGTCTGTGCTTTAGAAGCTCTTATAACTTGTTTGGCCTCTCTCTGCCTAATCTTGTAAATTAGCCTGTCATCCTCGTTTTTTTTTTTTTTTATAATTCCTAAATGCTATCTTTTTGTTTTTAATGATTTTGGCCACTTAGCAGACAACAACATTAACGTTTTGGAGTGGCCCAGCCAGAGTCCAGACTTGAATTCAATTGAGAATCTGTGGAGGGAGCTAAAGATCAGGGTGATGGCAAGAAGACCATCCAACCTGAAATATTTGTAGCTCATTGCTAAAGATGAATGGGCAAAAATACCTGTGGAGACATGCAAAAAGCTGGTCTGCAAATATAGGAAGTATTTGATTGCTGTAATAGCCAATAAAGGTTTTTCTATTGATTATTGATCAGGGTATTAATAATTTTGGATTGGACACTTTTTGCTCAAATGTAAATAAAAGCTGAGAATGTTTTTTCCCCACAATAATGCCTCTTGTACATCATCTTATTATCATTTGGGAGACACCTATGTAATTTCCCGTCCAAAAATTACTTGCTGGTTGAATAAAAGTAACTTTAAGTCAAAATTTGCCAGGGGTATGAATAATTATGGGCAGCACTGTATATACATCTATCTTGGATGGATTTTTTTGTGACTGTCGTGTTACAGTCGCATCATGTCGCATGTCACAGTACGACACCATAGCCTATCATTATGAAAATTGTTGCGCAACATTCGTATGACAAAATGTTGCACTACACATGTCATCATGTAGACCTAGCCTTAAAGGGACAGAGCCCTGTGGAGGTCACTATTAAGGGGGAAAGGGCCACTATTAAGGAGGCAGCTGCTGTGTAGGTCACTTTTAAGGGGGAAGGGGCCACTATTAAAGGGGCAGATGCTGTGGAGGTCACTGTTAAAGGGGAGGGCACTGTGGATGTTACTGTTAAGGGACAGGCTGCTGTGGAGGTCACTGTTAAAAGGGAGGACACTGTGGAGGTCACTGTTAAGGGTTAAGGGCCACTATTAAAGGGGCAGCTGCTGTGAAAGTCACTGCTAAAGGGGAGGGCACTGTGGATTTTACTGTTAAGGGACAGGCTGCTGTGTAGGTCACTGTTAAAGGGGAGGACACTATGGAGGTCACTGTTAAGGGGGCAGGGGCCACTATTAAAGTGGCAACTGTATGGAGGTCACTGTTAAGGCAGCAGGGTAGTGTGAGGTCACTGTTAAGGGAGTGGGGTACTATTGAGGTCACTGTTGGGGGAACGGGGTACTGTGGTGGTGACTGTTAAAGGAATGGGTGCTGTGGAGGTCTCTGTTAAGGGGGCAGGGAACACTGGAGGTCACGGATAAGGGGAAGGTCCCCTATGGAGGTCAGTGTTAAGGGTCATGCAGTTGTAGAGGTCACTGTTAAGGTGGCGGGCCCCTAAGGACGTCACTGTCAAGGGAGTGGGGTGCTATGAAACTCACTGTTAAAGGGGCAGGCTGCTGTGAAGGTCAAAGTTAAGGGGATGGGCTGCTGTGGAGGACCCATTTTAAGGTGGCCGGGCACTGTGGGGGGGGGGGGCGGTCAGTATTGAGGGGTAGAGATGTCGCGAACATAAAATTTACAGTTTGCGAACAGCGAACACGAATTTTCGCAAATGTTTGCGAATGGGCGAACCGCCATTGACTTCAATGGGCAGGCGAATTTTAAAACCCACAGGGACTCTTTCTGGCCACAGTAGTGATGGAAAAGTTGTTTCAAGGGGACTAACAACTGGACTGTGGCATGCCGGAGGGGGATCCATGGCAAAACGTCCATGGAAAATTACATAGTTAATCCAAAAAGGGCATAAATCACCTAACAATCCATATTTTTTTTTTTGAACAACGTGGTTTAAAACATCCAGTGTGTGTATACGATCAGGTATGATGTTGTATCGATCAGGTAGTGAGGGGTTACGCCCGCTTCACAGACATTGACATTGAACAAACTCCCCTTTTTATGCACCGCAAACCACCGCAAACAGTCCATTTGCCCAACCGCAAACTTCCCATTTGCACAAGGTTGGATACCAAGCTAGCCATGTCCCGTTGATGTCATTGAAGGTTTCTTCCTCCACCCAGCCATGTACAACACCAAGGGTACCGGAAAGGTGAATTGAATAGATTTTTCGAATGGGGAGATGGTTAAAAAAAAACGCTGGCTCCCTCCCCTTTGTTTGAATCCACGGTCACTACGTCTGTGCCGTGCAATATACTGCCCCACCCGATATGAGTGCTATTTTCTATAGTTCTCTCTCCTCATCAGTTTAATCCCTGTTACGTCCCCAATCTGGGGTCCATTTATTAAATAGATTTTTCGAACGGGGAGATGGTTAGAAAATTGCTGGCTCCCTCCCCTTTGTTTGAATCCACGCCACGGTCACTGTGTCTGCGCCGTGCAATTTACTGTCACACCCGATATGAGTGGTATTTCCTGTAGTACTATTCTCATCAGATTAATCCCTGTTACGCCCCATATCAGGGTGGGGTTGCCTTTTGTTAAAAAAAAAATTAGGCCGGGTATCTTCGACTGCCTTCACAGTGACAGACCAAACTCTGATACACCAAACTGAATTGATTTTAGGAACCGGGAGATGGAAAAAGCAGCTTGGTCGGTCCTCTTACTCCCAAGTTGGGGCACTGCGTGTGCACGGAGCAATGTGCTGTGACATCCTATATGATTGGTGTCTTAACTAGTCCTATTCCTATCCTATCCGGGGACGTGTGTCGAATTGATTAACCATTGTCGAATTAACGAACCATTACGACATCCTGGAATAATTTAGTTCTGAGCTTTGTACTTGATTTGTATTGGAATTGTTGGGGATTTTTTTAATTGTCTGCATTATTTCTAATAAACTATTAAGAGACTTTATTATGATTTTTATTTTATTTTATGTATTAAAAACCCACCCATACAACTTTAAAAAAGATAAATAAAAAAATTAATTTTTTTCTATGAAAAAACATCCAGCCGTCCCGATCGCTTTTGGTCTGAACATAATGAAGCAAAGGCCTTATCATCTGGGGTGTGGCAACATTGCCAACACACTCATAGAGGTGATGAACGCTTCATTGTGATACGCAAGCCCCTTCACCACAACAAGGTAACGATCACGAAATGGGAATTGACACTTGTATGTGCCTTTTTTTTGTTTTGTTTTTGCAGCCACAGTGCAGCACCAGAGGCCAGAAAAATTAGGCATGTACACATGCCTGAAAAACAATGTTATTGTTGCAGCCGCTGTTGTAGCAGCGGCCAGAAAAATTGTTGTTTTCAAGGCAGAAAGGTGACTAAAACATTGCAGCTTGAACCCTAGTTGGTGGCGGAGAATTCACGAAAGTCATCCGGTATGCAGACATTAAATACAGCAGCGTGGGGACCATTTTGAAGCCAAGGCATGTCAGGCCTTTTGTTAGTTAAACGTATCCCCTACTGTCAGTCCCTTCGGGATCCATGCCTCATTCATCTTAATGAAGGTGAGGTAATCAACACTTTTTTGACCGAGGCGACTTCTTTTGTCAGTGACAATGCCTCCTGCTGCACTGAAGGTCCTTTCTGACAGGACACTTGAAGCGGGGCAGGCCAGAAGTTCTATCGCAAACTGGGATAGTTCAGGCCACAGGTCAAGCCTGCACACCCAGTAGTCAAGGGGTTCATCGCTCCTCAGAGTGTCAATATCTGCAGTTAAGGCGAGGTAGTCTGCCACCTGTTGGTCAAGTAATTCTCTAAGGCTGGATCCCGAAGGGCTGCGGCAATGTGTAGGACTGAAAAAGCTCTGCATGTCCTCCACCAACAGGACGTCCTTGCCTCCGTGGTTGTGGTAGGAGGAGGATTACGTTCACCTCTTCCCCAGTTAGATTCCCGTTGTGCTGTGACAACCCCTTTATAAGCTGTGTAAAGCATATTTTTTAGTTTGGTTTTGAACTGCTGCATCCTTTCTGACTTTTGGTAATTTGGTAACATTTCCGCGACTTTCTGCTTATAGCGGGGGTCTAGTAGCGTGGCCACCCAGTACAGGTCGTTCTCCTTCATCCTTTTTATACGAGGGTCCCTCAACAGACATGACAGCATGAAAGACACCATTTGCACAAGGTTGGATGCCGAGCTACTCATTTCTCGTTCCTCGTCCTCACTGATGTCATTGACGGTCTGTTCTCTAGATGACAACAACGAGCACCCTGGGATGGTCTTCCTCCTCCTCAAAGCCACATTCCTTCTCTGACTCCTCTTCCTCATACTCCTCTTGCAGCTATGCCGCAGGTCCGGCAAGCGATGATGACAAGGCTGTTTCTGGTGGTGATGGTGACCACAACTCTTCCTCTTCGCGCTCATCTACAGCCTGATCCAGCACTCTTCGCAGGGCACGCTCCAGGAAGAAAACAAATGGGATGAGGTCGCTGATGGTGCCTTCGGTGCGACTGACTAGGTTTGTCACCTCCTCAAAAGGTCACATAAGCCTACAGGCATTGCACATGAGCATCCAGTAACGTGGCAAAAAAATTCCCAGCTCCGCAGAGGCTGTCCTAGCACCCCGGTCACACAAATACTCGTTGACGGCTTTTTCTTGTTAGAGCAGGCGGTCGAACATTAGGAGTGTTTAATTCCAACGTGTCGGCCTGTCGCAAATCAAGCGCCTCACTGGTATATTCAACGCTGAATGTCTGCAAAGTGTGCCATGGCCGTTTAGGAACGCCTGAAATGGCCACACACCTTCCTGGCCTGCTTGAGGACGTCCTGTAAGCCTGGGTACTTAGACACAAAGCGTTGTACGATGAGATTCAACACATGTGCCATGCACGGCACATGTGACAACTTGCCCAAATTCAATGCCTCCAACAAATTGCTTCCATTGTCACACACCACTTTGCCGATCTCCAGTTGGTGCGGGGTCAGCCACTGATCCACCTGTGCATTCAGGGCAGACAGGAGCGCTGGTCCGGTGTGGCTCTCTGCTTTCAGGCAAGTCAACCCCAAGACAGCATGACACTGTCGTATCTGGGATGTGGAATAGCCCCTGGGGAGCTGGGGGGGTTCAGTTGATGTACAGCCAGACGCTGCAGCAGAAGAGGACTCAGCCAAGGAGGTTATGGAAGAGGATGGAGTAGGAGGAGTAGAGGAGGTGGCAGTAGGCCTGCCTGCAAGTCGTGGCGGTGTCACCAACTCCGCTGCAGAGCCACGCATTCCATGCTTGGCAGCCGTCAGCAGGTTGACCCAATGCGCAATTTAGGTGATATACCTGCCCTGACCGTGCTTTGCAGACCAGGTATCAGTGGTCAGATGGACCCTTGCCCCAACACTGTATGGCAGAGATACCATGACTTCCACTGTGGTGTCCCAATAGCGACAAATTTTTTGAAGGCCTCAGACTCCACCAGCTGGTATGGTAAAAGCTGGCGGGCTAAGAGTTCCGTCAAGCCAGCTGTCAGACGCCGGGCAAGGGGGTGACTCTGTGACATTGGCTTCTTACGCTCAAACATTTCCTTAACAGACACCTGACTGTGGGCAGATGAGATGGAACTGCTCAAGGTGAGAAGCGGAGTGGCGGGTGGTTGAGAGGGGGCAAGAAGGACAGCAGTGGTTGACGTGGCTGAAGATGCTTGACCAGGAGGAGGATGGTGGCTTTGAGCTTGTGTGCTGCTTCTACTCGTCATCATGTGTTGATCCCATAGGCATTTGTGATGTGCGATCATGTGCCTTCGCAAAGCAGTTGTACTTAGGTGGGTGTTGGATTTCCCACAACTCAGTTTCTTTTGGCACAGGTTGCAAATGGCATCGCTGTTGTCAAAGGCAGACACACAAAAAAAATGCCACACTGCTGAGCTTTGCAATGACGGCATTCTGGTGGTGGCAACAGCATGCGTTGATTGGCGTGCTGTCTGGTTGACCCCGGGTGCCGATACATGCTGTCTGACTGTGCCACTAGCTCCTTGCGACGTCCTACCTCTGCTTCCAACTCGTCTCCTCCTTCTCTCTGTCTCCCCTTCTGAACTTTTCCCCTCTTCTTCTTTTCTTCGAGCAGGCACCCACGTGGCATCCACGGACACATAGTCATCATCAACCGCTTCACTTGTGTCTGACATCTGACACAACATCATCATCATCATCATCACACTGTACGTCCATGTGTGTAATGCTGCTTGACTGAGACATATCCCTTTTATCTACATCCCCTGGCAATATTAGTTGTGCATCACTAATTTCATCCAACTGATGTGTAAATAACTCTTCTGAGGGATCAAGTGAAGCGGCTGTGGTGGCTGTGGTGATGGTGGTGGCGGCGGGCGGGAGAGTGGTGACCAAAGCTGAGCTGGAGGAGGATTGTGCGTCAAGGTTCTTAGTGGAAGCTGTTGAAGATTAGGTGTCCTGTGTAAGCCAGTCAACTATTTTCTCAGAATTTTTTGGGTTCAGAGTTCGTGGCCTCTGAACACTGGGCATTATTCCAGGGCCAGTGGAAATAACAGCACCACGAACACGACGGCCCCTGCAGCGTGGCCTGCCTCTGCCTGTCATTTTTTATTAGATAAGTGTTACTATGCGTGCAAGGTACTGTGCCACTGTATATAAGTGGTGGGCAGTGGGCACAGTACAGTCTGTGTGATGAGGTTTTTCTTCTTTTATTTGGGCTGTTCC
Source organism: Bufo gargarizans (assembly GCF_014858855.1). Taxonomy (NCBI): domain Eukaryota; kingdom Metazoa; phylum Chordata; class Amphibia; order Anura; family Bufonidae; genus Bufo; species Bufo gargarizans. The sequence goes on along the minus strand of NC_058082.1, from coordinate 143,664,841 downwards.
ATTGTCCTTCGTGCACATGGAAAGCTTACAGTTTAAGTAGGTGAGCTAGCTTAGGCTAATTATTACTAACTATTGCTATCTTTGCATTAATACCTTCCCGACCAGAGCGTACATTTAAAGGGAACCTGTCACCCAAAAATCGCCTATTAAGCTGTTTACAGTACCTTATAGTGCTGTATAGTCATTTCCTGATGCACTTTTTGTTAGTTTTGCAGCATGTATGCTCAGTCAGAAATCGATGTTATATTCAGCTGCTGCCCCGTGCTTCAAGTCAGGCTTGAAGTCACGGGGGCAGCGGCCTCGGCGTCTTACATGGCCCTCTCCCCGCCCCCTGCCTCTGTGACTGACAGCCGAAATCCGATTCCGGGACCGCGCTCAACGGCCGCATGCGCAGTAAAGGGCGGCAGGAGCGCGGTCCCGGCTGCCGCGCGTACTACGCGCCGTCTTACTTTCGCCGCACTGCGCATGCGCCCGACGTCCTGTATCAAACGCGCCCGCGCCCGGCATCTGGGCGCGGGCGCGTTTGATACAGGATGTCGGGCGCATGCGCAGTGCGGCGAAAGTAAGACGGCGCGTAGTACGCGCGGCAGCCGGGACCGCGCTCCTGCCGCCCTTTACTGCGCATGCGGCCGTTGAGCGCGGTCCCGGAATCGGATTTCGGCTGTCAGTCACAGAGGCAGGGGGCGGGGAGAGGGCCATGTAAGACGCCGAGGCCGCTGCCCCCGTGACTTCAAGCCTGACTTGAAGCACGGGGCAGCAGCTGAATATAACATCGATTTCTGACTGAGCATACATGCTGCAAAACTAACAAAAAGTGCATCAGGAAACGACTATACAGCACTATAAGGTACTGTAAACAGCTTAATAGGCGATTTTTGGGTGACAGGTTCCCTTTAAGGTGCAGCATGCCAGACCTGCAGGGCATAGCAATAGTGAGGTCACGGTTATGGGCAATCGAGGGTTACTCACTTTTCTGTGGAGAACCCTGGGCAGGCATGTGACAGTGAAGGAGAGGTAGACACTAGTTCCTCTGGGGCACACTCTGATTGTAGGGACCAGGCCTGATGGTGTGTGAGGTGCCCTGGATGTTGCAGGTATTTTGAGTGCCTTAGGTAAGGTCCCTTTAAGAATCGTGACGCCAGTGCCTGTGATGGTGGCATACCGGTTTGCAGGAGGATTAATGGAGTACACAGATGGTAAACCAAATGTTGCTTTACTTTAGGAAACAGTCCAACTTTATACAGGCAATTGCAGTAGTTGATAATGCAGTCCTTTACAGTACAAATGCACAGCAGGTTCACTTTACAGCACAGCAGGTTTAAATCTTGCAAGATACTTGGAGGGTAAACAGTTAATGCTTTGCAGTACAATGCTGCTCTATCTCCTCAGCTATTCTAGCTGGCTGGATCCCAAGGCCCGAATGCCAAATTGCTGGCTTGAATCCTTGGTATATAAATTCCTTCCTCCAGTATTGGCACTTGCTTTACATATTACAGTACCTCTGCTTCTTAGCTGGATTCTCTGCTGGATTGGAAGGGTGGCTGCAGGTTTCTCCCAGGAGGTCCACTCCTACTACTGGGGTGACTCATCTGTATTTGCTGGATTACTGGTGTCCAGGCAGGCTGTACTCCTTCTAGCCTCCTGGTGAAACTAGAAACCAGGACTATCTAGCTGCATGTCAGGAGGAGGCCCTCACACATATCTTGGGCTGGTGCCTTCTCACTTCTGTCTCCACAGACTCCTGACTATGACCTACCCCTCCCTGTCTGGGCCTGAACATTTATACTAGGGGCTCCCTATCTCCCTCTAGTGTCTGGGGTGTCTAATTACACCCAACAAGGCCTGCTGAATATTAACAGGGGAAATATCCAAATGTAAAAACACACAGGAAATACATTACAATGCATGGATAAATATAATATCACTGTCCCTTGTGAGCAGAAGTTTCATGTTACCGAAATGACCCTCGTGTAGTGCCAACTCCTACCTAGTGGGACACTACAACGGCACATTGGAAAATGATTTCCCACCGAGCAAAATTGACTTCCCACACAACAAAAATCCAGTCACTGTGCGATTAGGCACAGCTAAGATGTCTCATCTGCCTAACAGCAGCCATCTTAGCTAAGGGCCCAGATTTATTGATGGAAAGACAAAACATTTGTTCATCAGAACCCCAATCTTCATCACACCACAGATAAGACCCCAATCTTTATCAGACCTTAGATTAGACCCCCAATCCTCATCAGACCTCAGATCAGCCCCTCAAATCAGACTTCCAATCTTCTACAGACGCCCAATCCTCATTAGACCTCGAATTAGACCCCATTCTTCATTAGACTCCCATTAGACCTCCGATCAGACCCCAATCAGATCTCAGATCCCCAAATCAGACCCCCATCATTATACGTAAGACCCCCATCATACTTCAGATCAGATCCCCATCAGACCTCAGATCAGGCCTCTATCAGAACTCAGATCAGACCCGCATTCCTAATTAGACCTCAGATCAGAACCTCATCAGACTTAAAATAAATTAATTAACTTACCTCTCTAGCCCCAGACCAGGCAACCACTCTACACATCTAGTGTCTCTTCCTGAATGCACGACTTCCTGAGAATTGCAGCACTGTGACCTGACATTGCACAGCATCAGGTCATAGTGTGCACACTATTAGTCCGTGTGTCATTGTGTTACACTTAGACAGGCCCAGGGAGGGTGGCAGACACTTACAAGTCAATTTCTTATTAAGGCTACTTTCACACTAGCGTTCGTCGGTCCGCTCGTGAGCTCCGTTTGAAGGGGCTCACGAGCGGACCCGAACGCAGCCGTCCAGCCCTGATGCAGTCTGAATGGAGCGGATCCGCTCAGACTGCATCAGTCTGGCGGCGTTCAGCCTCCGCTCCGCTCGCCTCCGCACGGACAGGCGGACAGCTGAACGCTGCTTGCAGCGTTCGGGTGTCCGCCTGGCCGTGCGGAGGCGTGCGGATCCGTCCAGACTTACAATGTAAGTCAATGGGGACGGATCCGTTTGAAGATGCCACAATGTGGCTCAATCTTCAAGCGGATCCGTCCCCCATTGACTTTACATTGAAAGTCTGGACGGATCCGTACGAGGCTATTTTCACACTTAGCTGTTATATGCTAAAAATAATGCAGACGGATCCGTTCTGAACGGAGCCTCCGTCTGCATTATTATGAGCGGATCCGTTCAGAACGGATCCGCCCGAACGCTAGTGTGAAAGTAGCCTAATGTGAGTCTCAACAATCTTTATTGCATCATTCACACTTACAAATCTTAGTTTATGACCAATGATGCCTATGTAGCTGTCTTTCTGTCCATCATGTTCAATACTGTACTGCTGCTGCTTCCACAGCTGCAATTACTACTACCCCTTCTGCCGTTACTACTAGTCCTACATAGTGACACATCTGCTGCACTCTCTATCATGTTGCATACTGTAGTGACTAGAGATAAGCAAATCAAATCAGATGAAGTGGAATTTGATCAGAAATTCAGAAAAAATTCAATTTGCAACGAATGCCAATTTCCTCACGCTTCATGGTAACGAATCACAATTTTTCCTAAAATGGCAGCTACACGTGTGAGGACTGAGGACATGGGGCAAGGCACTTTTGGAAGGCGGGATCACCCAGATTGATATGCATGCATGCAGCCAATCAGCAGCCCTGTTATGTCACAGCCCTATAACTAGGGCAGCCATTTTAGATTCTGCCATTTTCCAGCATTCTGAATGCAGGGACAGACGTGAGAAGGCGCTAGGGACAGCAATGGGAAAAACCTCATTGTGAACAAAGAAACCGAAAATACTATTTATAAGTGCAGGTAAAGGATAGGGAGGAATGATTTCACAGCATCTTAGTGCAGGGAGAGATGTCAGAAGGCGCTAGGGACAGTGCTAGAAAAGTGATTTTCAAGTGCAGGGAAAGATTATTTGGGGATTCAAATAGCCATTAAATAGCTCTGTCATTCCAGCAATTTGTTCTTGGGGTGCAAGCGCTATGTTGAAAAGCCATTAGTAGCTTATATCTGTGGAAAAATAAAAATATATATGCAGTTCACTTGTGAAGTTATTTGCGGTGAAAGCGTTTAGTGATGTATTTCAGTACTAAAAGAAAAATATATATACGCAGTTCACTGTTGCAGTTATTTGCGGTGAAATCGTTTAGTGGCCTATTTCAGTACAGAAAGAAAAATATATATGCATTTCACTGTAGCAGTTATTTGTGTCAAAAGCGTTTAGTGGCCTATTTCAGTACAGAAAGAAAATATATATGCATTACACTGCTGCAGTTATTTGTGTCAAAAGCGTTTAGTGGCCTATTTCAGTATAGAAAAAAATATATTTTTGTTGCTTTTAAGGGTGTTCAATCAGCAGATACTGTCCAGCCAAGATCTGGAGGAGACATCTGCCGCTTCCTCCACTAGCCGGGCAAGTAGTGGGGTGGGAGGTGGTGTTGCGAGCGGTCAGGCTCCTGACCGAGAGACCATTGAGGAGGACATCAGTGACGTTCAGACAGTACTCGATAATGATGAAGCCGATCAGCACTTGGGAGTCGGGTACACAAGAGGGGGCGTTATCATTATCAGGAGAAGAGGGTGGCAGCATGCCCGTGAGTCAGCAGATGAGCCAGCAAGGTGGTAGCATGGCTGGAAGTTAACAGGGTGGCAGCAGTGGGAGGTCAGGAGTCAAACGTGCCCAGGGTAGACCACCTGCTTTGCAATATCCTACCTGCCCGGGACGTAGTAGTTGTAGGGGATCACAGAGGCAGCAGCGGTAGCAGTCGGTCGGTGCAGAATGTTGGGGGGAAAATCACTTACTCGACTGTGTGGCAGTTTTTCGTTAAGCTGCCGGAGGAGGTGAACATGGCCATATGTAGAATATATGGGCAGAAGGTGAAGCGTGGCCAGGGTGCCAATGTTGGCACTATGGCCCTGCGTCAATATATGCGGCATTGCCATAAAGTGGCCTGGGAGAACCGTGGCTCCGATGTGGTGGTCTAGCATGCCGCAGCAACTGCTGAATCACCCAGTGACACGCATGGTTTCAGCAAGTCAAGGCTCCACCACCTCAGCCGAAGGGAGCTGTCTGTCATTCCCATCTTCTGCTGGTCCTGATGCTCCTGCTCCTCCTCCTCCTACTCATTGTCAGTCATTCCGTCAGCAATCGATCACTAAAGCGATTGCCAAGAGACAGCAGTATGCATGCACGCATCTAACGTTGCAAAAGCTGAACCTACTCCTGTCCAAGTTGCTGGTGCTGCAGTCCCTCCCTTTCCATGTGGTGGACTCTGCACCTTTCAGAGATCTGATGGCTTGTGCTAAGCCGAAGTGGAGAGTCCCAAGCAGTACCAGCTCTGTACAAATATGCAGAACAGAAGGTGGGCCAGTCCTTGAGCAGAGCCGACGTGTGGAGCTGTAACTATGATCATGGACAGTACATATCCTTTATGGCCCACGGGGTGAATGTGGTTCCTGCACAGCCACACCAGCAACTTGGCCAGGTCACAATGCTTCCGCCTCCACATTGTCACGCCATTGGTCCTGTTGACGCCTCTGCCTCCTCATTCTCCACCATGTCCTCAGCCTCCACTGCAGGGACAAGTCACAGTGCCATCCAGCATACCACATGTGCAGAGCACGGCAGTTGCACGCTGTTCTGCACCTTGTTTCCCTGGTCGAATGGTGTCACACAGGGGAGCATGTGCCCCCACCATTAGAAATCTATTGGTCCCAAGCAAACCCAAGCACCACCAGAAGGGACACGACCTGAAAAGCACAAAAAAAAAGGAGCTACAAATGTAACACCTCCCGCTGCCTTTGTTGTTCAATTATCACAAACAATAAAATAACCTTCCTGACAAATACAAACAAGGCCTCCTTCAGCATTAGACACTACCTGACATGTCAATTCTCCTATGTAATCTATATGATTGAATGCAAATGTGGCCTACAATATGTAAGGCACACAACCTAGGCATTGCACTGCCGTCTAAATCAACACCGACACAATATACAAAAACTATACCCAAAACACAGTTTATCAAGGCACTGCTCCAATACCCCAGAAAAAGACCAACACACCATCAAGATCACCCCAATAGACTATATACCCCCCAACCCATATAACAGATTTGACCTCCTTCAGAAACATTAGAGCTATTGGATCTGCCAGTTAAATATGCTTACCCCCATGGCCTCAAAGAGATAAATGAGATTATAATATAAATATTATAAATAATGTAATACTAACAATAACAAAACAATAGAAACTACCTAATTCTCACTTAAAACACTTAATCCTTGAGAAAATCCAAATAATCCAACATAGAGATTAAATTAATCAAAGAGAAAATCTAATCAATCCGAACTGACAGATCAAATAAAAAGCCAGAGTAATTCACAATTATGGATATATCCGAGTAAGAAAATACATACTCCCAACACTGGAGAGACCATATATATATATATATTTATATATATATATATATATATATATGCAAACATCAACAACGCATAGTATCCACACCTATAGATACATTTAAACAATTAAGCATATACCCCAAACATCAGAGGGACCATATACAGGTCCTTCTAAAAAAATTAGCATATTGTGATAAAGTTCATTATTTTCTGTAATGTACTAATAAACATTAGACTTTCATATATTTTAGATTCATTACACACCAACTGAAGTAGTTCAAGCCTTTTATTGTTTTAATATTGATGATTTTGGCATACAGCTCATGAAAACCCAAATTTCCTATCTAAAAAAATTAGCATATTTTATCCGACCAATAAAAGAAAAGTGTTTTTAATACAAAAAAAGTCAACCTTCAAATAATTATGTTCAGTTATGCACTCAATACTCGGTCGGGAATCCCTTTGCAGAAATGACTGCTTCAATGCTGCGTGGCATGGAGGCAATCAGCCTGTGGCACTGCTGAGGTGTTATGGAGGCCCAGGATGCTTCGATAGCGGCCTTAAGCTCATCCAGAGTGTTGGGTCTTGCGTCTCTCAACTTTCTCTTCCCAATATCCCACAGATTCTCTATGGGGTTCAGGTCAGGAGAGTTGGCAGGCCAATTGAGCACAGTAATACCATGGTCAGTAAACCATTTACCAGTGGTTTTGGCACTGTGAGCAGGTGCCAGGTCGTGCTGAAAAATGAAATCTTCATCTCCATAAAGCTTTTCAGCAGATGGAAGCATGAAGTGCTCCAAAATCTCCTGATAGCTAGCTGTATTGACCCTGCCCTTGATAAAACACAGTGGACCAACACCAGCAGCTGACATGGCACCCCAGACCATCACTGTCTGTGGGTACTTGACACTGGACTTCAGGCATTTTGGCATTTCCCTCTCCCCAGTCTTCCTCCAGACTCTGGCACCTTGATTTCCGAATGACATGCAAAATTTGCTTTCATCCGAAAAAAGTACTTTGGACCACTGAGCAACAGTCCAGTGCTGCTTCTCTGTAGCCCAGGTCAGGCGCTTCTGCCGCTGTTTCTGGTTCAAAAGTGGCTTGACCTGGGGAATGCTGCACCTGTAGCCCATTTCCTGCACACGCCTGTACACGGTGGCTCTGGATGTTTCTACTCCAGACTCAGTCCACTGCTTCCGCAGGTCCCCCAAGGTCTGGAATCGGTCCTTCTCCACAATCTTCCTCAGGGTCCGGTCACCTCTTCTCGTTGTGCAGCGTTTTCTGCCACACTTTTTCCTTCCCACAGACTTCCCACTGAGGTGCCTTGATACAGCACTCTGGGAACAGCCTATTCATTCAGAAATTTCTTTCTGTGTCTTACCCTCTTGCTTGAGGGGGTCAATGATGGCCTTCTGGACAGCAGTCAGGTCGGCAGTCTTACCCATGATTGCGGTTTTGAGTAATGAACCAGGCTGGGAGTTTTTAAAAGCCTCAGGAATATTTTGCAGGTGTTTAGAGTTAATTAGTTGATTCAGATGATTAGGTTAATAGCTCGTTTAGAGAACCTTTTCATGATATGCTAATTTTTTTAGATAGGAATTTTGGGTTTTCATGAGCTGTATGCCAAAATCATCAATATTAAAACAATAAAAGGCTTGAACTACTTCAGTTGGTGTGTATTGAATCTAAAATATATGAAAGTCTAATGTTTATCAGTACATTACAGAAAATAATGAACTTTATCACAATATGCTAATTTTTTGAGAAGGACCTGTATACACGTAGTATCATTTGTCCATTTATATGCATCTAGATATAGATTCCACTTATGAACATGTTTTATTTATTTCACTCAAGGGCATCTATGTGTGGAGTTCACGTATGTGCATGTTTAATTTTTTACTATTTAAGTAATAACAGTGTCTATACAGACCACTAGAAGGCATTTACACAATACTGGGCTAAAAGCCAGGTGTCTATCTACAGGTGTGTTCCACTGACCCGTGCCACTGCTCTCAAAGGCTGTTATGGTGCATGGCAAGATGGCAATGGAGGAGGAATGGAAGTCTTTCCTCTTTAGCAATGATTCTCACTTTTGTCTCAGACACAGTGATAACGAGAGATTGGTCTGGAACATGTGGGCAATGCCATGAAGAGGCCATCAAAAGGGAAACATCACCCTGGTAGTATTTCTGGGAATATGGAGTGGGATGACATACTATATGGTAGCCAGACCCTCTAGTCCTCTTTTTATGTACAGCTTGGCATTACATTGATTTGGTCATGGAACCAGTGGAACCAGGCCATCTCTTCAAACTGTCCGCGGATCCATTATTTCAACAGGACAACCCTCGACCACATGTTTCTCTTGCTACAGTTAGTAGCCTGCATGGCCTAAATGTGCAACCATAGTCTGTTGTGTTATAGGACTTGTCTGTCATTGAGCACATTGAGGTAGTCACTCATCAGCAATTGCAAAGGCAGCCACCAGCAGCAGATTTTGATGATTTGCATGTCTAAGTGCATTAAGTGTGTCGGAACATCCCTCAGACAACTATGAATAACCTCACTGATAGCATGCCAAAGTGTGTAAGTGGGTGTATTTCTGCACACTGCGCTCATACTGAATACTGAATAAATTGAGATGTTTTGAATATCCATATCATTATCATGTCTATTGATCCTGTGGTTCCCACAATTTCATGACTTTTCCTCTATGGCGTTGCAATTTTAGGAGTGTAATATTCATGACATAGGTATATGACCTGGTATTAAAATACCTTTTATCAAAACTATGGTTTTGCACATAGCAAAGATAGTCATATTTATCGTTGGAGTTATTTTAGCAGAAATGTTGTTCATCATTGAAATCACCTTCATGAAACCATGTGCCATCCACCCTTCATTAAGTATGCAGTCAACCAGTTGATCAAATCTGCCAAGGCCGCAATAAGGCAGAATATTACCGAAGAAATTAGATAAATTTGAAACATATAAATCTGGAAAGTATGAGGCTCAAATGAACTATGAGCCATTATGTCTAAATGAAGCAGACCTAAAATAGTGATGAGTCTCAACCAATTGAAATTACTGCAAATTAACAGTGCCAGCTCAATGAGGAATTCGGAAAACATCCTAGCAGAAGAACAAAACAGATAAAGGGTCCTTTATCGTCAGTAAAGGTCAATGATTTTGAGTCCATAAGAAATGTGGCAAAATGGTTTTCATGGGAGAGTATTATGGGAGTGGCAAACTACAGAAAAATAACATGAACACGTGCCTCACATTTTCATATAATAAATTAAATGCATTATCCTCGATGATCAGATGATTCAAGTTTGAACTACTTAAAGGTGCACCTTCACCTGTCATTGGCTCAGCTGTCCAAGAATGTGCAATGCCAGCAATGTGCTAATGTCAGCTGAGCCTAACTAGCCTATTCCTAGTTTTATCCATGCCCCCGTTACTCCATGAATGTATCTTTTTATAATATGCAAATTGGCCTCTAGTAGCAGGGGGGGGGGGGCATTGCTCCCGCTCCTAGAGGCTCCATTCTCCCACCTTTGTCACCTCCCTCCAAGTCTTGATTGACAGGGCCAGGCAGCTTTCACATCTTCCTGCCGGCCCTGAGTGCATGTTAAATCTTGTGCCTGCGCCATGCCGTTTAGTATTCCGCACAGGCATAGTGAAGGAAGGACGCTCACTGGCTGCTGACTTCCTTACTGCTCCTGCGCTGTATACTGAACGGCTTGGCGCAGGCGTGAGATTTACCATGCACCCAGCGCCAGCAGGAAGATACGAGCGCTTCCTGGCCCTGTCAATCAAGACTTGGAGGGAGGCTACTGGGGCTCAAACAAAGGGAGCTCCCATAGCAAAGGATTTACAAAGTGAAATACCAGAATTCTGGCTCAAATAATGCAAAAAAACTGGTGTACATATATTTTGCCAGATTCATTATGTGATTTAGGTCCTGAATGCCGGCAGCCATGATTGTCAGCAAGCAGTGGTGCCAATGCCTAGTTTTTAGAGCGTCTACACCAAGGCACAAAGTACAGGAGTGCCGGCCCATCAGATGCAGTGCCAGCACCTCCGGCCTGATGACGTCATGTGGGTCATGTGACTCATGGCGCAGCTGCACATGGGTATTATTACTGTGAAGGGGGTACAAAGGAGATTATTACTGTGAAGGGGGAACAATTGGGATTATTACTGTGAAAGGGGCACAGAGAGGGAAAAACTACTGTGAGGGGGGCACAATGTGGGCATAACTACTGTGAGAGGGCACAATGTCGGCATAACTACTATGAGGGGGCACACATTGGTACAAAACTACTGTGAAGGTTGAACAAATACTTCTGTGAGGGGGTACAATTTTTTTTTTATTATTGGGGGGTGCCACATAGAATCAAGTATAGCTGCTTTGTAATACAAGGAAATGTCTCTATCAATAAAGGAGTAATACAGCATCTTCTGTGATACCCTAGGACGCTTATCCCCCAGGCAAACTGCAGCAAGAGATTTTGCAACTCATTAAGCAGAGACTTACAGACCGGAAGAGGTACAGAGCGGAGTATATATAGTATATTTGGTAGAAAGATCATCTTACATATGTTGATACCAGCTATCCAAGAAATTTCTAGGGGAGAGATTCTGCCTAATACAGGTTTAAGGGTGCTAAGTAAAAATTATATATTATTGGATGCTAAAGATGCAACCTGGAAACATAAATTAATGCTCAAGTATGGAATGCCATCTGGAGACCACACAAACGGGTACTGAGCAGACAGGCATTTGATAGAGGTTAAATCCAATAGTATGGGAAGAAACTTGGAGGAATTGACCTTATAATAGGACACCCAGGGAAAGTGGGCGAGGACATCTAGAAGAGCCAAAAAGGAGGCATCAGGCTTTGTGCACGTAATAATTACATTATCTGCATATAAAACTATGGTGTGACTAACATCTCCAACCTTAGCCCCCTCCATATTAGGGTTCAATCTTATGGCTTCCACTAAGGGCTCCATCGCCAGTGCAAAGATGATGGGAGATAAAGGACAACCCTGCCTCGTGCCATTACTGATCTGAAAGGGGGAGGACAAAACACAGAGGCCTAAACTCTAGCAGAAGGGTTTGAATTCAGAGACATGATAGAGTTCAGAACAGCCTCCAGGTATCCCCAGTGCACCCTATCAAATGCTTTTTCAGCATTAAAGAAGAGAAATGCACCAGGGGATCTAGAAAGCTGCATAACTTGTAAAAGATTCACCATCCTCCTTGTACCATCTCTAGCCTGCCTGCCGGCTACAAAACCCACTTGATCTGCGTTCACCAATTCTGGAACAACCTGTTGAAGACGAGTGGCTAGTAATTTTGCATACAGTTTGAGATCACAGTTCAGAAGGGCTATGGGACTAACGTTTTCAGGTTTGGTAGGAGGCTTGCCCGATTTAGATAATGTTGTTATTGTTGCGGACAAATGGCCGGAAGCAATAGTACCAGCCGTCTGCCAAGCCTTAAAAATTCAGGCTACATGCACACAACCGTATGTGTTTTGTGGTCCGCAAATTGCGGATCCACAAAATGAAATGGATGGCATCCGTATGCCATCCGTTTTTTTTTGTTTTGCGGATCCATTGTAACAATGCCTAAACTGGACAAGAATAGGACATGTTCTATTTTTTTTGCTGGGCTACGGAACGGATATGCAGACAGCACACAGCACTTGACCCTGCGAGCAAGTAAGGCTCTTGCTCTATCTCCCATAGTATAAAATTTAGCTTTCCAGTGTTTCAAGTTGCATTCATTATTATTATTATTTATTTATTATTTAAGCGCCATTCATTCCATAGCGCTGTACATATGATGTATGTATAGAGTAACAGTGTGCGGAACTGATTCCTTGCCTGAAGAAGCTGGGAGGAAAGTAAAGTGGTTGAGTGGGACTTATTAAGGGCCTCCAAGCTTCTAATGCAATCCATGGTTTCCTTCACCTCCTTCTCCCTCTTAAGTTTGGCTGTGGATGCCAATTGAAGGAACAGACCTCTAACAATAGTCTTGTGCGCATCCCACAAGATAGCAGCATCCGATACCTCCTTATTATTATTAACTGAGAAATACCCCCCTGCAAAGCTGCAGTAATCTTATCCATCACCTCTTGAGATTTCAACAAGAATGGGTTGAGACACCAGGAGTATGGTGTGAGGGGACTCCGATTATCCAGCCAAATGGTAACCACAGCATGGTCTGACAAAGATATAAGACCAGTGGAGGACTGCACACAAGAGTATAGAAGGAGACTATCATTTAAGAAATAGTCAATGCGTGAGTAAGATCGAAAACTGGGAGAAAAGTAGGAGTTATCTTTCTCATTAGCATGCTGGTACCTCCAAATGTCATGAAGATCTTCCTCTAACAATAGATTATATAACTCTTCTCTGTGCAGTACAGCCTCCGAGAAGCAGTCCAGTACCTTGGAAACAGGAATATTAAAGTCCCCACACACCAACACCCCTCCCTTAGCCGTTAATCCCCCCTTCTGTAAAACAGATTGAACAAATGCACATTGTGAGCCATTAGGTGCATAAAGATTAATTAATGTAAATAAAAAAACATTAATGGTGCAAACTAAAATAATAAATCCCCCCCCCCCCCCAAGATCTATATGATAGAGTGCAACCAAGTTTTTATTAGGATGCAAACTCCAGCCCTCTTGGTTTCAGCAGTAGCATGTCTCATATGTGAGAAGTCTCTGTAAGATAATCGTGAGCAATCTGCCATGAGTAGATGTGTTTCCTGAACACACACAATATCACACTTAAGCTTATCTATTTCCTTTGTCATTGTGGAGGCTAGGTTGTGTGATAGGAATTACCGTGCACACATAGGTGTTACATACTGTACATGCTACAGACATAGTGCTGTGATGTCGCAACAATACTCAGTGCACCAATCAGTAATATCTACTCAGACCTGATAAAATATGAAGTTGCATGTATTGCGCCAAAAATATGTGCATCATTAGTGCCGATTTGCGCAATCACGAATATATTGGAGCACTCTATCAGGAGTTCTTCCTCACAGTCATGAAAGTTGCTGCCAATCATTTTCTCCAGTCTCAGGAAACTTCTAGCAGCTTGACAAATGTAGCAAAAGTGAGCCACGCCTGTACTGCCGCACAATACTTGCAAATTACATTGCCGATTTTCACAATCAAGAAAATAATGACTGGAGATCGCATTTGCGAATTCATGGCGAATATTAGGCCAAAAATATGCGAATTATCGTGAAAATGAATATTACCTATGGCGCTCATCACTACTGATCACCTATCCTCAGGATAGGTCATTGTATCATATTGATGGGGGTCCCACACCCAGGACCCCCGCCGATCAGCTGCTTGAAAAAGCAGTGGCGCTGGCACTAGCATCTCGGCCTTCTCTCTGCTTTTCCTAAGCCGCGTGATGACGCGTTCATGGGTCATGTGACCTAGGAGTAGTTCAGCCCCATTCAAGTGTGAGGCTGAGCTGCGATACCAAGCACAGCCGCTATACAATGCAGGGCACTGTGCTTGATGAGCAAGGAGAAGGCAGCAGCGCTCACAGGTGCACCACTTCCTTCTCAAAACATCTAATCAGCAGCAGTCCCAGGTTTCAGAACCCCATGGATCAGATACTGGTGATCTATCCTGAGGATAGGTCACCAGTAGTAAAATCCTGGAAAAACCCATTTAAGTTTACTCCATCTATAGGATTAGTAAATTTGCTCCAAAATAAACCACTGTGATAAATTTAGCCTGGTCTAGTTTTAAGCTGTCTAAATTTTAGACAGTAGATCAAACACCAGTCAGTATGGCAATACTATGGACAGACTTGTGTCATCATGTGTACATCACAAAAAATGTGACAATGATATTTACAAACTAAAGATATTAGTGATGTATATACTGTTTGTAGTAAGTAGAGTTGAGCGAACACCTGGATGTTCGGGTTCGAGAAGTTCGGCCGAACATCCCGGAAATGTTCGGGTTCGGGATCCGAACCCGATCCGAACTTCGTCCCGAACCCGAACCCCATTGAAGTCAATGGGGACCCGAACTTTTCGGCACTAAAACGGCTGTAAAACAGCCCAGGAAAGGGCTAGAGGGCTGCAAAAGGCAGCAACATGTAGGTAAATCCCCTGCAAACAAATGTGGATAGGGAAATTAATTAAAATAAAAATTAAATAAATAAAAATTAACCAAAATCAATTGGAGAGAGGTTCCATAGCAGAGAATCTGGCTTCCCGTCACCCACCACTGGAACAGTCCATTCTCAGATATTTAGGCCCCGGCACCCAGGCAGAGGAGAGAGGTCCCGTAACAGAGAATCTGTCTTCATGTCAGCAGAGAATTAGTCTGCATGTCATAGCAGAGAATGAGGCTTCACGTCAGCCACCACTGCAACAGTCCATTGGCATATATTTAGGCCTAGCACACAGGCAGAGGAGAGAGGTCCCGTAACAGAGAATCTGGCTTCATGTCAGCAGAGAATCAGTCTGCATGTCATAGCAGAGAATGAGGCTTCACGTCAGCCACCACTGCAACAGTCCATTGGCATATATTTAGGCCCAGCACACACACAGGCAGAGGAGAGAGGTCCCGTAACAGAGAATCTGTCTTCATGTCAGCAGAGAATTAGTCTGCATGTCATAGCAGAGAATGAGGCTTCACGTCACCCACCACTGCAACAGTCCATTGGCATATATTTAGGCCTAGCACACAGGCAGAGCAGAGAGGTCCCGTAACAGACAATCTGGCTTCATGACAGCAGAGAATCAGTCTGCATGTCATAGCAGAGAATGAGGCTTCACGTCACCCACCACTGCAACAGTCCATTGGCATATATTTAGGCCTAGCACACAGGCAGAGCAGAGAGGTCCCGTAACAGACGATCTGGCTTCATGTCAGCAGAGAATCAGTCTGCATGTCATAGCAGAGAATCAGGCTTCACGTCAGCCACCACTGCAACAGTCCATTGTCATAAATTTAGGCCCAGCACCCAGGCAGAGGAGAGAGGTCCCGTAACAGACAATCTGGCTTCATGTCAGCAGAGAATTAGTCTGCATGTCATAGCAGAGAATCAGGCTTCATGTCAGCCACCACTGCAACAGTCCATTGGCATATATTTAGGCCTAGCACACAGGCAGAGGAGAGGTTCATTCAACTTTGGGTAGCATCGCAATATAATGGTAAAATGAAAATAAAAATAGGATTGAATGAGGAAGTGCCCTGGAGTCCAATAATATATGGTTATGGGGAGGTAGTTAATGTCTAATCTGGACAAGGGACGGACAGGTCCTGTGGGATCCATGCCTGGTTCATTTTTATGAACGTCAGCTTGTCCACATTGGCTGTAGACAGGCGGCTGCGTTTGTCTGTAATGACGCCCCCTGCCGTGCTGAATACACGTTCAGACAAAACGCTGGCTGCCGGGCAGGCCAGCACCTCCAAGGCATAAAAGGCTAGCTCTGGCCACGTGGACAATTTAGAGACCCAGAAGTTGAATGGGGCCGAACCATCAGTCAGTACGTGGAGGGGTGTGCACACGTACTGTTCCACCATGTTAGTGAAATGTTGCCTCCTGCTAACACGTTGCGTATCAGGTGGTGGTGCAGTTAGCTGTGGCGTGTTGACAAAAGTTTTCCACATCTCTGCCATGCTAACCCTGCCCTCAGAGGAGCTGGCCGTGACACAGCTGCCTTGGCGACCTCTTGCTCCTCCTCTGCCTTGGCCTTGGGCTTCCACTTGTTCCCCTGTGACATTTGGGAATGCTCTCAGTAGCGCGTCTACCAACGTGCGCTTGTACTCGCGCATCTTCCTATCACGCTCCAGTGCAGGAAGTAAGGTGGGCACATTGTCTTTGTAGCGTGGATCCAGCAGGGTGGCAACCCAGTAGTCCGCACAGGTTAAAATGTGGGCAACTCTGCTGTCGTTGCGCAGGCACTGCAGCATGTAGTCGCTCATGTGTGCCAGGCTGCCCAGGGGTAAGGACAAGCTGTCCTCTGTGGGAGGCGTATCGTCATCGTCCTGCCTTTCCCCCCAGCCACGCACCAGTGATGGACCCGAGCTGCGTTGGGTGCCACCCCGCTGTGACCATGCTTCATCCTCATCCTCCTCCACCTCCTCCTCATCCTCGTCCTCCTCGTCCTCCAGTAGTGGGCCCTGGCTGGCCACATTTGTACCTGGCCTCTGCTGTTGCAAAAAACCTCCCTCTGAGTCACTTCGAAGAGACTGGCCTGAAAGTGCTAAAAATGACCCCTCTTCCTCATCCTCCTCCTCCTCCTCCTGGGCCACCTCCTGTTCCATCATCGCCCTAAGTGTTTTCTCAAGGAGACATAGAAGTGGTATTGTAACGCTGATAACGGTGTCATCGCCACTGGCCATGTTGGTGGAGTACTCGAAACAGTGCAACAGGGCACACAGGTCTCGCATGGAGGCCCAGTCATTGGTGGTGAAGTGGTGCTGTTCTGTAGTGCGACTGACCCGTGCGTGCTGCAGCTGAAACTCCACTATGGCCTGCTGCTGCTCGCACAGTCTGTCCAGCATGTGCAAGGTGGAGTTCCACCTGGTGGGCACGTCGCATATGAGGCGGTGAGCGGGAAGGCCGAAGTTACGCTGTAGCGCAGACAGGCGAGCAGCGGCAGGATGTGAACGCCGGAAGCGCGAACAGACGGCCCGCACTTTATGCAGCAGCTCTGACATGTCGGGGTAGTTGTGAATGAACTTCTGCACCACCAAATTCAGCACATGCGCCAAGCAAGGGATGTGCGTCAAATTGGCTAGTCCCAGAGCTGCAACGAGATTTCGCCCATTATCACACACCACCAGGCCGGGCTTGAGGCTCACCGGCAGCAACCACTCGTCGGTCTGTTGTTCAATACCCCGCCACAACTCCTGTGCGGTGTGGGGCCTGTCCCCCAAACATATGAGTTTCAGAATGGCCTGCTGACGTTTACCCCGGGCTGTGCTGAAGTTGGTGGTGAAGGTGTGTGGCTGACTGGATGAGCAGGTGGAAGAAGAGGAGGAGGAAGCCGAGAAGGAGGAGGTGGCAACAGGAGGCAAAGAATGTTGCCCTGCGATCCTTGGCGGCGGCAGGACGTGCGCCAAACAGCTCTCCGCCTGGGGCCCAGCTGCCACTACATTTACCCAGTGTGCAGTTAGGGAGATATAGCGTCCCTGGCCGTGCTTACTGGTCCACGTATCTGTGGTTAGGTGGACCTTGCTACAGATGGCGTTGCGCAGTGCACACTTGATTTTATCGGATACTTGGTTGTGCAGGGAAGGCACGGCTCTCTTGGAGAAGTAGTGCCGGCTGGGAACAACATACTGTGGGACAGCAAGCGACATGAGCTGTTTGAAGCTGTCTGTGTCCACCAGCCTAAATGACAGCATTTCATAGGCCAGTAGTTTAGAAATGCTGGCATTCAGGGCCAGGGATCGAGGGTGGCTAGGTGGGAATTTACGCTTTCTATCAAATGTTTGTGAGATGGAGAGCTGAACGCTGGCGTGTGACATGGTTGAGACGCTTGGTGACGGAGGTGGTGGTGGTGGTGTTGGTGGTACATCCCCTGTTTGCTGGGCGGCAGGTGCCAACGTTCCTCCAGAGGCGGAGGAAGAGGCCGAGGCGGCAGCAGCAGAATAGGCCGAGGCGGCAGCAGCAGAAGAGGTAGCAGGGGGAGCCTGAGTGACTTCCTTGGTTTTAAGGTGTTTACTCCACTGCAGTTCATGCTTTGCATGCAGGTGCCTGGTCATGCAGGTTGTGCTCAGGTTCAGAACGTTAATGCCTCGCTTCAGGCTCTGATGGCACAGCGTGCAAACCACTCGGGTCTTGTCGTCAGCACATTGTTTGAAGAAGTGCCATGCCAGGGAACTCCTTGAAGCTGCCTTTGGGGTGCTCGGTCCCAGATGGCGGCGGTCAGTAGCAGGCGGAGTCTCTTGGCGGCGGGTGTTCTGCTTTTGCCCACTGCTCCCTCTTTTGCTACGCTGTTGGCTCGGTCTCACCACTGCCTCTTCCTCCGAACTGTGAAAGTCAGTGGCACGACCTTCATTCCATGTGGGGTCTAGGACCTCATCGTCCCCTGCATCGTCTTCCACCCAGTCTTGATCCCTGACCTCCTGTTCAGTCTGCACACTGCAGAAAGACGCAGCAGTTGGCACCTGTGTTTCGTCATCATCAGAGACATGCTGAGGTGGTATTCCCATGTCCTCATCATCAGGAAACATAAGTGGTTGTGCGTCAGTGCATTCTATGTCTTTCACCGCTGGGGAAGGGCTAGGTGGATGCCCTTGGGAAACCCTGCCAGCGGAGTCTTCAAACAGCATAAGAGACTGCTGCATAACTTGAGGCTGAGACAGTTTCCCTGGTATGCATGGGGGTGATGTGACAGACTGATGGGGTTGGTTTTCAGGCGCCATCTGTGCGCTTTCTGCAGAAGACTGGGTGGGAGATAATGTGAACGTGCTGGATCCACTGTCGGCCACCCAATTGACTAATGCCTGTACCTGCTCAGGCCTTACCATCCTTAGAACGGCATTGGGCCCCACCATATATCGCTGTAAATTCTGGCGGCTACTGGGACCTGAGGTAGTTGGTACACTAGGACGTGTGGATGTGGCAGAACGGCCACGTCCTCTCCCAGCACCAGAGGGTCCACTAACACCACCACGACCATGTCCACGTCCGCGTCCCTTACTAGATGTTTTTCTCATTGTTATGGTTCACCACAACAACAAATATATTATTTGGCCCAATGTATTGTATTCAAATTCAGCGGGATATAAATTTGAGGCCTAGTATTTAGGCGCTGGGTGACCGGTATGGATTTAGTGACAGAATTAGACTTGGAAATGCACAGAAGCGTGTGTGTGAAGTTATTCTGAATGACCCAATGTGCACCTTGAATATTATATACCCTTTTAGGGATAGATTTCAAATAGCTCTGATATAGCAGGAAACCACTAAATTATGAAATTGCTAAATTGGGAATTGTACTTCAACCCAGAACAAAAAATGTGCTTTGACGGACACTAAATAACTTTCCCAGCTACAACAGTACAGCGGGTAACGAGAGATTTAGAGGGATTTAAATTTGAGGCCTAGTATTTAGGCGCTGGGTGACAGGTATGGGTTTAGTGACAGAATTAGACTTGGAAATACACAGTAGCGGGTGTGTGTGAAGTTATTCTGAATGACCCAATGTGCACCTTCAATATTATATACCCTTTTTGGGATAGATTTCAAATAGCTCTGATATAGCAGGAACCACTAAATTATGAAATTGCTAAATTGGGAATTGTATTTCAACCCAGAACAAGAAATGTGCTTGAACGGACACTAAATAACTCGCCCAGCTACAGCACTAGGGACAGATTTAGCTGGATATAAATTTGAGGCCTAGTATTTAGGCGCTGGGTGACCGGTATGGATTTAGTGACAGAATTAGACTGGGATATGGCCAAAAAATGAACAGACTATTGCTGGTTAAATGCACTTGGTGTGACAGCTTCACCCTGATGTAGGCTTTAGCCAAAAAACAACCACACCATTGAGGGTTAAATGCACTTGGTGACAGGCGCAGCTTGCCCCTGATTTTGTATATGGCCAAAAAATGAACAGACTATTGCTGGTTAAATGCACTTGGTGTGACAGCTTCACCCTGATGTAGGCTTTAGCCAAAAAACAACCACACCATTGAGGGTTAAATGCACTTGGTGACAGGCGCAGCTTGCCCCTGATTTTGTATATGGCCAAAAAATGAACAGACTATTGCTGGTTAAATGCACTTGGTGTGACAGCTTCACCCTGATGTAGGCTTTAGCCAAAAAACAACCACACCATTGAGGGTTAAATGCACTTGGTGACAGGCGCAGCTTGCCCCTGATTTTGTATATGGCCAAAAAATGAACAGACTATTGCTGGTTAAATGCACTTGGTGTGACAGCTTCACCCTGATGTAGGCTTTAGCCAAAAAACAACCACACCATTGAGGGTTAAATGCACTTGGTCGCAGCTTGTGCTGGCGCACCACAAGACACAAAATGGCCGCCGATCACCCCAGAAAAATGAGACTGACAAACGGTCTGTGCAGCCTAAAAACAGTGAGCAATTGAGGATCAGCAGCTCAATGATCCACAGCTGCAGATCGATCAGTTAATCAAGTCCTTTGGAGGAGTTAATCTGCCTAATCTCGCCCTACTGTCGCAGCCGCAACCTCTCCCTACGCTAATCAGAGCAGAGTGACGGGCGGCGCTATGTGACTCCAGCTTAAATAGAGGCTGGGTCACATGGTGCTCTGGCCAATCACAGCCATGCCAATAGTAGGCATGGCTGTGATGGCCTCTTGGGGCAAGTAGTATGACGCTTGTTGATTGGCTGCTTTGCAGCCTTTCAAAAAGCGCCAAGAAAGCGTCACAAAAGCGCGAAGAAAGCGACGAACACCGAACCCGAACCCGGACTTTTACGAAAATGTCCGGGTTCGGGTCCGTGTCACGGACACCCCAAAATTCGGTACGAACCCGAACTATACAGTTCGAGTTCGCTCATCCCTAGTAGTAAGTAAAACACATGGTAAACCTGTATACTCAGGGGTGGGGTTCATGTTTACATATACATACACTATATATATGCAACACACATACACACTACATACACATACCACCCACCTTTAAAAAAGCCTAAGGAGCTAAACTATGGAATGGAAGCACTCATGTGCAGCTGCCGGATCATGATTTAGGTGGTAACACGGTTCTTCGATCCAGTTTTAACTTTTATCAACCGGATCTGGAGAACCTGAGGGAATGGCTGAATCTAGAGTTGAGCGAACACCTGGATGTTTGGGTTCGAGAAGTTCGGCCGAACTTCCCGAAAATGTTCGGGTTCGGGATCCGAACCCGATCCGAACTTCGTCCCGAACCCGAACCCCATTGAAGTCAATGGGGACCCGAACTTTTCGGCACTAAAAAGGCTGTAAAACAGCCCAGGAAAGGGCTAGAGGGCTGCAAAAGGCAGCAACATGTAGGTAAATCCCCTGCAAACAAATGTGGATAGGGAAATGAATTAAAATAAAAATTAAATAAATAAAAATTAACCAAAATCAATTGGAGAGAGGTTCCATAGCAGAGAATCTGGCTTCCCGTCACCCACCACTGGAACAGTCCATTCTCAGATATTTAGGCCCCGGAACCCAGGCAGAGGAGAGAGGTCCCGTAACAGAGAATCTGGCTTCATGTCAGCAGAGAATTAGTCTGCATGTCATAGCAGAGAATGAGGCTTCACGTCAGCCACCTCTGCAACAGTCCATTGGCATATATTTTGGCCCAGCACCCAGGCAGAGGAGAGAGGTCCCGTAACAGACAATCTGGCTTCATGTCAGCAGAGAATCAGTCTTCATGTCATAGCAGAGAATCAGGCTTCACGTCACCCACCACTGCAACAGTCCATTGGCATATATTTAGGCCCAGCACCCAGGCAGAGGAGAGAGGTCCCGTAACAGACAATCTGGCTTCATGTCAGCAGAGAATCAGTCTTCATGTCATAGCAGAGAATCAGGCTTCACGTCACCCACCACTGTAAGAGTCCATTTTCATAAATTTAGGCCCAGCACCCAGGCAGAGGAGAGAGGTCCCGTAACAGACAATCTGGCTTCATGTCAGCAGAGAATCAGTCTTCATGTCATAGCAGAGAATCAGGCTTCACGTCAGCCACCACTGCAACAGTCCATTGTCATAAATTTAGGCCCAGCACCCAGGCATAGGAGAGAGGTCCCGTAACAGACAATCTGGCTTCATGTCAGCAGAGAATTAGTCTGCATGTCATAGCAGAGAATGAGGCTTCACGTCAGCCACCACTGCAACAGTCCATTGGCATATATTTAGGCCCAGCACCCAGGCAGAGGAGAGAGGTCCCGTAACAGACAATCTGGCTTCATGTCAGCAGAGAATCAGTCTGCATGTCATAGCAGAGAATGAGGCTTCACGTCACCCACCACTGCAACAGTCCATTGTCATAAATTTAGGCCCAGCACCCAGGCAGAGGAGAGAGGTCCCGTAACAGACAATCTGGCTTCATGTCAGCAGAGAATTAGTCTGCATGTCATAGCAGAGAATAAGGCTTCACGTCAGCCACCACTGCAACAGTCCATTGGCATATATTTAGGCCCAGCACCCAGGCAGAGGAGAGAGGTCCCGTAACAGACAATCTGGCTTCATGTCAGCAGAGAATCAGTCTTCATGTCATAGCACAGAATCAGGCTTCACGTCAGCCACCACTGCAACAGTCCATTGGCATATATTTAGGCCCAGCACCCAGGCAGAGGAGAGAGGTCCCGTAACAGACAATCTGGCTTCATGTCAGCAGAGAATCAGTCTTCATGTCATAGCAGAGAATCAGGCTTCACGTCAGCCACCACTGCAACAGTCCATTGGCATATATTTAGGCCCAGCACCCAGGCAGTGGAGAGAGGTCCCGTAACAGACAGAGGATCTGGCTTCATGTCAGCAGAGAATTAGTCTGCATGTCATAGCAGAGAATCAGGCTTCACGTCACCCAACATTGGAACAGTCCATTGGCATATATTTAGGCCCCGGCACCCAGACAGAGGAGAGGTTCATTCAACTTTGGGAAGCCTCGCAATATAATGGTAAAATGAAAATAAAAATAGCATTGAATGAGGAAGTGCCCTGGAGTCCAATAATATATGGTTAAGGGGAGGTAGTTAATGTCTAATCTGGACAAGGGACGGACAGATCCTGTGGGATCCATGCCTGGTTCATTTTTATGAACGTCAGCTTGTCCACATTGGCTGTAGACAGGCGGCTGCGTTTGTCTGTAATGACGCCCCCTGCCGTGCTGAATACACGTTCAGACAAAACGCTGGCCGCCGGGCAGGCCAGCACCTCCAAGGCATAAAAGTCTAGCTCTGGCCACGTGGACAATTTAGAGACCCAGAAGTTGAATGGGGCCGAACCATCAGTCAGTACGTGGAGGGGTGTGCACATGTATTGTTCCACCATGTTAGTGAAATGTTGCCTCCTGCTAACACGTTGCGTATCAGGTGGTGGTGCAGTTAGCTGTGGCGTGTTGACAAAAGTTTTCCACATCTCTGCCATGCTAACCCTGCCCTCAGAGGAGCTGGCATTGACACAGCTGCCTTGGCGACCTCTTGCTCCTCCTCTGCCTTGGCCTTGGGCTTCCACTTGTTCCCCTGTGACATTTGGGAATGCTCTCAGTAGCGCGTCTACCAACGTGCGCTTGTACTCGCGCATCTTCCTATCACGCTCCAGTGCAGGAAGTAAGGTGGGCACATTGTCTTTGTAGCGTGGATCCAGCAGGGTGGCAACCCAGTAGTCCGCACAGGTTAAAATGTGGGCAACTCTGCTGTCGTTGCGCAGGCACTGCAGCATGTAGTCGCTCATGTGTGCCAGGCTGCCCAGGGGTAAGGACAAGCTGTCCTCTGTGGGAGGCGTATCGTCATCGTCCTGCCTTTCCCCCCAGCCACGCACCAGTGATGGACCTGAGCTGCGTTGGGTGCCACCCCGCTGTGACCATGCTTCATCCTCATCCTCCTCCACCTCCTCCTCATCCTCGTCCTCCTCGTCCTCCAGTAGTGGGCCCTGGCTGGCCACATTTGTACCTGGCCTCTGCTGTTGCCAAAAACCTCCCTCTGAGTCACTTCGAAGAGACTGGCCTGAAAGTGCTAAAAATGACCCCTCTTCCTCCTCCTCCTCCTCCTCCTCCTGGGCCACCTCCTCTTCCATCATCGCCCTAAGTGTTTTCTCAAGGAGACATAGAAGTGGTATTGTAACGCTGATAACGGCGTCATCGC
Source organism: Bufo gargarizans (assembly GCF_014858855.1). Lineage (NCBI taxonomy): Eukaryota > Metazoa > Chordata > Amphibia > Anura > Bufonidae > Bufo > Bufo gargarizans. The sequence continues at coordinate 143,640,537 of NC_058082.1, read as the reverse complement.
CACTGGCCATGTTGGTGGAGTACTCGAAACAGCGCAACAGGGCACACAGGTCTCGCATGGAGGCCCAGTCATTGGTGGTGAAGTGGTGCTGTTCTGTAGTGCGACTGACCCGTGCGTGCTGCAGCTGAAACTCCACTATGGCCTGCTGCTGCTCGCACAGTCTGTCCAGCATGTGCAAGGTGGAGTTCCACCTGGTGGGCACATCGCATATGAGGTGGTGAGCGGGAAGGCCGAAGTTACGCTGTAGCGCAGACAGGCGAGCAGCAGCAGGATGTGAACGCCGGAAGCGCGAACAGACGGCCCGCACTTTATGCAGCAGCTCTGACATGTCGGGGTAGTTGTGTATGAACTTCTGCACCACCAAATTCAGCACATGCGCCAAGCAAGGGATGTGCGTCAAATTGGCTAGTCCCAGAGCTGCAACGAGATTTCGCCCATTATCACACACCACCAGGCCGGGCTTGAGGCTCACCGGCAGCAACCACTCGTCGGTCTGTTGTTCTATACCCCGCCACAACTCCTGTGCGGTGTGGGGCCTGTCCCCCAAACATATGAGTTTCAGAATGGCCTGCTGACGTTTACCCCGGGCTGTGCTGAAGTTGGTGGTGAAGGTGTGTGGCTGACTGGATGAGCAGGTGGAAGAAGAGGAGGAGGAAGCCGAGAAGGAGGAGGTGGCAACAGGAGGCAAAGAATGTTGCCCTGCGATCCTTGGCGGCGGAAGGACGTGCGCCAAACAGCTCTCCGCCTGGGGCCCAGCTGCCACTACATTTACCCAGTGTGCAGTTAGGGAGATATAGCGTCCCTGGCCGTGCTTACTGGTCCACGTATCTGTGGTTAGGTGGACCTTGCTACAGATGGCGTTGCGCAGTGCACACTTGATTTTATCGGATACTTGGTTGTGCAGGGAAGGTACGGCTCTCTTGGAGAAGTAGTGGCGGCTGGGAACAACATACTGTGGGACAGCAAGCGACATGAGCTGTTTGAAGCTGTCTGTGTCCATCAGCCTAAATGACAGCATTTCATAGGCCAGTAGTTTAGAAATGCTGGCATTCAGGGCCAGGGATCGAGGGTGGCTAGGTGGGAATTTACGCTTTCTCTCAAATGTTTGTGAGATGGAGAGCTGAACGCTGCCGTGTGACATGGTTGAGACGCTTGGTGACGGAGGTGGTGGTGGTGGTGTTGGTGGTACATCCCCTGTTTGCTGGGCGGCAGGTGCCAACGTTCCTCCAGAGGCAGAGGAAGAGGCCGAGGCGGCAGCAGCAGAAGAGGCCGAGGCGGCAGCAGCAGAAGAGGTAGCAGGGGGAGCCTGAGTGACTTCCTTGGTTTTAAGGTGTTTACTCCACTGCAGTTCATGCTTTGCATGCAGGTGCCTGGTCATGCAGGTTGTGCTCAGGTTCAGAACGTTAATGCCTCGCTTCAGGCTCTGATGGCACAGCGTGCAAACTACTCGGGTCTTGTCGTCAGCACATTGTTTGAAGAAGTGCCATGCCAGGGAACTCCTTGAAGCTGCCTTGGGGGTGCTCGGTCCCAGATGGCGGCGGTCAGTAGCAGGCGGAGTCTCTTGGCAGCGGGTGTTCTGCTTTTGCCCACTGCTCCCTCTTTTGCTACGCTGTTGGCTCGGTCTCACCACTGCCTCTTCCTCAGAACTGTGAAAGTCAGTGGCACGACCTTCATTCCATGTGGGGTCTAGGACCTCATCGTCCCCTGCATCGTCTTCCACCCAGTCTTGATCCCTGACCTCCTGTTCAGTCTGCACACTGCAGAAAGACGCAGCAGTTGGCACCTGTGTTTCGTCATCATCAGAGACATGCTGAGGTGGTATTCCCATGTCCTCATCATCAGGAAACATAAGTGGTTGTGCGTCAGTGCATTCTATGTCTTTCACCGCTGGGGAAGGGCTAGGTGGATGCCCTTGGGAAACCCTGCCAGCGGAGTCTTCAAACAGCATAAGAGACTGCTGCATAACTTGAGGCTGAGACAGTTTCCCTGGTATGCATGGGGGTGATGTGACAGACTGATGGGGTTGGTTTTCAGGCGCCATCTGTGCGCTTTCTGCAGAAGACTGGGTGGGAGATAATGTGAACGTGCTGGATCCACTGTCGGCCACCCAATTGACTAATGCCTGTACCTGCTCAGGCCTTACCATCCTTAGAACGGCATTGGGCCCCACCATATATCGCTGTAAATTCTGGCGGCTACTGGGACCTGAGGTAGTTGGTACACTAGGACGTGTGGATGTGGCAGAACGGCCACATCCTCTCCCAGCACCAGAGGGTCCACTAACACCACCACGACCATGTCCACGTCCGCTTCCCTTACTAGATGTTTTCCTCATTGTTATGGTTCACCACAACAACAAAAATATTATTTGGCCCAATGTATTGTATTCAAATTCAGCGGGATATAAATTTGAGGCCTAGTATTTAGGCGCTGGGTGAACGGTATGGATTTAGTGACAGAATTAGACTTGGAAATGCACAGTAGCGTGTGTGTGAAGTTATTCTGAATGACCCTATGTGCACCTTGAATATTATATACCCTTTTAGGGATAGATTTCAAATAGCTCTGATATAGCAGGAACCACTAAATTATGAAATTGCTAAATTGGGAATTGTATTTCAACCCAGAACAAAAAATGGGCTTTGACGGACACTAAATAACTTTCCCAGCCACAACAGTACAGCGGTAACGAGAGATTTAGCGGGATATAAATTTGAGGTCTAGTATTTAGGCGCTGGGTGACCGGTATGGATTTAGTGACAGAATTAGACTTGGAAATGCACAGTAGCGTGTGTGTGAAGTTATTCTGAATGACCCTATGTGCACCTTGAATATTATATACCCTTTTAGGGATAGATGTCAAATAGCTCTGATATAGCAGGAACCACTAAATTATGAAATTGCTAAATTGGGAATTGTATTTCAACCCAGAACAAAAAATGGGCTTTGACGGACACTAAATAACTTTCCCAGCCACAACAGTACAGCGGTAACGAGAGATTTAGCGGGATATAAATTTGAGGCCTAGTATTTAGGCGCTGGGTGACCGGTATGGATTTAGTGACAGAATTAGACTTGGAAATGCACAGTAGCGTGTGTGTGAAGTTATTCTGAATGACCCTATGTGCACCTTGAATATTATATACCCTTTTAGGGATAGATTTCAAATAGCTCTGATATAGCAGGAACCACTAAATTATGAAATTGCTAAATTGGGAATTGTATTTCAACCCAGAACAAAAAATGGGCTTTGACGGACACTAAATAACTTTCCCAGCCACAACAGTACAGCGGTAACGAGAGATTTAGCGGGATAAAAATTTGAGGCCTAGTATTTAGGCGCTGGGTGACCGGTATGGATTTACTAACAGAATTAGACTTGGAAATGCACAGTAGCGTGTGTGTGAAGTTATTCTGAATGACCCTATGTGCACCTTGAATATTATATACCCTTTTAGGGATAGATTTCAAATAGCTCTAATATAGCAGAAACCACTAAATTATGAAATTGCTAAATTGGGAATTGTATTTCAACCCAGAACAAAAAATGTGCTTTGACGGACACTAAATAACTTTCCCAGCCACAACAGGACAGCGGTAACGAGAGATTTAGCGGGATATAAATTTGAGGCCTAGTATTTAGGCGCTGGGTGACCGGTATGGATTTACTAACAGAATTAGACTTGGAAATGCACAGTAGCGTGTGTGTGAAGTTATTCTGAATGACCCTATGTGCACCTTGAATATTATATACCCTTTTAGGGATAGATTTCAAATAGCTCTGATATAGCAGAAACCACTAAATTATGAAATTGCTAAATTGGGAATTGTATTTCATTCCTGAACAAAAAATGTGCTTTGACGGACACTAAATAACTTGCCCAGCCACAACAGTACAGCGGTAACGACAGATTTAGCGGGATATAAATTTGAGGCCTAGTATTTAGGCGCTGGGTGACCGGTATGGATTTAGTGACAGAATTAGACTGGGATATGGCCAAAAAATAACCACACTATTGCTGGTTAAATGCACTTAGTGACGGGCGCAGCTTGCCCCTGATTTAGTATATGGCCAAAAAATGAACAGACTATTGCTGGTTAAATGCACTTGGTGTGATAGCTTGACCAACCACACTACTGAGGGTTAAATGCACTTGGTGACGGGCGCAGCTTGCCCCTGATGTAGTATATGGCCAGAAAATGAACAGACTATTGCTGGTTAAATGCACTTGGTGTCACAGCTTGACCAACCACACTACTGAGGGTTAAATGCACTTGGTGACGGGCGCAGCTTGCCCCTGATGTAGTATATGGCCAAAAAATGAACAGACTATTGCTGGTTAAATGCACTTGGTGTCACAGCTTGACCAACCACACTACTGAGGGTTAAATGCACTTGGTGACGGGCGCAGCTTGCCCCTGATGTAGTATATGGCCAAAAAATGAACAGACTATTGCTGGTTAAATGCACTTGGTGTCACAGCTTGACCAACCACACTACTGAGGGTTAAATGCACTTGGTGACGGGCGCAGCTTGCCCCTGATGTAGTATATGGCCAAAAAATGAACAGACTATTTCTGGTTAAATGCACTTGGTGACGGGCGCAACTTGCCCCTGATTTAGTATATGGCCAAAAAATGAACAGACTATTGCTGGTTAAATGCACTTGGTGTGATAGCTTGACCAACCACACTACTGAGGGTTAAATGCACTTGGTGACGGGCGCAGCTTGCCCCTGATGTAGTATATGGCCAAAAAATAAACAGACTATTGCTGGTTAAATGCACTTGGTGTGACAGCTTCACCCTGATGTAGGCTTTAGCCAAAAAACAACCACACCATTGAGGGTTAAATGCACTTGGTGACAGGCGCAGCTTGCCCCTGATGTAGTATATGGCCAAAAAATAAACAGACTATTGCTGGTTAAATGCACTTGGTGTGACAGCTTCACCCTGATGTAGGCTTTAGCCAAAAAACAACCACACCATTGAGGGTTAAATGCACTTGGTCGCAGCTTGTGCTGGCGCACCACAAGACACAAAATGGCCGCCGATCACCCCAGAAAAATGTGACTGACAAACGGTCTGGGCAGCCTAAAAACAGTGAGCAATTGAGTATCAGCAGCTCAATGACCCACAGCTGCAGATCGATCAATAATCAAGTCCTTTGGAGGAGTTAATCTGCCTAATCTCGCCCTACTGTCGCAGCCGCAACCTCTCCCTACGCTAATCAGAGCAGAGTGACGGGCGGCGCTATGTGACTCCAGCTTAAATAGAGGCTGGGTCACATGGTGCTCTGGCCAATCACAGCCATGCCAATAGTAGGCATGGCTGTGACGGCCTCTTGGGGCAAGTAGTATGACGCTTGTTGATTGGCTGCTTTGCAGCCTTTCAAAAAGCGCCAAGAAAGCGTCACAAAAGCGCCAAGAAAGCGACGAACACCGAACCCGAACCCGGACTTTTACGAAAATGTCCGGGTTCGGGTCCAGTGTCACGGACACCCCAAAATTCGGTACGAACCCGAACTATACAGTTCGGGTTCGCTCATCCCTAGCTGAATCCCATGCCTGTGTATACTAATATTTCATAGAAATCAAAGGGGAAATACTTAGGATGATATTGACTTTCACATGATTACACATAAGCAAGCCTTATTAGAAACCTTGTTGCTTGCTTTGTGTCTGCTCATAATTTGCCCATATGGATTTTCCACAGAAGCAGGTGATTTATTGCAGGTTTTCTGAGAAAACATAATATGAGGGATGCAATTACTGTACAATACTGAACATTTTAAATGCAGTTTTATTGACACATCCCAGAGGTCCAAGGCAAACCTCTGGGACATCGTGAAAACAGGACACAGTCAAAACAGATATATTTTAATATTTTAATATTTTAAAGTAAGTAAGGACTATACAAATGATACAAGTGGAAAGGAAAGAATGTAGAGAAATATTGTTCCAATAAAACTGAGTCAGAAAACCAAAGAGCAAGTTTATCCATGCAGGGTGCTAACACTAGCGATCAGAGATACAGTTCAGACCAAAAGTTTGGACACTATGAAAATTGTAGATTCACACTAAAGGCATCAAAACTATGAATTAACACATGTGAAATTATATACATAACAAGAAAGTGTGAAACAACTGAAAATATGTCATATTCTAGGTTCTTCAAAGTAGCCACCTTTTGCTTTGATTACTGCTTTGCACACTCTTGGCATTCTCTTGATGAGCTTCAAGAGGTAGTTACCTGAAATGGTCTTCCAACAGTTTTGAAGGAGTTCCCAGAGATGTTTAGCACTTGTTGGCCCTTTCCCTTCACTCTGCGGTCCAGCTCACCCCAAACCATCTCGATTGGGTTCAGGTCTGGTGACTGTGGAGGCCAGGTCATCTGGTGCAGCACCCCATCACTCTCCTTCATGGTCAAATAGCCCTTACACAGCCTGGAGGTGTGTTTGGGGTCATTGTCCTGTTGAAAAATAAATGATGGTCCAACTAAACGCAAACCGGATGGAATAGCATGCCGCTGCAAGATGCTGTGGTAGACATGCTGGTTCAGTATGCCTTCAATTTTGAATAAATCCCCAAGAGTGTCACCAGCAAAGCACCCCCACACCATCACACCTCCTCCTCCATGCTTCACGGTCGGAACCAGGCATGTAGAGTCCATCTGTTCACCTTTTCTGCATCGCACAAAGACACGGTGGTTGGAACCAAAGATCTCAAATTTGGACTCATCAGACCAAAGCACAGATTTCCACTGGTCTAATGTCCATTCCTTGTGTTCTTTAGCCCAAACAAGTCTCTTCTTGTTGCCTGTCCTTAGCAGTGGTTTCCTAGCAGATATTCTACCATGAAGGCCTGATTCACACAGTCTCCTCTTAACAGTTGTTCTAGAGATGTTACTGCTGCTAGAACTCTGTGTGGCATTGACCCGGTCTCTAATCTGAGCTGCTGTTAACCTGCGATTTCTGAGGCTGGTGACTCGGATGAACTTATCCTCCGCAGCAGAGGTGACTCTTGGTCTTCCTTTCCTGGGGCGGTCCGCATGTGAGCCAGTTTCTTTGTAGCGCTTGATGGTTTTTGTGACTGCACTTGGGGACACTTTCAAAGTTTTCCCAATTTTTCAGACTGACTGACCTTCATTTCCTAAAGTAATGATGGCCACTCGTTTTTCTTTACTTAGCTGCTTTTTTCTTACCATAATACAAATTCGAACAGTCTATTCAGTAGGACTATCAGCTGTGTATCCACCTGACTTCTCCACAACGCAACTGATGGTCCCAACCCCATTTATAAGGCAAGAAATCCCACTTATTAAACCTGACAGGGCACACCTGTGAAGTGAAAACCATTTCAGGTGACTACCTCTTGAAGCTCATCAAGAGAATGCCAAGAGTGTGCAAAGCAGTAATCAAAGCAAAAGGTGGCTACTTTGAAGAACCTAGAATATGACATATTTTCAGTTGTTTCACACTTTTTTGTTATGTATAGTCGTGGCCAAAAGTTTTGAGAATTACATAAATATTGGAAATAAAAGTTGCTGCTTAAGTTTTTATAATAGCAATTTGCATATACTCCAGAATGTTATGAAGAATGATCAGATGAATTGCATAGTCCTTCTTTGCCATGAAAATTAACTTAATCCAAAAAAAACCTTTCCACTGCATTTCATTGCTGTCATTAAAGGACCTGCTGAGATCATTTCAGTAATCGTCTTGTTAACTCAGGTGAGAATATTGACAAGCACAAGGCTGGAGATCATTATGTCAGGCTGATTGGGTTAAAATGGCAGACTTGACCTGTTAAAAGGAGGTTGATGCTTGAAATATTTGTTCTTCCATTGTTAACCATGGTGACCTGCAAAGAAACGCATGCAGCCATCATTGCGTTGCATAAAAATGGCTTCACAGGCAAGGATATTGTGGCTACTAAGATTGCACCTCAATCAACAATTTATAGGATCATCAAGAACTTCAAGGAAAGAGGCTCAATGCTTGTTAAGAAGGCTTCAGGGCGTCCAAGAAAGTCCAGCAAGCGCCAGGATCGTCTCCTAAAGAGGATTCAGCTGCGGGATCGGAGTGCCACCAGTGCAGAGCTTGCTCAGGAATGGCAGCAGGGAGGTGTGAGCTCATCTGCACGCACAGTGAGGCGAAGACTTTTGGAAGATGGCCTGGTGTCAAGAAGGGCAGCAAAGAAGCCACTTCTCTCATAAAAAACCATCAGGAACAGATTGATTTTCTGCAGAAAATATGGTGAATGGACTGCTGAGGACTGGGGCAAAGTCATATTCTCCGATGAAGCCTCTTTCCGATTGTTTGGGGCATCAGGAAAAAGGTTTGTCTGGAGAAGAAAAGGTGAGCGCTACCATCAGTCCTATGTCATGCCACAGTAAAGCATCCTGAGACCATTAATGTGTGGGGTTGCTTCTCATCCAAGGGAGTGGGCTCATTTACAATTTTGCCCAAAAACACAGCCATGAATAAAGAATGGTACCAAAACACCCTCCAATAGCAACCTCTTTTAACAATCCAAACAACAGTTTGGTGAAGAACAATGCATTTTTCAGCACGATGGAGCACCGAGCCATAAGGCAAAAGTGATAACTAAGTGGCTCGGGGACCAAAACGTTGACATTTTAGGGCCATGGCCTGGAAACTCCCCAGATCTTAATCCCATTGAAAACTTGTGGTCAATCCTCAAGAGGCGGGTGGACAAACAAAAACCCACTAATTCTGACAAACTCCAAGACGTGATTATGAAAGAATGGGTTGCTATCAGTCAGGAATTGGCCCAGAATTTTATTGAGAGCATGCCCAGTCGAATTACAGAGGTCCTGAAAAACAAGGGCCAACACTGCAAATTCTGACTCTTTGCATAAATGTCATGTAATTGTCGATAAAAACCTTTGAAACTTATGAAGTTTGTGTAATTATATTTCACTACATCACAGAAACAACTGAAACAAAGATCTAAAAGCAGTTTAGCAGCAAACTTTGTGAAAACTAATATTTGTGTCATTCTCAAAACTTTTGGCCACGACTGTATATAATTCCACATGTGTTAATTCATAGTTTTGATGCCTTCAGTGTGAATCTACAATTTTCATAGTCATGAAAATAAAGAAAACTCTTTGAGTGAGAAGGTGTGTCCAAACTTTTGGTCTGTACTGTATATGCCGACTACTCCCAAATTACAGACAAAAGGAAAGAATCCCCCACCCCCAAGAAGGAACTGGGAAGCACAAAATTACCGACCCAAAGAATATGCACATCATAATTACTACCATAATAATTATAGATTTAACAGGGATCAGCGATACTCGCAGCCATACCAAAACCTTTCTCGCTATAACAGATGGGGACCACCCCCTCAGACATACCCAGCACCCAACTGGAAATAGATATTGAGACCATACCTATCAATTTGAGAATGGAAAATATGGTGGCCAGGAGGTCAATGGGACTCACTATTATAAACACAACAGAGGGAATATAAATAACACCAACGGAATTCAAAAACAAGGATGTCAAGATAATCAAACTAGAGAAACTGTGAATGCACAAAATTTTCCACACCAGGAGATAAAGGGAATTCAAAGAAAATGGGAACCCTGCAGAAAAGAATACATATAGAGGATAAAGAGGAGGAAGGAAACAAAGGGCCCAACCCCTCAAAAAGCAAGGGGAACTAACAGGTATTTTTAATTTGAGTAGTCATGTTCTGACAAAAGAAGAAAAAGGTGTATTACAGAGAGGCCTTAAATTTGCACCCACCAAGGGGTTAAAAAATTAGCTGTTTTTCTGGATGTACATAAATATATTAGAAAAATTATTTTGGCCAAGTATTTTATTAACAATCAAACCATGGTGATTAAAAATGCAGAACAGGAAGTGTGAATTTGAGGGGTGATCCATACCAACCTAAGGGAAAAGTCACAGTTTTTCGCAAGGAATAAAGAAAATGAATGCATAGAGGCATTCAAGAGAGGTGTTCTGAACGAAATAGAAAATATCCAAGAAAAACCTAGAACATATAATCTCACTAAGAAAGAAAAAGAGGCTTTGAAGAACTTGGAAAAGAATCCAAAAATAACAATAAAACCAGCAGATAAGGGGGGTGGGTTAGTTTTAATGGATACAGAAAGGTATGAGGCCGAATTAACTAGACAATAAGCTGATAAAGACATGTATTGTCGCCTTATGAAAAATCATTTAATAGAATTTAAACCACAACTGGAGGTGTTGCTTCAAGACGGATACCGCACTGGGGTGGGAAATAAAAAATAATATGATTACTTATTTATCAAGAATCCTGTTACCCCAGTAATATACCATTTACCGAAAGTACACAAAAGTCTCCCAACCCGCCCCCCCCCCACCCCCCGGATGACCCATTGTCTCCGGGATTAACTCTTTGACCAGGAGATTAACTGAATACATAGACTTCTTCTTGCAGAAATATGTGGTTAGATCTCCATCATACCTAAAAGATACTGGAAGTGTTATTGAATTGGTGAGAGGTCTAGGACTGGTGACTAAAAATATATAGTTAGCTACATCCGATGTCACCTCCCTGTACACCATAATCCCTAAAGATCTGGGATTTAGAGCCATTAGCGATATACTAGAGCAGGATCCAGATATGTTACCATCACAAGGAGAATTTATCCTGAAATGTACTGAGTAGGGATGAGCGAACCCGAACTGTATAGTTCGGGTTCGTACCGAATTTTGGGGTGTCCGTGACACGGACCCGAACCCGGACATTTTCGTAAAAGTCCGGGTTCGGGTTCGGTGTTCGTCGCTTTCTTGGCGCTTTTGTGACGCTTTCTTGGCGCTTTTTGAAAGGCTGCGAAGCAGCCAATCAACAAGCGTCATACTAATTGCCCCAAGAGGCCATCACAGCCATGCCTACTATTAGCATGGCTGTGATTGGCCAGAGCACCATGTGACCCAGCCTCTATTTAAGCTGGAGTCACATAGCGCCGCCCGTCACTCTGCTCTGATTAGCGTAGGGAGAGGTTGCGGCTGCGACAGTAGGGCGAGATTAGGCAGATTAACTCCTCCAAAGGACTTGATTATTGATCGATCTGCAGCTGTGGGTCATTGAGCTGCTGATACTCAATTGCTAACTGTTTTTAGGCTGCCCAGACCGTTTGTCAGTCGCTTTTTTCTGGGGTGATCGGCGGCCATTTTGTGTCTTGTGGTGCGCCAGCACAAGCTGCGCCTGACACCAAGTGCATTTAACACTCAGTAGTGTGGTTGGTCAAGCTATCACACCAAGTGCATTTAACCAGCAATAGTCTGTTCATTTTTTGGCCATATACTAAATCAGGGGCAAGCTGCGCCCGTCACCAAGTGCATTTAACCAGCAATAGTCTGTTCATTTTTTGGCCATATACTACATCAGGGGCAAGCTGCGCCCGTCACCAAGTGCATTTAACCCTCAGTAGTGTGGTTGGTCAAGCTGTGACACCAAGTGCATTTAACCAGCAATAGTCTGTTCATTTTTTGGCCATATACTACATCAGGGGCAAGCTGCGCCCGTCACCAAGTGCATTTAACCCTCAGTAGTGTGGTTAGTCAAGCTATCACACCAAGTGCATTTAACCAGCAATAGTCTGTTCATTTTTTGGCCATATACTAAATCAGGGGCAAGCTGCGCCCATCACCAAGTGCATTTAACCAGCAATAGTCTGTTCATTTTTTGGCCATATACTACATCAGGGGCAAGCTGCGCCCGTCACCAAGTGCATTTAACCCTCAGTAGTGTGGTTGGTCAAGCTATCACACCAAGTGCATTTAACCAGCAATAGTCTGTTCATTTTTTGGCCATATACTAAATCAGGGGCAAGCTGCGCCCATCACCAAGTGCATTTAACCAGCAATAGTCTGTTCATTTTTTGGCCATATACTACATCAGGGGCAAGCTGCGCCTGTCACCAAGTGCATTTAACACTCAGTAGTGTGGTTGGTCAAGCTATCACACCAAGTGCATTTAACCAGCAATAGTCTGTTCATTTTTTGGCCATATACTAAATCAGGGGCAAGCTGCGCCTGTCACCAAGTGCATTTAACCAGCAATAGTCTGTTCATTTTTTGGCCATATACTACATCAGGGGCAAGCTGCGCCCGTCACCAAGTGCATTTAACCCTCAGTAGTGTGGTTGGTCAAGCTGTGACACCAAGTGCATTTAACCAGCAATAGTCTGTTCATTTTTTGGCCATATACTACATCAGGGGCAAGCTGCGCCCGTCACCAAGTGCATTTAACCCTCAGTAGTGTGGTTGGTCAAGCTATCACACCAAGTGCATTTAACCAGCAATAGTCTGTTCATTTTTTGGCCATATACTAAATCAGGGGCAAGCTGCGCCCATCACCAAGTGCATTTAACCAGCAATAGTCTGTTCATTTTTTGGCCATATACTACATCAGGGGCAAGCTGCGCCCGTCACCAAGTGCATTTAACCCTCAGTAGTGTGGTTGGTCAAGCTATCACACCAAGTGCATTTAACCAGCAATAGTCTGTTCATTTTTTGGCCATATACTAAATCAGGGGCAAGCTGCGCCTGTCACCAAGTGCATTTAACCAGCAATAGTCTGTTCATTTTTTGGCCATATACTACATCAGGGGCAAGCTGCGCCCGTCACCAAGTGCATTTAACCCTCAGTAGTGTGGTTGGTCAAGCTGTGACACCAAGTGCATTTAACCAGCAATAGTCTGTTCATTTTTTGGCCATATACTACATCAGGGGCAAGCTGCGCCCGTCACCAAGTGCATTTAACCCTCAGTAGTGTGGTTGGTCAAGCTATCACACCAAGTGCATTTAACCAGCAATAGTCTGTTCATTTTTTGGCCATATACTAAATCAGGGGCAAGCTGCGCCCGTCACCAAGTGCATTTAACCAGCAATAGTGTGGTTATTTTTTGGCCATATCCCAGTCTAATTCTGTCACTAAATCCATACCGGTCACCCAGCGCCTAAATACTAGGCCTCAAATTTATATCCCGCTAAATCTGTCGTTACCGCTGTACTGTTGTGGCTGGGCAAGTTATTTAGTGTCTGTCAAAGCACATTTTTTGTTCAGGGTTGAAATACAATTCCCAATTTAGCAATTTCATAATTTAGTGGTTCCTGCTATATCAGAGCTATTTGAAATCTATCCCTAAAAGGGTATATAATATTCAAGGTGCACATAGGGTCATTCAGAATAACTTCACACACACGCTACTGTGCATTTCCAAGTCTAATTCTGTTAGTAAATCCATACCGGTCACCCAGCGCCTAAATACTAGGCCTCAAATTTATATCCCGCTAAATCTCTCGTTACCGCTGTCCTGTTGTTGCTGGGAAAGTTATTTAGTGTCCGTCAAAGCACATTTTTTGTTCTGGGTTGAAATACAATTCCCAATTTAGCAATTTCATAATTTAGTGGTTTCTGCTATATCAGAGCTATTTGAAATCTATCCCTAAAAGGGTATATAATATTCAAGGTGCACATAGGGTCATTCAGAATAACTTCACACACACGCTACTGTGCATTTCCGAGTCTAATTCTGTTAGTAAATCCATTCCGGTCACCCAGCGCCTAAATACTAGGCCTCAAATTTATATCCCGCTAAATCTCTCGTTACCGCTGTCCTGTTGTGGCTGGGAAAGTTATTTAGTGTCCGTCAAAGCACATTTTTTGTTCTGGGTTGAAATACAATTCCCAATTTAGCAATTTCATAATTTAGTGGTTCCTGCTATATCAGAGCTATTTGAAATCTATCCCTAAAAGGGTATATAATATTCAAGGTGCACATAGGGTCATTCAGAATAACTTCACACACACGCTACTGTGCATTTCCAAGTCTAATTCTGTTAGTAAATCCATACCGGTCACCCAGCGCCTAAATACTAGGCCTCAAATTTATATCCCGCTAAATCTCTCGTTACCGCTGTCCTGTTGTTGCTGGGAAAGTTATTTAGTGTCCGTCAAAGCACATTTTTTGTTCTGGGTTGAAATACAATTCCCAATTTAGCAATTTCATAATTTAGTGGTTTCTGCTATATCAGAGCTATTTGAAATCTATCCCTAAAAGGGTATATAATATTCAAGGTGCACATAGGGTCATTCAGAATAACTTCACACACACGCTACTGTGCATTTCCGAGTCTAATTCTGTTAGTAAATCCATTCCGGTCACCCAGCGCCTAAATACTAGGCCTCAAATTTATATCCCGCTAAATCTCTCGTTACCGCTGTCCTGTTGTGGCTGGGAAAGTTATTTAGTGTCCGTCAAAGCACATTTTTTGTTCTGGGTTGAAATACAATTCCCAATTTAGCAATTTCATAATTTAGTGGTTCCTGCTATATCAGAGCTATTTGAAATCTATCCCTAAAAGGGAATAATAATATTCAAGGTGCACATAGGGTCATTCAGAATAACTTCACACACACGCTACTGTGCATTTCCGAGTCTAATTCTGTTAGTAAATCCATTCCGGTCACCCAGCGCCTAAATACTAGGCCTCAAATTTATATCCCGCTAAATCTCTTGTTACCGCTGTCCTGTTGTGGCTGGGAAAGTTATTTAGTGTCCGTCAAAGCACATTTTTTGTTCTGGGTTGAAATACAATTCCCAATTTAGCAATTTCATAATTTAGTGGTTTCTGCTATATCAGAGGTATTTGAAATCTATCCCTAAAAGGGTATATAATATTCAAGGTGCACATAGGGTCATTCAGAATAACTTCACACACACGCTACTGTGCATTTCCAAGTCCAATTCTGTTAGTAAATCCATACCGGTCACCCAGCGCCTAAATACTAGGCCTCAAATTTATATCCCGCTGAATTTGAATACAATACATTGGGCCAAATAATATTTTTGTTGTTGTGGTGAACCATAACAATGAGGAAAACATCTAGTAAGGGACGCGGACGTGGACATGGTCGTGGTGGTGTTAGTGGATCCTCTGGTGCTGGGAGAGGACGTGGCCGTTCTGCCACATCCACACGTCCTAGTGTACCAACTACCTCAGGTCCCAGTAGCCGCCAGAATTTACAGCGATATATGGTGGGGCCCAATGCCGTTCTAAGGATGGTAAGGCCTGAGCAGGTACAGGCATTAGTCAATTGGGTGGCCGACAGTGGATCCAGCACGTTCACATTATCTCCCACCCAGTCTTCTGCAGAAAGCGCACAGATGGCGCCTGAAAACCAACCCCATCAGTCTGTCACATCACCCCCATGCATACCAGGGAAACTGTCTCAGCCTCAAGTTATGCAGCAGTCTCTTATGCTGTTTGAAGACTCCGCTGGCAGGGTTTCCCAAGGGCATCCACCTAGCCCTTCCCCAGCGGTGAAAGACATAGAATGCACTGACGCACAACCACTTATGTTTCCTGATGATGAGGACATGGGAATACCACCTCAGCATGTCTCTGATGATGACGAAACACAGGTGCCAACTGCTGCGTCTTTCTGCAGTGTGCAGACTGAACAGGAGGTCAGGGATCAAGACTGGGTGAAAGACGATGCAGGGGACGATGAGGTCCTAGACCCCACATGGAATGAAGGTCGTGCCACTGACTTTCACAGTTCGGAGGAAGAGGCAGTGGTGAGACCGAGCCAACAGCGTAGCAAAAGAGGGAGCAGTGGGCAAAAGCAGAACACCCGCCGCCAAGAGACTCCGCCTGCTACTGACCGCCGCCATCTGGGACCGAGCACCCCCAAGGCAGCTTCAAGGAGTTCCCTGGCATGGCACTTCTTCAAACAATGTGCTGACGACAAGACCCGAGTGGTTTGCACGCTGTGCCATCAGAGCCTGAAGCGAGGCATTAACGTTCTGAACCTGAGCACAACCTGCATGACCAGGCACCTGCATGCAAAGCATGAACTGCAGTGGAGTAAACACCTTAAAACCAAGGAAGTCACTCAGGCTCCCCCTGCTACCTCTTCTGCTGCTGCCGCCTCGGCCTCTTCTGCTGCTGCCGCCTCGGCCTCTTCCTCTGCCTCTGGAGGAACGTTGGCACCTGCCGCCCAGCAAACAGGGGATGTACCACCAACATCACCACCACCACCTCCGTCACCAAGCGTCTCAACCATGTAACACGGCAGCGTTCAGCTCTCCATCTCACAAATATTTGAGAAAAAGCGTAAATTCCCACCTAGCCACCCTCGATCCCTGGCCCTGAATGCCAGCATTTCTAAACTACTGGCCTATGAAATGCTGTCATTTAGGCTGGTGGACACAGACAGCTTCAAACAGCTCATGTCGCTTGCTGTCCCACAGTATGTTGTTCCCAGCCGCCACTACTTCTCCAAGAGAGCCGTGCCTTCCCTGCACAACCAAGTATCCGATAAAATCAAGTGTGCACTGCGCAACGCCATCTGTAGCAAGGTCCACCTAACCACAGATACGTGGACCAGTAAGCACGGCCAGGGACGCTATATCTCCCTAACTGCACACTGGGTAAATGTAGTGGCAGCTGGGCCCCAGGCGGAGAGCTGTTTGGCGCACGTCCTTCCGCCGCCAAGGATCGCAGGGCAACATTCTTTGCCTCCTGTTGCCACCTCCTCCTTCTCGGCTTCCTCCTCCTCTTCTTCCACCTGCTCATCCAGTCAGCCACACACCTTCACCACCAACTTCAGCACAGCCCGGGGTAAATGTCAGCAGGCCATTCTGAAACTCATATGTTTGGGGGACAGGCCCCACACCGCACAGAAGTTGTGGCGGGGTATAGAACAACAGACCGACGAGTGGTTGCTACCGGTGAGCCTCAAGCACGGCCTGGTGGTGTGTGATAATGGGCGAAATCTCGTTGCAGCTCTGGGACTAGCCAATTTGACGCACATCCCTTGCTTGGTGCATGTGCTGAATTTGGTGGTGCAGAAGTTCATACACAACTACCCCGACATGTCAGAGCTGCTGCATAAAGTGCGGGCCGTCTGTTCACGCTTCCGGCGTTCACATCCTGCTGCTGCTCGCCTGTGTGCGCTACAGCGTAACTTCGGCCTTCCCGCTCACCGCCTCATATGCGACGTGCCCACCAGGTGGAACTCCACCTTGCACATGCTGGACAGACTGTGCGAGCAGCAGCAGGCCATAGTGGAGTTTCAGCTGCAGCACGCACGGGTCAGTCGCACTACAGAACAGCACCACTTCACCACCAATGACTGGGCCTCCATGCGAGACCTGTGTGCCCTGTTGCGCTGTTTCGAGTACTCCACCAACATGGCCAGTGGCGATGACGCCGTTATCAGCGTTACAATACCACTTCTATGTCTCCTTGAGAAAACACTTAGGGCGATGATGGAAGAGGAGGTGGCCCAGGAGGAGGAGGAGGAGGAGGAGGAGGAAGAGGGGTCATTTTTAGCACTTTCAGGCCAGTCTCTTCGAAGTGACTCAGAGGGAGGTTTTTGGCAACAGCAGAGGCCAGGTACAAATGTGGCCAGCCAGGGCCCACTACTGGAGGACGAGGAGGACGAGGATGAGGAGGAGGTGGAGGAGGTTGAGGATGAAGCATGGTCACAGCGGGGTGGCACCCAACGCAGCTCGGGTCCATCACTGGTGCGTGGCTGGGGGGAAAGGCAGGACGATGACGATACGCCTCCCACAGAGGACAGCTTGTCCTTACCCCTGGGCAGCCTGGCACACATGAGCGACTACATGCTGCAGTGCCTGCGCAACGACAGCAGAGTTGCCCACATTTTAACCTGTGCGGACTACTGGGTTGCCACCCTGCTGGATCCACGCTACAAAGACAATGTGCCCACCTTACTTCCTGCACTGGAGCGTGATAGGAAGATGCGCGAGTACAAGCGCACGTTGGTAGACGCGCTACTGAGAGCATTCCCAAATGTCACAGGGGAACAAGTGGAAGCCCAAGGCCAAGGCAGAGGAGGAGCAAGAGGTCGCCAAGGCAGCTGTGTCAATGCCAGCTCCTCTGAGGGCAGGGTTAGCATGGCAGAGATGTGGAAAACTTTTGTCAACACGCCACAGCTAACTGCACCACCACCTGATACGCAACGTGTTAGCAGGAGGCAACATTTCACTAACATGGTGGAACAGTACATGTGCACACCCCTCCACGTACTGACTGATGGTTCGGCCCCATTCAACTTCTGGGTCTCTAAATTGTCCACGTGGCCAGAGCTAGCCTTTTATGCCTTGGAGGTGCTGGCCTGCCCGGCGGCCAGCGTTTTGTCTGAACGTGTATTCAGCACGGCAGGGGGCGTCATTACAGACAAACACAGCCGCCTGTCTACAGCCAATGTGGACAAGCTGACGTTCATAAAAATGAACCAGGCATGGATCCCACAGGATCTGTCCGTCCCTTGTCCAGATTAGACATTAACTACCTCCCCTTAACCATATATTATTGGACTCCAGGGCACTTCCTCATTCAATCCTATTTTTATTTTCATTTTACCATTATATTGCGAGGCTACCCAAAGTTGAATGAACCTCTCCTCTGTCTGGGTGCCGGGGCCTAAATATATGCCAATGGACTCTTCCAATGTTGGGTGACGTGAAGCCTGATTCTCTGCTATGACATGCAGACTGATTCTCTGCTGTCATGAAGCCAGATCCTCTGTTACGGGACTTCTCTCCTCTGCTTGGGTGCTGGGCCTAAATTTATGAAAATGGACTCTTACAGTGGTGGGTGACGTGAAGCCTGATTCTCTGCTATGATAAGAAGACTGATTCTCTGCTGACATGAAGCCAGATTGTCTGTTACGGGACCTCTCTCCTCTGCCTGGGTGCTGGGCCTAAATATATGCCAATGGACTGTTGCAGTGGTGGCTGACGTGAAGCCTGATTCTCTGCTATGACATGAAGACTGATTCTCTGCTGACATGAAGCCAGATTGTCTGTTACGGGACCTCTCTCCTCTGCCTGGGTGCTGGGCCTAAATATATGCCAATGGACTGTTGCAGTGGTGGCTGACGTGAAGCCTCATTCTCTGCTATGACATGCAGACTAATTCTCTGCTGACATGAAGCCAGATTGTCTGTTACGGGACCTCTCTCCTCTGCCTGGGTGCTGGGCCTAAATTTATGACAATGGACTGTTGCAGTGGTGGGTGACGTGAAGCCTCATTCTCTGCTATGACATGCAGACTGATTCTCTGCTGACATGAAGCCAGATTGTCTGTTACGGGACCTCTCTCCTCTGCCTGGGTGCTGGGCCCAAATATATGCCAATGGACTGTTGCAGTGGTGGCTGACGTGAAGCCTCATTCTCTGCTATGACATGCAGACTAATTCTCTGCTGACATGAAGCCAGATTGTCTGTTACGGGACCTCTCTCCTCTGCCTGGGTGCTGGGCCTAAATTTATGACAATGGACTGTTGCAGTGGTGGGTGACGTGAAGCCTCATTCTCTGCTATGACATGCAGACTGATTTTCTGCTGACATGAAGCCAGATTGTCTGTTACGGGACCTCTCTCCTCTGCCTGGGTGCTGGGCCTAAATATATGCCAATGGACTGTTGCAGTGGTGGCTGACGTGAAGCCTCATTCTCTGCTATGACATGCAGACTGATTCTCTGCTGACATGAAGCCAGATTCTCTGTTACGGGACCTCTCTCCTCTGCCTGGGTGCTGGGCCTAAATTTATGACAATGGACTCTTACAGTGGTGGGTGACGTGAAGCCTGATTCTCTGCTATGACATGAAGACTGATTCTCTGCTGACATGAAACCAGATTGTCTGTTACGGGACCTCTCTCCTCTGCCTGGGTGCTGGGCCTAAATATCTGACAATGGACTGTTGCAGTGGTGGCTGACGTGAAGCCTGATTCTCTGCTATGACATGAAGACTGATTCTCTGCTGACATGAAGCCAGATTGTCTGTTACGGGACCTCTCTCCTCTGCCTGGGTGCTGGGCCTAAATTTATGAAAATGGACTCTTACAGTGGTGGGTGACGTGAAGCCTGATTCTCTGCTATGACATGAAGACTGATTCTCTGCTGACATGAAGCCAGATTGTCTGTTACGGGACCTCTCTCCTCTGCCTGGGTGCTAGGCCTAAATATATGCCAATGGACTGTTGCAGTGGTGGCTGACGTGAAGCCTCATTCTCTGCTATGACATGCAGACTAATTCTCTGCTGACATGAAGCCAGATTGTCTGTTACGGGACCTCTCTCCTCTGTCTGGGTGCTGGGCCTAAATTTATGACAATGGACTGTTGCAGTGGTGGGTGACGTGAAGCCTCATTCTCTGCTATGACATGCAGACTGATTCTCTGCTGACATGAAGCCAGATTGTTTGTTACGGGACCTCTCTCCTCTGCCTGGGTGCTGGGCCCAAATATATGCCAATGGACTGTTGCAGTGGTGGCTGACGTGAAGCCTCATTCTCTGCTATGACATGCAGACTAATTCTCTGCTAACATGAAGCCAGATTGTCTGTTACGGGACCTCTCTCCTCTGCCTGGGTGCTGGGCCTAAATTAATGACAATGGACTGTTGCAGTGGTGGGTGACGTGAAGCCTCATTCTCTGCTATGACATGCAGACTGATTTTCTGCTGACATGAAGCCAGATTGTCTGTTACGGGACCTCTCTCCTCTGCCTGGGTGCTGGGCCTAAATATATGCCAATGGACTGTTGCAGTGGTGGCTGACGTGAAGCCTCATTCTCTGCTATGACATGCAGACTGATTCTCTGCTGACATGAAGCCAGATCCTCTGTTACGGGACCTCTCTCCTCTGCCTGGGTGCTGGGCCTAAATTTATGAAAATGGACTCTTACAGTGGTGGGTGACGTGAAGCCTGATTCTCTGCTATGACATGAAGACTGATTCTCTGCTGACATGAAGCCAGATTGTCTGTTACGGGACCTCTCTCCTCTGCCTGGGTGCTGGGCCTAAATATATGCTAATGGACTGTTGCAGTGGTGGCTGACGTGAAGCCTGATTCTCTGCTATGACATGAAGACTGATTCTCTGCTGACATGAAGCCAGATTGTCTGTTACGGGACCTCTCTCCTCTGCCTGGGTGCTGGGCCTAAATTTATGAAAATGGACTCTTACAGTGGTGGGTGACGTGAAGCCTGATTCTCTGCTATGACATGAAGACTTATTCTCTGCTGACATGAAGCCAGATTGTCTGTTACGGGACCTCTCTCCTCTGCCTGGGTGCTGGGCCTAAATTTATGAAAATGGACTCTTACAGTGGTGGGTGACGTGAAGCCTGATTCTCTGCTATGACATGAAGACTGATTCTCTGCTGACATGAAGCCAGATTGTCTGTTACGGGACCTCTCTCCTCTGCCTGGGTGCTGGGCCTAAATATATGCCAATGGACTGTTGCAGTGGTGGCTGACGTGAAGCCTCATTCTCTGCTATGACATGCAGACTAATTCTCTGCTGACATGAAGCCAGATTGTCTGTTACGGGACCTCTCTCCTCTGTCTGGGTGCTGGGCCTAAATATATGCCAATGGACTGTTGCAGTGGTGGCTGACGTGAAGCCTGATTCTCTGCTATGACATGAAGACTGATTCTCTGCTGACATGAAGCCAGATTGTCTGTTACGGGACCTCTCTCCTCTGCCTGGGTGCTGGGCCTAAATTTATGAAAATGGACTCTTACAGTGGTGGGTGACGTGAAGCCTGATTCTCTGCTATGACATGAAGACTGATTCTCTGCTGACATGAAGCCAGATTGTCTGTTACGGGACCTCTCTCCTCTGCCTGGGTGCTGGGCCTAAATATATGCCAATGGACTGTTGCAGTGGTGGCTGACGTGAAGCCTCATTCTATGCTATGACATGCAGACTAATTCTCTGCTGACATGAAGCCAGATTGTCTGTTACGGGACCTCTCTCCTCTGCCTGGGTGCTGGGCCTAAATTTATGACAATGGACTGTTGCAGTGGTGGGTGACGTGAAGTCTCATTCTCTGCTATGACATGCAGACTAATTCTCTGCTGACATGAAGACAGATTCTCTGTTATGGGACCTCTCTCCTCTGCCTGGGTTCCGGGGCCTAAATATCTGAGAATGGACTGTTCCAGTGGTGGGTGACGGGAAGCCAGATTCTCTGCTATGGGACCTCTCTCCAATTGATTTTGGTTAATTTTTATTTATTTAATTTTTATTTTAATTCATTTCCCTATCCACATTTGTTTGCAGGGGATTTACCTACATGTTGCTGCCTTTTGCAGCCCTCTAGCCCTTTCCTGGGCTGTTTTACAGCCTTTTTAGTGCCGAAAATTTCGGTCCCCATTGACTTCAATGGGGTTCGGGTTCGGGACGAAGTTCGGATCGGGTTCGGATCCCGAACCCGAACATTTTCGGGAAGTTCGGCCGAACTTCTCGAACCCGAACATCCAGGTGTTCGCTTCAACTCTAGTACTGAGTATTGCCATAACTACTTCTGGTTCAAGGGGGACTTCTTCTTACATCAGCTCGGGACGGCGATGGGGGAGAAATTCGCCCTCAGTTTGCTAATATTTTTATGGCCGCCTGGGAAAAGGAGAGAATCAGTCCCAATTTGCACAGAAGCACAGATTTAGGTAAATTAACAGTATGGCAAAGATATATAGAAGATTGCCTATTTGTTTGGGAAGGAGAAAAAATAGGATTAGAAAATTTTAATAATAAATATAATGATTGGAATATTAAATTTACCAGTTTTATTAGTAACACCTCTGTTAATTATTATTTTTTATTTAACCATCTATATAGAAGGGGAATATTTTAAAACCAAACGTTCTTCAAAAACACGGACGTTAATAGTTATATTGATACCAATAGTTGTCACTACAGACCTTGGTTGGAGAACATCCCAAAAGGCCAACTAAAACGAATTAGACGTAATTCTTCGGAAGTAGCAATATATAGAGAACAGAGTCGTATCATACAGGATCGATTTAAAGAGAAAGGGTATGATGAGCAACAATTGATTAAATGTAGCCAAGAAGTAGAGGAAGTGAATAGAGAAAAGATAGATAGAGATAATGGCACAAAAAAGAAGGATTTTCAATTTTCCTTCTTGACACAGTACTCTGCACAAGCAGGATTAATAAAAAAATGTGGTAAAAAAGAACTGGGCTACATTAAAGAATGATCCAGTTATAGGTAAATTAATACCAGACTGCCCAGATGTTATTTTTAGAAAATACCTGAACCTACAGAACCACTTAGTGCATAGTGCGGTAGCACTAAAAGAACAAAATAATAGCCAAAATAGGTTCCTCTGGTGTGGGTTTTGTTTACCCTGTAAAAACCGCAGTAAAGAAAAAAAGAAGGTTAGACAGGCAGATACCATGCATTTTAATAAAAGAGATAGACATCTAAAGATTGTGGCTGACATTACGTGTGAGTCCTCGGGTGTAGTCTACGTGCTGGATTGGCCTCCAGTATGTTGGCCGCACCATGAGGAAATTTAAAATCAGAATACAAGAACAAATCAGAAATATTAAAAAGGAAATAATAACCCATGGAGTTCCATTACATTTTAAAATTGCCCATAACAAAAATCCCAAGGGTCTGACTTATATTTGGAGTAGAACGAGTGCAGGCGAACTGGCGAGGTGGCAATACTATAAAAAAGATTGATCGAAGTGAAGTAAAATGGATCTATGAGATGGGTACATTACAACCGCATGGTCTGAACATGGAGTTGGATCTGAAACCTTGTCTCATAGATTAGAACACACCCAGCCAGCTACATCAACCGAACATTGGGAACATATGTGTGAGATGGAGAAACTGAATCGGAGTGAGTGCTATAGCTTTTGGTAGAGTATTATTTGTTTTATCTGTTTTTGAAGAATTTTTATATTTCATGCATCAGAATGTATCAAAGGAAACTGAGTAGGAGATTTTAGTAAAGCATTGAGAATAGTGCGTGGAGTGAGGATTGTGGGAATGCTTGGAAGCCACGCCCCTGATGAAGCCATTTGGAGCGAAACCCGGGTCGGGCGGGACCCTTGATCTGTGTTGATTTTATTGTTGTGCACCTGAATGTATGAATAAACCATATTTATGAATTTTAAAATACGGAGTTTCACTATGGGAGCAATATTGAATCATCTGTAGGAGTCACAACGAGAACAACTGTGCAGAGGACCTACTGGCAGGGCCGGCGCAACCATATAGGCGAACTAGGCCTGCTGGGGGCACCCTGGTGGGCTCCCCCTGACTGGGACTGCAGCACTGGGCAACAGGGCGAGTGGCTCTTGAGCTGCCCCCAGTGCCATTACAGGGGGGCCAGGAGGTGGAGGTCCTTCTTAAATATGGCAGAGCAAGCATCTGCTTACCCTGATGGCAGGTGCCTGCTCTGCCAGTAAATTACCAGAGGAGAAGAGGCGGGCAGCAAGGGAGGCTGTTCTGGCAGCTCCCCACTCCTCCCTCCTGCGCCCCTCTGTGATGCTGGAATATGACGTCATTCCGGCCCCGGCATACTAAACGGCGCACTGTAGGACTGAGGAGCTGCACCACACTGGACCCCAGGGAGGTGAGTGTTTAAGTGTTTGACTGAGTGAGTGTCTGCCTGTGTATTTATGTCAGTGAGTGAGTGTATGTATGTCTGTCTTTCTGTCAGTAAATGTATGTGTGTCTGTCATTGAGTGTCTGTGTGTGTATGTCAGTGAGTGAGTGTATGTCAGTGAGTGTGGATGCATGTCTGTCGGTCAGTAAGTGTCTGTGTGTTTGTCAGTGAGTATATGTGTGTGTTTGTCTACCAGTGAGTGAGTGTCTGTCAGTGAGTTTCTGTGTGTGTGTTTCAGTGGGTAGGTGTATGTCTGTCAGTGAGTTAGTGTGTACTTAATTCAGTAAGTGTCTGAGTGCGTGTCTGTCTGTCAGTGAGTGAGTGACATGAGGGGGCGGCAAAATGGATCTTTGCCTAGGGCGGCAAAAATCTTTGCACCCGCCCTGCCTACTGGTCGACTTTCTTTTGAGGCGCATATTCTACTTATACACTTGTGAGTATAACATTGAGAGGAGGAACGGCTGGTTGTTGCAGTGCTTCACTATGTGCGTGTCTTCTTTTTAATCTCACAGGATGTTAATTGAAAGAAACGCCTAAGGAAGTTAGTGTGTGCTTGCTGAAAGTTGGTGGAAGACGCACATCAGTCCTATTGGTTTGGAGTTTTTATATAAAAACAGACCAATGACCCACAGAGAACTTATTTACAAGTGCAATAAAAGCACATGACAGTAAGCAGGTTAGGCAATAGTGATAGCACTATCACAAAACCAAGTGCACCGGCAGAACAGAGGGAAAACCCAGAGAGAGGAGAGCCACTGAACCCCGTTCTTCACAGAGCCCCTGGTGGTGGGCATGAACTGAGTCGAGGGAACACTGGTCGCACCTCCAGGAAGGTCCTGGTACACTTGGCCCCTACCTGCAGAGAACCAGGCTGGTGAAACCAGTGGAAAGACAACAAAACTGGAACCCAAGTAAACACAGGACATGGAACAGACAAGATGAACAGAAAACCAGCACAAAAGCAGATGCCTGGACCCCAAGTGGAAAGGAAGCATGGCGGTCTCAGGCAGTGCTGCACACAGACTAGAGATTCACACAGACAAGAGATCCACACAGACTAGAGATCCTCCCTCTGGAAACCCAGGGGCCCTCTCACAAAGGCAGGACAAAGACGGGATAGGAACAGACCAGAAAGGAACTACAGGCAGATAAGAACAGAAAAGGATCAGAAGCAGTAGGCACTGGTTACTTGCAGTTTTGCACTTCCCATAGTGTTGAACAGAACTGAGTAAATTACATGTGGTAATAGGCAACACCTCAGAAATATAATAGTGTACCTAGAAATGCTAATTTCAGTGTTAATAGAGCTGTAAACAGATTGCTTCAGCCTTCTGCATTATTTAGCTCAGAAGTAGTGTTGAGCGGATCGAGTTTTGGATCATAGATCCAAAGTCGATTTGTTCAAAACTTTGGGAGATTCAGCCCGCACAACCCCTAGCAGGTGCAGATTGCTGTGGCGAAATACAGATACAAACGCAAAAACACAAAATGCAATCGCACTCTGCAACCAGCACTCTGCCCTGCCTTTATGCTGGATGTTGAATAAGGCATTGGTGTACATTTTGGCCAAAGCGTAATAAGCCACTCACCACGTCAAGGTCGCCCTAATGAGTGGTCCCTAACACTAGTTCCTACCCTTTATGGGCCATGACAGCCACACAAAGTCCAGGGAGCGCAGGTACAGCATGCACGCCAAGCACACTCTGCTTTTAACCCCGTCCGGTGCCATTACAGCTTTCATCGGATCCAGGGATGCAAGTACCAACATGCATGCTGAGCCCACTATATACTTCTCCTGGAGCCTAATAGCTACTGGTAGGTGCTATATAAGCAGACTCAGTTTTATACTGACTTTAAAACCAGCCTCCAGGGGGCAGATTAACTGGACAGGTGTGCATGACTGCATGGAGATCGCCACGCAGTGTGCGATTGCATTTTGTGTTTTTGCGTTTGTATCTGTATTTCGCCATAGCAATGTGCACCTGCTAGGGGTTGTGTGGGGCCGAATCTCCCATATTTTTTCTTTGTAGTATATATTGGAGGCATGGCGATCTCCAAGCAGTCATGCACACCTGACCAGTTGGTATGCCCTGGAGGCTGGTTTTAAAGTCAGTATAAAGCTGAGTCTGCTTATATAGCACCTACCAGTAGCCATTAGGCTCCAGGAGAAGTATATAGTGGGCTCAGCATGCATGTTGGTACTTGCATCCCTGGATCCAATGAAAGCTGTAATGGCACCGGACGGGGTTAAAAGCAGAGTGTGCTTGGCGTGCATGCTGTACCTGCGCTCCCTGGACTTTGTGTGGCTGTCATGGCCCATAACAGGTAGGAACTAGTGTTAGGGACCACTCATTAAGGCGACCTTGACGTGGTGAGTGGCTTATTACGCTTTGGCCAAAATGTACACCAATGCCTTATTCAACATCGAGCATAAAGGCAGGGCAGAGTGCTGGTTGCAGAGTGCGACTGCATTTTGTTCAAAACTTTGTTTGAATGCTGTACGGAGATTCATCTCCTTACAACATTCAATTGTATGTGCTCTGTCAAGGCATTTTCTCGTGAGACTTCAGTTTCAAGTTTAATGCCATTTCAAATGTGACCCGCACAATATCGGCGTTCCCCAGCTGAGATGGGGGAAGCTGTTATGTGCCAGTGATGGCTCGGATCCTCAAGCAGGCTCTGTTACCCATCACTGGAAAATTCCAATACAGGCCAGCAGGTGGTAGCACTATATTGGAATACAGAGAAAGGTGTGTTCTGTGATGGATGCACAGTATACCTTTCACAGAATACAATTGGCAATCTAACCTAGGATGACTCTAAAAAAGTAAAAAAAAAAAACACAAAAAAGTAAAAAAATATATATTTAAAAAAAGTTCAAATCACCTCCCTTTCCCTAAAATTAAAATGGAAAAAAATATTATAGGCATTGCCATGTCCGAAAATATCCGTACTATGAAAATAAAACAATATTTATCCCTTTTGGTGAATGGCATAACAGAAAAAAATATCAAAATGGCCAATTAGCCATTTTATGTCACCACCTCCGCAACAAATTAAATAAAAAGTGGTGAAAAAGTCACACACACTTCAAAATGGTTTCACTGAAAGGTACAGATCGTCCCACAAAAAAAATGAGCTCCATTCAACTCCATACACATGACTACAAAAAAGTTATAGGGGTTCGCATATGGCGATGCAAAGAAAAAGTCAATTTTTTAAGGTTTGTATTTTTTTTTCAGTATTAAAATGCATGAAAAAATATACATGTGGTGTCTTTGTAATTGTACTGACCTGCAGAATGAAGATTACCACATAGGGAACGTAGCAAAAAAAAATTGTCTGCCTCTGATTATTACCTGATAAACAATGAAAATTCTGCATCCTGTGTGAGGCAATAGTGATATATGACTGTTTGCACTCATGTGGAGGTGGGAGAGGGAGGTTTGGATATACTTTGCATTTTCAAATATAGTAATAAGTATATTAATGTGTTAAACCAGTGCTGTATGAAAGTATGCAGGTTGGTCGTCTTGTCATACTTGCTAGTGTTGTACTTGCATAAGGTAATATTGTGTTAAAATCCACATTCAATTACTTTTATAAAAACAAAAACAAAACAAAAAAAGAAAATATCGTGCAAGTCAACAATCAGATCCTTTTTGTCATGCTTTGAATAGTTGATGCAGATGGCCTCCTTCTTCACAGCCAGAGTAATGGGACTTGCTATCCATATACCCAGTCCTATCATTGCACAAAAAATATTGAAATATATTACCCAGTGCACTGGTAAGTGGCCTTATATATGGTCTCTGATATTAGAATAATATCATATTTCATGGGAAGTATTTCATTCTGCATTAACTGCCTAAACTGTGACTATTTTGAGAGAAGAAGCAGCACTTGGATGGGAGCCCAGCATTCATCTCCGACTTTTATGCCTTTTTTCACTTGGTTCTGCTTTAATATATTCTTTCGAATCTCTGCTGTCACAGTTCACCAGTGCTTTGGTATGCTTATTGATTGTGCTCTGTGCTAGTCTAATACATGCACTAAAACCTTTTTTATTTATTTATTTCGTAACACACTTAACAAATTTGATTCACAGGAAATAATAATGGTTAGAATTCATGAGCTGAGACCCACAATTATTTCCAGAAAACGGGGCTATGTCCCAATCTTCAGGTTGTAGCTTTGGACAATCACTCAGAGTTCCTGAAATGGCATTTTTTTAAAAAAAAAACTATTGAATTTATGGGCGCTGCATCAGGTGTCTATAGTAAGCGGGAGGGGGGACTTTAAAATTAACAACAGTTCTATATCAGAGACTAAGGCCTCTTTCACACAGGTGTGTGCGCCCCGTTGCCGTATTGCTGACCGCATTTGCGGATCCACAATATACGGTGTCGTTTTGTGGGCATTCCACATCCCGGATGCGGACCCATTCACTTCAATGGGTTCGCAAATCCGGAGATGCGGAATGATGCGGAACGGAAGTGCTTCCATGGGGTTTTGTCCCGTACTTCCGTTCCGCAAAAAGATAGAACATGTCCTATCTTTTTGCGATCCGCTGCGGCTGCCCCACGCACTGTGCTCGTGCATTGTGGCCCGCATTTTGAAAGAGGCCTTAGATGTGCAGTTCTGTGACACAGTTCAGACTACTTACCAAACACCATAGCTCTTTCAATTTGGAAATCAGTAAGATTCCAACTCCCAAGCACCAATAACATTATGGCTCTTAGGGTACGGCCACATGGTTAGGTTTCTGAATGTAGTTTTGGTTTGCAAAATCAGGAGTGGATCATAAAAGAAGAGAAAATATAAGGATAGTTACGTATTTTTTTATTCACTCCTGATTTTTGCTTCCAAAACTGCATCAAGAAACCTTACCGTTTGACCATACTCTTAGGCCTCTTTCACATGGGCCTCCGGGATTTGCTCCGGATGTGCGTCGCGTGTGCATTGTGGGAAACCCATGCAAGTGAGCACACAATTTCAGTCAGTTTTGACTGCGATTGCGTTGTGTTGTTCAGTTCTTATAGCGTGGGTGCAATGCGTTTTGCACGCGCGTGATAAAAAAACTGAATGTGGTACCCAGACCAAAACCCGGACTTCTTCACTGAAGTTCGAGTTTGGGTTAGGTGTTCTGTAGATTTTATTATTTTCCCTTATAACATGGTTATAAGGGAAAATAATAGCATTCTTAATACAAAATGCTTACTAAAATGTGGCTTGAGGGGTTAAAAAATAAAAAAAAATTAACTCGCCTCATCCACTTGTTCGCGCAGCCGGCATTGTCTTCTTTCTTCTTCTATCAGGACCTGCAAAAGTACCTTTGATGATGTAATCCTTCCATCTTCATTCAGCAGGACCTACGCTGACGTCACCACGCTCACCACATGGTGAGTGCGATTACATCATCAAACGTCCTTTTGCAGGTCCTGAAAGAAGAATAAAGAAGACGATGCCGGCTGCGCGAACAAGTGGATGAGGTAAGTTATTTTATTATATTTTTTAACCCCTTTTTAACTTCTTTTTTTTGTAAGCATTCTTTATTTAGAATGCTATTATTTTCCATTATAACTATGTTATAAGGGAAAATAATACAGTGAATTTACTTTAATGGGGTCCTGGGTTGCTCATCCCTATTATCTCCTAGCAACCATGCGTGAAAATCGCACCACATCCATAATTGCTTGCAGATGCTTGCAATTTTCACACAGCTCCATTCATTTCGATAGGGCCTGCGTTGTGTGAAAAAAGCTGAATATAGAACATGCTGCGATTTTCACGCAACGCACAAGTGATGCGTGAAAATCACCGCTCATCTGCACAGCCACATGCTTATAACAGAAAATAACAGAATGACTATAACGGAAACAAAAAGGAACATTGTTTTAATCTGTCCTAATATAGTTGAATGGAGAATAAATAACGGAAACCAGCATTCAGTCTAGTTTACGGTATTTTGGACAGAAGAAAATACGGACACAATGCTGGTTTCCGCTTTTTTTTATCACTTTCAATTATATTTGGGGGGCAATGTGAACAAAATACAAAAAATCTTCAATTTTGATATTTTTCCGTTATTGCATTCGTCATGCATGATAAATATTTTTTATATTTGTATAGTTTGGAGATTTTCAGATACAGCAATACCAATGTTAATTTAATTTAATATGTAAAATTGGGGATAGGGGTGATTTGAATTTTTTATGTTTTGTGTTTGTTTCAGGCTTCCTGTAAGGCCCCATTTACACGTCCGTATATTTCCCAAGGTCCGTTTTTTTTGCGGATCCGTGTTTCCGCAAAAACCTTCAGTTTTTTGTTTTTTTTTTGCAAAAGTGCAAAAGGAAGGAGGAATAGATGTTGCTAGGGTACCAAAAATAATAATAAGATGTTGTAAAGCTTCTTTACACAATGTCTTCAGTACTGTATTTTGTATAATTTATTATTATGAACTGTTTAAATTTTGAATTTTTACCAATCCTTTTTATATGCACTTCATTATGGTGCTGTATTGCATTGTTCTATATGAAGCAATTAATTATTCATTATATGCACTTTATTATAATGAATTGGAACAGGTTTTAGACGTAACACTCATGCCCCTGTTTTGAGTATGAGTTTATTGTATTATGTTATAGATATGATATAGATATATGATAGAGGTACTTAATGGAGTTCTACCACACATTGTTATCCTTCAAGATGTAGGCGTTTGCCCCTAACCAAGAGGGCGCGGGTGGTACCTCCCGGCCGCTCACATGACAATCCTGACTGGGGGAGGGTGCTTGGCAGCGCATTCAGAGATGCCGCATCCTTGTGTCCCCTCCTCCTGCCGAGTGTCTGCAGGAGGAGGGTATCCCATCACGTACCTGTGTGGGCATGCAACGCTGATTACGAAGCAATGTCCATCCGAAAGAGGAAAGGGGTCACATGAATATAGTTGTATGATCTTGTTGCTCCTCGATAGGCAGATGCAGGAGAGTCTTCCTGTCACCACCAGATCTTTGAGAAGTTCTGATAGACGCTCTTCAGTACCTCCTGCATGATCTTCTTTTGTTTTGCTTTCGTTTTGACATCTCTCCTCCCTCTCCCAGCTGTCATCTATTAGCAGTGATTGCCTCCCTATATATCTCCTCCCCATACTACCTCACCTTGCGGTTTATACAACTTCCTGGAGTGTGCTCATGCTGCAAACTGCAACTAATGCTTCTACAGATAAGTCTGTTCATTTATTTGTGTTTTCCTGTTGCCTTGATCTTAGGTGACCCTGACTCCCTCTGTATTAAGTGTAGGGAGCCGGTGGTCGTGTCCCCTCACTATTATAGAGTGTTCAGATGTCATACAGTCGAGGCACGAGGACATGCAATTTTCTATCATAGAGATCTTTGCATGGGCTGAAAAGGAAAAGGGAGAGTTTCGGGGCTTAAATAGGGGTCACCCTTTTGTTCCTTAGTTTCGGATCAAGCCAGTCGGATCCTTATTTGTAACTTCTTGTTTTCTGTTACACCATCCGTGACATTATAAACCGCCAAAACCGTCTTAAGCATGAATCAGGTTTCAACCTTGATTGACCGCATGCAGGGTCTTTCACTGGAGGTAGCAGATCTCCGGAAAACTGTCTCTCAGTTTGAGGTGATCGTTTCTGCTTGCGTTCATGGAATTTGTTCTGAGCCTAAAATCTTGCTTCCGGATACGTTCTCCGGGGGTAGTGAGAATTTTGTTCGTTTCAGAGAGGCTTGCAAACTCAATTTTCGCCTACTTCCCCATTCCTCTGGTGATGAGGAGCGGGGGGTGGGGATCATCATCTCGCTACTCAGGGATAACGCTCAATCCTGGGCCTTTTCGCTGCAGGTGGGGGCATGGCCCCTCCATTCAGTGGATGAATTTTTTTTAGCCCTGGGTCAGATATATGATGATCCGGATCGTATTTCTCTGGCGGAATCTAAACTGCGTCTTTTATGCCAGGGTAAACAGTCCGCAGAGATATACTGTTCAGAATTTCAGAGATGGGCAGCTGATACTGGTTGTAATGATGCTGCACTCCGAAGTCAATTTTGCCATGGTCTTTCAGAGGGATTGAAAGATGCATTTGCCTTTCATGAGAGACTTACCTCCTTGGATTCTGCCATGTCTCAGGCTGTTTGTATTGACAGGCATCTTAGAGAGAGAGGAGAGATCAATCCTTCCTGTCATACTCAGTCCAAGGACAGTGGGGTGGTCTCATTCAGTGCGCAGAAGCCTCACTCTCTCTTAATCCTCTCTGAGCAGGAGCCCATGCAGCTGGGTTTGCTTGCCTCTGACAACAGAGGATTCAGCTCTCAGAGGAGGGTTTGTTTTTGTTGTGGAGGTATAAATCATTTGGCAAATGTTTGTCCCTCTAGGAGATTCAGGCAGTTTTTTGAGAGTAATAAAGAAACAAAAAGAAAAAAGTCCTCTAAAAACGTTCCATCTGTTACTATTGGCAAGGTTGATGCGGAAATTGAAGGTTTTCCGTTTGCTTGTAGTTCCCGTTTTGTCCTACCTGCCAGGGTGGCGCTAGAGAGCAAGAACATTCTTTGTGAGATTTTTGTAGATAGTGGAGCAGCTGTCAATCTCATTGATAATCAATTTGCTATAACACATGGTTTCCAGGTATGCACTTTGGGAAAGGATATACCTGTTTTTGCTATTGATTCCGCTCCACTTTCTCAGAAATTGTTAAAGGGCATAGTTCACAATATCCGTTTGATTGTGAGTGATACTCATGTTGAGGATGTGTCATGTTTCGTCCTAAGCGGGTTGCCTACTCCTCTAGTGTTGGGGCTACCCTGGCTCACTAAACATAACCCCACCATTGATTGGCAAGCGAGGCAAATAAATGGTTGGAGTGACTTTTGCAGAGAGAATTGCCTCTCGACATCTGTTTCAGAGGTTTCTACTAAGACTGTACCATCTTTTCTCTCTGAATTTTCGGATGTGTTTTCTGAGAGTGGTGTTCAGGAGCTGCCCCCTCACCGGGAGTATGATTGCCCTATTAATCTCATCCCAGGCGCCAAGCTGCCTAAATCTCGTTTATACAATCTCTCCCAACCTGAAAGGGTCGCTATGCGTGCTTATATCTCTGAGAGCCTGAGAAAGGGACACATACGACCCTCAAAGTCACCTGTTGCCGCTGTTTTTTTCTTTGTTAAGAAAAAAGATGGTTCTTTAAGACCATGTCTGGATTTCAGGGAGCTGAACAGTATCACAATTTGTGACCCTTATCCGCTTCCTCTGATCCCGGACCTGTTTAACCAGATTGTTGGGGCTAAAGTTTTTTCCAAGTTGGATTTAAGAGGGGCATACAACCTGGTCAGGGTCAGAGAAGGAGACGAATGGAAGACGGCCTTCAATACCCCTGAGGGCCATTTTGAGAATTTGGTTATGCCTTTTGGATTGACGAATGCTCCAGCCGTCTTTCAGCATTTTGTGAACAGCATTTTTTATCATTTAATGGGGAAATTTGTACTAGTGTATCTAGATGACATTTTGATTTTTTTTTCTCCTGATTTCAAAACTCATAAGGACCACCTACACCAGGTCTTGCTCATTCTGCGGGAGAATAAATTGTACGCTAAAGTTGAAAAATGTGTGTTTGCGGTTCCAGAAATTCAATTTCTGGGGTTTCTTCTCTCCCCGAGAAGGTCCGCGCTGTGCTTGAGTGGGAGCTCCCTGAGAATCAGAAGGCACTGATGCGCTTTTTGGGTTTTGGCAATTATTACAGGAAGTTCATTTTGAATTATTCCTCTGTTGTTAAACCACTCACTGATATGACTAGAAAGGGGGTAGATTTTTCCTCCTGGTCTGTAGAGGCGCGTAGGGCCTTTTCTAGTATCAAGGAGAGTTTTGCTTCCGCTCCCATCTTGGTACAACCTGATATTTCACTGCCTTTCATAGTTGAGGTGGACGCTTCTGAGTTGGGTGTGGGTGCGGTCTTGTCTCAGGGTCCCTCTCCTGCCAAATGGCGACCGTGTGCCTTTTTCTCGAAGAAACTCTCCTCCGCAGACAGAAATTACGATGTGGGTGATAGGGAGTTGTTGGCCATCAAGTTAGCTTTTGAGGAATGGCGCCATTGGCTAGAGGGAGCCAGACACCCTATTACTGTGTTTACCGACCATAAGAATCTGGCCTACTTGGAGTCAGCCAAGCGTCTGAACCCGAGACAGGCCAGATGGTCTTTGTTCTTTTCAAGGTTTAATTTTGTTGTCACGTTCCGCCCTGGGGTTAAGAATGTGAAGGCGGATGCCCTGTCACATTGTTTTCCGGGAGGGGGGAACTTTGA
The DNA here is from genome assembly GCF_014858855.1 of Bufo gargarizans. NCBI lineage: Eukaryota > Metazoa > Chordata > Amphibia > Anura > Bufonidae > Bufo > Bufo gargarizans. The sequence continues at coordinate 143,605,732 of NC_058082.1, read as the reverse complement.
AGACCCGGGTCCCATTTTGGCTGAAGGGGTGGTTGTGTCGGCTCTTTATCCTGAATAAAGAGCCGACAGGCAGAGGCTCCTGATCTTTGTCCTCCTGGGCGGTTGTTTGTGCCTCTCGCTTTACGACACAAGGTTTTTAAGAGCACCATGATACTGTCCTTGCTGGGCACCCGGGGGGTAGAGCCACAGTGGATCTCATTGCTCGGAGATTCTGGTGGCCGGCTCTTCGTAAGTCGGTTGAGGGTTTTGTGGCAGCCTGCGAGACCTGCGCTCGTGCCAAAGTCCCTCATTCACGGCCATCGGGTCCTCTCCTTCCGTTACCCATTCCTTCCCGTCCTTGGACACATCTGTCCATGGATTTCATTACGGACCTGCCTCGTTCCTCGGGGAAGACTGTGATTCTGGTGGTGGTGGACCGTTTTAGCAAAATTGCGCATTTTGTTCCTTTCCCTGGCTTGCCCAATGCTAAAATGCTGGCGCAGGCATTTATTGATCACATTGTCAAACTGCGTGGTATCCCTTCAGACATAGTCTTTGATAGGGGCACGCAATTTGTTTCCAGATTCTGGAAGGCCTTCTGTTCTCGCTTGGGGTTTCGGTTGTCATTCTCTTCTGCTTTCCACCCGCAGTCGAATGGCCAGACAGAGTGCGTCAATCAGTATCTGGAGACATATCTGCGTTGTTTTGTGGCGGAGAATCAGGAGGATTGGTGTTCTTTTCTCTCCCTTGCTGAGTTTGCTTTAAATAACCCTCGTCAGGAGTCCTCTGATAAGTCACCATTTTTTAGTGCATATGGGTTTCATCCACAGTTTGGGACATTCTCTGGAGAGGGGGCTTCTGGTTTACCTGATGAGGAGAGATTCTCCTCGTCTTTGTCATCTATTTGGCAAAAAATTCAGGATAATCATAAGAGCATGAGTGAGAGATATAAGCGTGTGGCGGATAAGAGACGTGTGCCTGGTCCGGACCTGAATGTTGGTGATCTGGTATGGTTGTCTACTAAGAATATCAAATTGAAGGTTTCCTCCTGGATAGTTGGGTCCTAAGTTTATTGGGCCTTACAAATGTCCGTCATCAATCCCTACCGTCTTGATCTTCCTCAGACTTGGAAGATCCATAATGTTTTTCACAAGTCCCAATTAAAACCTTATGTCCAACCCACTGTACCCTCCTCTTTGCCTCCTCCTCCGATTGTGGTTGATGGTAATCTTGAATTTCAGGTCTCTAGGATTGTGGACTGTCGTATTGTCCGCGGTTCTCTTCAGTACCTCGTTCATTGGGAGGGTTATGGTCCTGAGGAGAGGATGTGGGTTCCAGTGGCGGACATTAAGGCCACTCGTCTTCTCAGGGCATTCCATAGGTCCCATCTTGAGAAGGTGGGCTCTGAGTGTCCGGAGTCCACTCGTAGAGGGAGGGGTACTGTCACCACCAGATCTTTGAGAAGTTCTGATAGACGCTCTTCAGTACCTCCTTCATGATCTTCTTTTGTTTTGCTTACGTTTTGACATCTCTCCTCCCTCTCCCAGCTGTCATCTATTAGCAGTGATTGCCTCCCTATATATCTCCTCCCCATACTACCTCACCTTGCGGTTTATACAACTTCCTGGAGTGTGCTCATGCTGCAAACTGTAACTGATGCTTCTACAGATAAGTCTGTTCATTTATTTGTGTTTTCCTGTTGCCTTGATCCTAGGTGACCCTGACTCCCTCAGTATTAAGTGTAGGGAGCCGGTGGTCGTGTCCCCTCACTATTATAGGGTGTTTAGGTGTCATACAGTCGAGGCATGAGGGCATGCAATTTTCTATCATAGAGATCTTTGCATGGGCTGAGAAGAAAGGGAGAGTTTCAGGGCTTAAATAGGGGTCACCCTTTTGTTCCTTAGTTTCGGATCAAGCCAGTGGGATCCTTATTTGTAACTTCTTGTTTTCTGTTACACCATCCGTGACACTTCCTGCACTGTCCACACACGGTAACTACACTCTCCCTCTCCAATACTCTTTTTTAACAGTTTTTAGCAACACTATCCCAAGTGCATTTGCGTTTATCACGTCTCTCCATAAGCTCAGCTCACAGTGAAATCACAGAGACCGCACAGGATGAGGCTTTTATATGGCTGTGACATCACAGGGGATGGCTATCTGCGGTTTGCCTGGCTGCACAGCATTATGGGTGCTCTAGCATTCCTGGGCTTCTTACTTTTATTTTGAAACACATGTAGCCACCATTTTAGGGGGAAAAAAACTATTTGTGATGACGAAGCGCAAGGAAATTTGGATTTGTTGTGAATTAAATTTTTCCTAAACTTTGGTTTGAATTCCACTTCAGATGCTTCGATTCGCTCAACACTAGTCATCAATATTATGTTCCTGTAAAACCCCTTTAAAAGTGATGGAGAGATGGACAGCCAGGGAAGCAGGCAGCCTGGCTTTGTTGTGGAATCATATATCTAGTATCAAATGTATACTTGCTTGTATTATATCTAACAGTTTGCTTAACAAAATGGCCCCTGAAGTAGCAGCCAGCTCCCTTAATAATCCCTTACTAATCACTTTATGATATTGAAATTGCTGACATAATGCTGACTTTTGCTAAAGTATGGAGTGATAATGTGATACGTTATCATGGGACTTAGTAATGTGACAATTAGATCATTAAATTAGCCGAGTCATAAAGTTCCCCTTTTTCTGCTATAAAAAATCATGTAATCTGAATAAACAACATCTAGCATTGACTTCTCTGTGACAGTCTGTGTGTGATCTCTCTCGAGGCGTACGTATGCCAATCATTTTATACCATTCGGAGCAATACATCAACTCTTTCCTGGCTATTGGGGTCAGATCCAGAATCAGAGCCATATCAGTTGGCGCCCAACGTGGGGCCTGAGGATTGGACCTCCTGCTGGCGTACCCCCAGAGACTGGACCCAGAGAGACAAGCCAACGGACACCGGGACTGCGCAGCCCGTAATAAGAGGTGAGAAAATATATTCATCTTACCTATTCTGTGTCCCTTGGCTTAGTCTATCCATATTTGTTCTAGGGAGGGGTGCACCGACAGTGAGGCATCCTCAGGGGCATGAAAGTAAGAACCCCATTGTATTGATAAGCTTGATGTATTGTGTTTTATAATTTTTTTGTGTATGGTTGGTTTCTCTGGGAGAAAGGAGAGGCATAGACTGACAGAACAATAGAAGTCTCCTAAAGTGCCTACATTGAGGGGTAACCCTGGTGTGTGACCCCAAGAAATAGTAGAAGGGAAGGAGACAGCTTGCTGATAACCCAGTGGTGTGTTAATCTCAAGCTCAAGGTGTTTGTTTGTCAGTGTCTGTGCTAATCCAACTATCAGAGACAGTAAGTGAAGGCTCCAGAACGTGTTGAAGGCTCCAGAACGTGGTGTTTTGAAAAAAATGGGTAACCGAAATAGTGTCCCGAAGGGCTATTGTTCACCTGAACAGTACGTGGCGGACCGGAGAGGAAAAGGTTATGTTAAAGGATTAAGCAAGTTAGAAAAGAGTTATGGTATTGCAAAAGGAGGTGTATTGTGTTCTGCTATATGGCAGACATTGTTGACTGAGAAGAGAGGCAAATTGAATGATGATAAGTTGATAGATACCGTTAGGGTATGGCTGGACTGTAGCAAAGAATTTGAACAGACAAAAGGAGAAGCAATGTTTGATGAAAAATCAGGACTCCATTACTATCGGCCTGGCCCAGTCTTAGTACAGGAACAGCCACCGCCCTACAATGGCGCAGCTGAAAGAAAAAGGGGAAGTTGGACTTGTACACATTGTGGTCAGCAGAACCCTGCCCCCCGTGATACGTGCTTAGCCTGTGGTGCTCCACGCCCACATAATCATGCTCTTTTAGCCCCCCAGCACGTCTCACCAGTCCCAGCAATGAGGCCATCTTGTCCTCAGCCAACGCCCAAGGCTGGACTTGTAATCTCCCCAAACCCTGCTCTTTCTGTCATGCCACAGGTCACTACTATATACCCACTTGTAAATCCTGACGGCACCTACATGCTACCCAGTCAGCCCATAGCTCCAGCTCATATAATGGTAGGAGGTAGTGGTGCTGTAGATCAGGAAGATGAGGATGGGGAGAAACAAAAGGAAGATGCAGGGGAAGACTCACAGCAGACAGTGGACTATGCACCTGGTGCTGCAGCACAAACCCCAGGATATCGCAGCCCACCGCACCTTGGACAATTTTCTGACATTACCCTAAGTAGCCAGCAGGGTGCAGCAAGAGCAATGAATGAGTCTTTTCAAAACCAAATTACAGAGCTGCAAAGAGAGATCCATAACATAGGACAAGGAAATCTTGAAGCCTTAAGGGAAATATACTTGAACACTCGCCCAGTCGGGCCACCTAAGTATGTGTCCTTTACCCCCCAGCAGTTGTTCACCATAGTGAACCTCATGCCTGACCCAGATACTCACCCTATGCCCTTTTACAGAAAATTGGCACAAGTATATCAAACCTACGGGTGTACTTGGTCAGACTTGCAAAGTATTGTACAAAATAAAACTGGTGAATTTTCTTCACTTATAATGGATCACATACGCCAACCAGAACTCCCTGGAGCAAATTATGACACTCGTGATTCAGAATCTGGCCGTGATTTCATTCAGCAATTATATAAGTGGGCGAAAGACAGACTAGCAGAGCAGTCCACAACCCTGCAAGACATGATACAGGATAAAGCAGAGTCAGTAGAAAAGTTTGTACAAAGAGTTAAACAAAACTATAAAGATATGGGATTCAGTCCAAATGAACCTGTGCACCTAAGACTCCTAGCACGGTCATTTGTAGATGGCCTTAGGCCAGATCTGAACAAAGCTCTTGTAACCTGTCGCCCAGAATGGAAATCATTAACATTGGAAATTTTAGAACAAGTTGCAAAAGGGCTGGAGAGTAGTACAAAGAAATCCCGCATATCAGTCATGGCAGTCATGACGGGAGAAGGAGGAGAGGAAAGACCCCCACCCCGTGTCTGTTATGGGTGCGGCAAACCAGGGCACATTAAGAGAAACTGTCGCTCCAAACATCTGTGGCCAGCAGATCAGAGCCAAAGAGGAACTCCTCCTCCATGGCCAGCTCCATCCTACTAGGACGTTGGCAAACCAGTGTTGCTGGGAGGGGACACCCCATGTATGGCAGTCTCTGCCCCTCCTGCAGGCCCCGCCCCTCGAATCACCCTCGATGTGGCAGGGAAGGAACTCTCATTCCTTGTAGACACTGGTGCAGCCCGCAGTGTGTTATGTGAGACCGCCATACTCCCTTCCTGGCTCACAGATATGCATTTACCCTGCTCTGGTTTAGAAGGGGTCACCCAGCACAACCCTGTTACTAAGCCTCTCTTGATTACTCCCTCCACTAAGTCCCAAAGCCAATCTCCACAGTTACATCTGCCCACTGGAGTAATGTCACAATTTGTTGTAAGCCAGACATGTCCTTATAACCTATTAGGCTCAGATTTTCTTCAGAAAATACGGGCCAACATCCAGTTCAAGGAAAATGGTACAGTTGTTTTAGGTACGGCATTGAGTCCTGAAGAAACCTGCCTCCTAATGGCATTAAAATCCCAGTCACTTGAATCACATGAACAAGGGGATTCGCTGCAAAGCATTTTGCACCTCATCCCTGATACCCTTTGGACCAAAGGTCCCCAAGACATTGGGCGTCTCAAAGTCCCGCCAGTCACTGTAACCTTGAAGAATCCTAACTTACTGCCATATAAAGCACAATACCCTCTCTCCATTTCCCAGAGAGATGCTATCACCCTCCAGATACAGGCTCTTCTTGCAAATGGAGCTATTAAAATTACCACCTCACCATGTAACACTCCCTTATACCCAATTAAAAAGAAGAGTGTGAAGGGACAACCTCCTGTATATCGCATGGTACAAGACCTCAGAGCAATTAATGAGGCTACGGTCTTTGAAACCCCCATAGTACCAAATCCCCACACTTTGCTTGCTAGCATTCCTCCTGTGGCTGCTATCTTTACTGTCATTGATCTAGCTAATGCCTTTTTCTCTGTCCCATTACATGAAGACTCCCAATTTCTCTTTGCTTTTACACATGATGGAAAACAATACACCTGGACGGTGTTGCCTCAAGGAGCTCATAATAGTCCTTCCTGCTTTAGCAAAGCAATGGCATCCATCTTACAACCATGGCAAGCAGATCACCCAGAGGTGGAACTCTTACAATATGTCGATGATTTACTCCTCTGTGCTGACTCACACCCCGTCTGCCTGAACTCATCTGCCTCACTTCTTGCCTACCTGGCGGATGCTGGGTGCAGAGTCTCACGTTCTAAATTACAATTGTGTCTTCCAAAAGTTGTTTTCCTAGGTCACTGTATCTCACAAGGCAGTAAACATCTTACGGATGCCAGGAAAAAAGCAGTCTCAGACATCCCACTGCCAGATACCCCTCACCAACTGCAAACCTTTCTGGGACTAATTTCATACTGTAGACCATGGATCCCTGATGCATCCGTTCTGATGCAGCCACTGTTTGATTGCATACCCCGTATTGCTACTGTCCCTTTCCAAATGACTGCAGAAGCCATAAAAGCATTCCAATCTCTCAAACAAATCATTGTCACTGCCCCAGCTCTTGGCATCCCTAACTATCAGCTTCCCTTTCGCCTTTATGTCATGGAACGTCAGGGTCATGCCACTGGAGTTCTCACCCAGAGCCATGGGGGTCGTAGTAGACCTCTAGGCTACTTCTCAAAACGTCTAGACCCTGTAGCCAGAGCCACCCCTTCCTGTGTCAGGGCCGTTCATGCTGCTAGTTCTCTCCTGAACGCTACCGCTGACATCGTCCTGGGACACCCACTCACCATCATGGCTCCCCATGACATCTCAGCTATCCTGCAACAAACACAACCTAAACACCTCACTGCACAACGCCACCTCAGGCTCCAGTGTAGTCTGCTTCTGCCAGATAATGTCACCATCCAGAGATGCCACATCCTCAATCCTGCTGCACTCCTTCCTCTCCCAAGGGGGGAGTATACTGCAGATGGAGATTCTGAAGATTTTATTGATCTACGTGCTGAAGAAGATCTTCAGGAAGAAGAACTATGGGCCTCAACCGACTCTCTTTACAAAGAACAAGAACATGATTGCATTACAATGATGGAAGCTGAAGTAGGAACTCCACCATCAATACAGGATACTCCTTTGCAAAACCCACACTGGACACTCTTTGTAGACGGTTCAAGGTATGCCGATGACAAAGGGAAATTCCATACAGGCATGGCAGTTACTAGTGAGTATGAAGTACTGTGTGCAAGGCAATTGCGCCCAGACCAGTCAGCACAAGAGGCTGAACTCATAGCCCTTACTGAGGCCTGCCTCATAGCAAAAGACTCCACTGCTAACATCTACACAGACTCCAGATATGCTTTTGGAGTAGTTCATGATTTCGGAATAATATGGAAGGCCAGAGATTACATTACAGCAGCAGGAACCCCAATTAAACATGCTTTAGCAGTGGAGGCTTTGATGACTGCAGTACTCCTGCCCACCAAAGTAGCAGTAATCAAAGTAAAGGCACATACCCGTGCTGACACACCAGAAGCCAAAGGAAATGCATTGGCTGACCAAGCAGCCAAACAGGCAGCAATGGAAGAGGAAAGAGCACAGCCAGATAAAATCATGTTAGCACAACCGGATGTCAAGCAACAAGAAGTATCATGGGAACTACTGAAACAGATGCAGAAGCAAGCCACCCGCTCAGAAAAGGAAACCTGGCTAAAGGAGTCAGCCCTGGAAGAAGAATCCGGACTTTGGACACAAGGGAAGAAAGTGTGCTTGCCTAGAGCACTCTATCCTGTAATAGCCTCTGTGGCCCATGGGCCCACTCATCAATCTAAGACAATAATGAAAGAACTCATCGATAAAATATGGGTAGCCCCAGGAATCACTCCTGTACTAGTGAAATATGTCCAGTCATGTTTAATCTGTGCCCAATGCAATCCAGGTAGGACTGAGCCCACGCCTAAAAAATGTCTCCCAAAAGCCTTATACCCCTTCCAGAGGATCCAGATTGATCATATCCAGATGCCAATGTGCCAAGGGTTTCAATACGTGTTAGTAGTGGTAGACATGTTCTCTGGGTGGCCAGAAGCCTACCCCGTCAGGAATCAGACAGCAACAACTACTGCTAAAAAATTGATACAGGAAACTGTCTGTAGGTACGGGGTACCTGAGGTCATTGAGAGTGATCAGGGCCCAGCATTCACTGCTAACCTAACCCAAGAGGTCTGGAAGATGGTAGGGTCACACCTGGCATTCCACACCCCTTACAGACCCCAAAGTAGCGGCAAAGTCGAGAGACTGAATGGGGTATTAAAGTCAAAAATGCTGAAAATGACTAGGGAGACAGGGCTCAATTGGGTTCAGTGTTTACCAATAGCACTCTTTGCAGTCAGACACACTCCCAAACCTCCCCATAAGCTGACTCCACATGAGATATTGTTTGGGTCGGGACCCCGGATGGGGCTGTACTTCCCTCAACAGTTGCAAATGCATTATGAATCTGTTGCAAAGTATGTGATAGCTTTGAGCAAACAGTTGTCTAACATCCATGTACAAGTCTTTTCTTCCATTCCAGATCCTGACTCCCTAGAAGGCAGCCACACTCTGAAACCAGGAGAGTGGGTAGTGGTCAAGAAGCACGTCAGAAGTACCTTAGAACCACGCTTCGAGGGGCCTTACCAAGTACTACTGACCACTCCAACTTCTGTAAAGCTCGAAGGGAGATCCACCTGGATCCACGCCTCTCACTGCAAAAGGATAAGGAACCCGCCAGATTCAGAAATAACAAAATGATTTTCTTTTATCTGCTAGCACTGGTGACACTCACCAGTGCATACATTCCTCCCCCGGCAGAAATGGATGATGACGGGTGGGACAATAAGTTTGTCAAACATCATCAAGTGTTGTATAAAAGCCTGAAGGAAGGTGATTCTGACACCACCACCTCTTCTCTAAAAGATTGTTGGATATGTACACATGGCCCAGTAAATGCTAGAGCTATGCCTTATTTAGCCCCTAACCTTCCAAGAGATAAAAGATTTGGCAGGATCAGCTGTTTTCCTTTCTAGCATAAAAGAGGTTAATACCAAAAATGGCAACAGAAAAGCTTCCCTAATAGTAGTAGCATGGGATGGGTCCCCATGGCTAATGATAAACAGAACAGGACCCTCAGCTCAGAATAGCAATATGCCCTGGAATGACTATATGTGGAGCAATGTATCCTGCTTCCCAAATTGGACCCACTGTTACTGCCTACAGGTACAAACCCATGGTATGGTTTTCAGTTCCCATAACAGATCAGGCTGCAATGATTCCAACCCAGACAGTCCAGTACAGTGCATTGGTATATATGCTGAAGCAAGTGGTGATCTGGCCTGCGCCCAGCGCAGTGTAAAGGACTTGACAATAGGGATAACTAGTAAAACCACAGAGGGTCAAGAAAAGGGTCAAAAACTAGCAGAAGGTATCAAATTAGCCCATTTAATCACTCGTTTGTTCAATAGTACAGTGGTTTCGGTCCCAAAAAATATATACCTAGTATGTGGACACAGGGCATATAAATGGCTCCCTTCGGATTTCAAAGGTTTATGTACAATTGCTAGGCTCACACCAGCCACTTTTACACTGCCTCATGGAAAATTAAATGTCAATGCCATCCCCAAACACACCTTATATAAAAGAGCCGCAGATAACATTCCTAGACCAAATGGAAAACCCCATCTTGTAGAAATGAGTGGTGCCAACAAGTTCTTTAGTACTCTATTAATCTATCCTATGCTTACACAAACATATGACAAGCTAGTAATGGCTACCGACTACTTGGATGATCAGATTTGGGAAATTATGAAACTGATGAATACATCTAATGTTGTTCAGAATCAGCTCATCATAGTCACTAATAAACACACTTTAGTATTAGACTATTTGACTGCAAAGGATGGAGGTATGTGTCAGGTAGTAGGTACTGCATGCTGCCATTATATCGATCCACAAGGTAATCTACAGGTAAAAGCTGGTTTGGAAAAGATGAGTGAGATACGTGATGAATGGCTAGAGGCTCACAGTGCAGATAAGTCAACATGGTGGTCTGACACTTTCTCATTCCTTAATCCCAGTAACTGGTTCAAGGGAATTAGTGGATGGACGATGGGAATAATTCAGGGAATATTACAGATAGCCCTAATATTGATGGTAATCTACATATTTATCAAAGTTGTTGTTTCCTGCATTAACCGCATCACCAACAGAAAGAAGCCTGCTGAGGAAACCATACTACTTCTCTATGAACAAATGGCTAGCACCGCAATAGATGTGGATGTGATTCCTGCCTTCCCGACACCCCCGCCTTCTCCAACTCCCGCTGATGAAGCTCCTCTACACAGGCCTGAAGATCCAAGAGATGATGAGAATTAGGGACAAATGAATCCCAGGGTATTACCAGAAGTCCGCTCAATCGGGAACTTATTCACAAGGGATAAGTTGTCGCCACTGTGGGTGAAGAGGATACGAATGGTATGCCAGGGGATTCGCTAGGTTTAGGGAAAGTCTACAATCAAGTCTACAATCAAGTCTACAAGGGGGGACTGTTGTGGAATCATATATCTAGTATCAAATGTATACTTGCTTGTATTATATCTAACAGTTTGCTTAACAAAATGGCCCCTGAAGTAGCAGCCAGCTCCCTTAATAATCCCTTACTAATCACTTTATGATATTGAAATTGCTGACATAATGCTGACTTTTGCTAAAGTATGGAGTGATAATGTGATACGTTATCATGGGACTTAGTAATGTGACAATTAGATCATTAAATTAGCCGAGTCATAAAGTTCCCCTTTTTCTGCTATAAAAAATCATGTAATCTGAATAAACAACATCTAGCATTGACTTCTCTGTGACAGTCTGTGTGTGATCTCTCTCGAGGCGTACGTATGCCAATCATTTTATACCATTCGGAGCAATACATCAACTCTTTCCTGGCTATTGGGGTCAGATCCAGAATCAGAGCCATATCAGCTTCATAGGAAACATATGCCACCAAAATGATAACTGGATCAATACTTTAAATACTACGAAGAGGGCAAAAACGTGCAAACTGAGCCACAAACAAATTGCAACGCCACACTTCGGTGAGAAAGTGGTAAATAGAAACTTTATTAAAGGCAAAATATTACAATACAGTACATAGATAATTATTTTAGACTGCTGTCATAACAAAATGGAGGACACAAAACCAAGGAGGGGGCTGAGGGGTCAGCACATACGGGACACTGCGAACAGCATGAAAAAAGCAGGCATCCACATTCACCTGTCTATAAGAACCCAGCGTGTCTGGCGAAACGGTGTTGGGAGGCGGCGGCTGAGTTGCCAGCACACGGCGGGTATTTTCTACATTTATGTTTCTCTACATGTCATTTTTGCTCTTTCCTTTTTCCTTGGTTTTGTCCGGGAGTTTCATGCATCTTATAGACAGGTGAATGTGGATGCCTGCTTTTTTCATGCTGTTCGCAGTGTCCCGTATGTGCTGACCCCTCAGCCCCCTCCTTGGTTTTGTGTCCTCCATTTTGTTATGACTGTTGTCTAAAATAATTATCTATGTACTGTATTGTAATATTTTGCCTTTTAATAAAGTTTGTATTTACCACTTTCTCGCCGAAGTGTGGCATTGCAATTTGTTTGTGGCATAGAAAACATATGACAAATGAAGCCTCTAAAGGCTTTTTGTACTAAATGTTTGCCTAGGTGGCCACATAACCCACTCTCTCAGCTGTGTCTCTTGCCATCAGTTATTCTAAAAAGAGACATCATTGCACCAGTAACTGGCAGAATACTTTTAGAACCAAAATAAACTTTATAGAAGAGATGCAAAAATTGCACCTATTAGTGTAACAAATATGTTTATGCAATATTTAAAATGGTTATGCCACGCTCATATCTTTGTCCAGTTTCCTGACCTGAGACATTTATTTTCCCTCTCTAATAGAGATTTTATTAGGGAATTGTCTACCAAAGAGAATATGTATCTGTCACAACAATAGAGTGGAGTGTAGAGCTAGGCAATCATTATATATTTACTGTTTTTACAAACATTTTCAGTGGATATAATGGGCACTTTTTCTAAATTTTGCTAATCCAATCCTTTAAGTTTATAGGCGAAGAAATTAGAGCTATCCTTTACCACAAAAGAATGGGAATCAGCTCTCATTTTTATTCATAAAGCTTCATAGTTTACACTATGAAGCTGCGGTAAAAACTGTCTGATATGGTATTACACACCTGATATTGTATAATTCCAACAACAGCCCCACTTTCTTGGAGGAGTTGGGATTGTGAAAATAAGACCACCTTGCTACACGTCCTTTGGTTGTGACGGTGATTAATTCTTACTGGTTTTACAACTCAGAGTCACTTAGCTCTCCAGGATTGTCGACTTCTCCGCTTAGACGGTTGGCACACCTCAAGAAGCAACTCCAACACTGCAGATTTGGGTGCTAACTGGCCACAACCAGCTTTATTGTCACTTTTATAGCAGTCCAAACATAAATCATAAACATAAATTCTTGGCCGTCTGGCCACTGACTACACTGTAATTTTCTCTCGCTATCAGGATCTGGGTCTACCACCCAGCTCCCCAAAACACCACAAAGTGCTTACCCCACACAGGGTTAGAGGGTCATGGATCCCATAGACTTTGGTGCAGTTGGCTCCTTCCCCAGACAGGGAGCCCTAATTTAGGAGCCCAGCCCACCTTTACCTGAGCTCCTCAGCTGGCTGCTAATTACCTCTTGTTAACAGCCTGGCTGATACACACAGAGGAATATACCCTATTTCCCAACCTTTCTGCTTCTCATCCAGCTTCCTCTGGGTGAGATACATTGTTTTAATTGCTCTCATATGGCCCTCTGGTAGCTCTGCTACCACACTGGAAAAAAAGTTTTTAGATTGAGCTGCACTGTTTTAAAACACAATATTAGTAAAGAAGAAAAACTGCTACAAGAGGACATAGTTTTAAATTAGAGGGGCAAAGGTTTAAAAGTAATATCAGGAAGTATTACTCTACTGAGAGAGTAGTGGATGCATGGAATAGCCTTCCTGCAGAAGTGGTAGCTGCAAATACAGTGAAGGAGTTTAAGCATGCATGGGATAGGCATAAGGCAATCCTTCATATAAATAGGGCCAGGGGCTATCCATAGTATTCAGTATATTGGGCAGACTAGATGGGCCAAATGGTTCTTATCTCCCAACACATTCTATGTTTCTATGTTTCTATGTAAATTCCCCCAACTTTTATTGCTATTTATTAGATACCCAATTGTTGTTTAGGTACCCTCAAGGTTTAGACTTCTGACAGTCAAACTGGTTCTGACTAGACATTTGAAAATCACCTTAATTTATCTTGCTCATATGAGTCATCTGTTTTAGGGACCATACTGCCTCCATCTTAATGCAGATATGGAATGCATGGAATGAAAGCCCTTGGGGTTCCTACTCATTGTCCTCTGGCGTAACACCTATAATTGTCCAGCATGTACAATATAATGCTAGAAAATCTGTTTTCCAGACTACCCTGGTGAATATTTAGTTGATTCTTTGTGTTTTACTTGTTGTTTTGTTTTCTATGTACTATAATGTTATTAAACTAAATAAAAAAAAGGTAGAAAATGGTTATGACAACATTTCTAGATTCAAGTCATGAGACTTAGTTGTGATAGTTGTGTTTAATGCACTGTCACACAAACTTTAGAAATATGTCATTTCAACCCTGAAATTTTTAGCAAAACAGTAAGTTTAGCTGCCATCAGCATTTTTATTTACTGTTGCTCTAGTGACATCTTGTGGATTTGTGCTTTCAGTGACTGATTTACGGTAAAGTGTTTTATTTCAGCCAGACAATCATTGCTCTTGTTGCTGCTGTTTAATACATTACTTTCACCAAATGATGTCTTTAGTCCTGTTTGCCTGGCCTCATCTGTCGCCTCTGAATGTACTTCTTTGTCTCCTAATAGCAATTTATTGTTCAGAACTTCATAGATTTTTTCCCCTTTGTTTATGGGCTCAGAGAAACTAATTTGTGTTTTTTTTTTTTAACCAATTCACATTTAACACAACTTTATTCAGCCTTATCAATAGTGAAATTAAATTAAAATGACATCTTTGACATGTGCCGCTGAAACTCAAACTGCGCAGAAAAAAATCTCATAATGAGAAATTTATTGTTTGTCATCCCTGTATTCAAAGTTCATCTTGACTGACGTAAAAAAAGAAAAAAATAAAAAAAAAAAAAATTGGTACAATAAGTCATTTCTGAGTTACAGAGCCAAATAGATGCTAAAGGATAAGTACAACTTTTAAAGAAACACACAATTCATGAATAATATATTACAAGTGTTTTTTTTATTTTTATACTGAATGCAATCTGGAAAGAGATTTCATTCTCCCTTTGCATATTCTCTGTTATATGGTACATTATTGCTTTATAATATAAAATACTATTATAAGGTGTTTTTGCAAGCAAATGCTAAGGATAGATTTTTTTTATTCTTAGTTTTAATGCATTTGCATTTTGCATAGTACATGCTGGACTAAATTTAAACATGCCGTAAATTTAGTCACAAAAACATTGCTGGAAATTATAATAATTTACAGTAGGCAAATTAATCTAGAAAATAATATATCACTATGTAAAAATTTGTGCACATTTTAGAGGTCGCAGGGGACTAGTGTACCCATTTAAATGAATATCTACACTATATGATTTCAATGTTCTTTAAATTATGTATTAGTCTCTGGCACCCTCAAGTGGACAAATAGAAATAGTCAGGCACTGTAGATACATGTAAATAAATTAGAGCTCAGCAAATATTGTGTTTTCTCTCTACAACACATATCTGGATTTGCTGTAAACCTCAGATCTTAAGGATTGATTTTCTACTCTATTTTCAATAAAAATCCCATTTACCATTCATAGTGAAATGTTCAAAACATATTGAATATACTGTAATAAAATAAGATAAATGTGAAAACATTAAAGGGGTTTTGCAGTGGTATAATATTAATGACCCATCCTGATGATAAGCTGTTTGAAGAGGCTGCAGCACTTGTACAACTGGTTTGTCCTCTTCAATTATACTTGCACACGGTGAATTGTAACTGTATGTCCCGTTCATTTGAATGAGACGAGCAGTTGTAATTACACCGCACCACCGCTATAGTAATCTAGATCAGAGGTCCCCAAACTTGTGTGTGTTTTAAGCCACATTCAACTTTCAATGATGGTTGGGAGCAACAGCCAATTCAAAAATTCTGATACATTTTTAATCTGGAGAAGCAAAAACATGAAATTGCTAAAATTTGCTGATAAATTTCACAATGAAATATTTAACACTAGTATTATAGCATTCACATTGCCACTGTTTGGTGGTAAATAGAGATAAGTGAATTTCTCAAAGATTTGATTTGGTCGGTTTGCCGAATTTCCGAAAAGATTTGATTCAATCGGAATTCATTTGTGGTGAATCAAGCAAAAAAAAAAACCTGCTATTTCCTGGCTGCAGACAGCCTGTATAGTGGTGTAGAAAACTGTGTCTTGCAGCAACATGCATAGTGAGTCTGCAGTAGTAGTGAAATAATACTGTAAGTCAGCATGACATGCACATGACAGGAGTCGCTCTTTGAATCACTGCACACTTCACTTCTTTGGGCAGTTATGGGGCCAAAACTGACCAAATACCTTACAGGTCGATGTTAGCGTCAGGTATAAAGAACCGTGCAGAGGCCCAAGATCCTACTATAGCAATTCATTTACACCGTCGTCAGCTGATTCTACATAGATGTCTACAGAACCTGTTCAATTAAACGCTTATACAAGTAGAGCCCCCCCCAGACAGAGTGGAGAGGGTGTCAGCAGTAAGTTTGTGCTGATGTCACTAATTATTTTGCCCTTTCTCTCATCCATCTGAACTATAATCCCCCACTCGGTCAGCATTTGGTCAGTAATCCATCAATATTGCTAATGCCCCCAAAAAACAGCAGTGGATCCAAAACAGAGATGACACCTGAATAGAATATTTCCATGTCTTCTGTGTTTTGTACCCACCCCTGCTTTTGGCTACCAAATCATAAGCAAATTATGATGGGACCATACAGGCCTTACAGCTGCTACACAGACCATCTGACATATATAAAAAAGGGTCAAATAAATGATGATGTCAACCAGGCCAAAAAGGCAAAATAGTGGCCCTGTCATGAAGTGGGGGTGGTGGGAACAGCATGAGAAGTCTACAGAGTGGCCCAATGACATAGTGTGAAGGTGGCAGCAGCATCTGGAGATCACAGAGTAAGGTGACATAGTGTGGAGGTGGCAGCAGCATCAGGAGACCACAAAGTGACCCAGTGACAGAGTGGGGGAGGTGGGTGGTAGTGTTGATCACGAATATTCGAATTTTGAATTTTTATCGCGAATATAGGTACTTCGAAAATTTGCGAATATTTCGAATAGTTATATATATTCGTAAAATTCTAATATTCGATTTTTTTTCCGATTTTTTTTCCGATTTTTTAATTTATTTATTTTTTATCAGTAAACATGATCCCTTCCTGCTTCTAGCTTGTGGGCCAATAAGAAGGCTGCAATATACTTGACTTTAGGAGTAATAGTGTTTGCGAATTTTGCTCTATATTAATTTTTTCGAATATTCGCTATATTGCTATATATTCTTGTATTAGAATATTACGAATATCCGAAAAAACGAAGTTATAGCAATATAGCGAATATTCAAAAAAACGGATATAAAGCAATTTAGCTAATATAGTGCTATAATCTTCTTTCTCTAATAGTTGTAATTTTTTTCTCATCTGAAGTTCAGATTGGAAAAAAATTACAACCATAAAAAAAGATTATAGCACTATATTAGCTAAATTGCTCTATATTAGTTTTTTTTCGAATATTCGCTATATTGCTATATATATTTGTTTTAGAATATTTTGAATATTCGAAAAAACTGTTATAGCAATATAGTGAATATTCGAAAAAAAATTGAATATAGAGCAATTTAGCTAATATAGTGCTATAATCTTCTTTGTCCAATAGTTGTAAGTTGAAAAATTCGCAATAAAAAATCGAATCTGAAAATTCAAATCCAAAAATTTGCATATTACACAATCATTAGCTTGTCGATTTTTCGAGTAAAAATTTTCAAATATTCAAAGAATATTCTAAAAAATATTCGCGAAATATTGCGAATTTGAATATGACCCCTGCCGCTCATCACTAGTGGGTGGCACTAACAGTACCCACTGGCAATGGTGGGTGTAAGAAGGAACACTTGACATCAGATGTGTGGCATCAGGCGGGTGGCAGCATCAAAATAGTACTGTGGCAGGTAGCCAGAAGAAACCGGTCTCTTTTGTCAAGGTTTGGGTGAGGCAGTGCATTGGTGGGTGGAAATCCTGGCCGATGCACGCCTGATTCATCTTGACAAAAGGTCAGTCTCTCCACATTTTGGGTGGACAGGTGAGTTCTCTTTGTGGCAACTATGACCCCGGCTGCACTAAACACCTGCTCTGATGCCACACTACTGGCTGGGCAGGACAGGTTTTCCAGGGCAAACTCGGCCAGTTGCGGCCACAAATCCAGTTTGGCTGCCCAGTAGTCCAGTGGATCTTCAATGATGGCTGGCAGGGTGCACTCCAAGTATGACATCACCTGCTGGTTTAGGTTCTGCTCTATGTCTAGCTGCTGGTGAGTAGTTTTTTCACTATGCTGGTGAATAAAGCTGCTCATCAGCGACTCTAGACTCAGGCTGCTGCTGATGGAGCTGGCACTGCTCCTGCCCCCCCCAGCAGCCATGGCAGTGGAACGTGAGCGCAGAGGCCCTGCGAGAGTATGGATAATGGCACAGATAGGCAGCAGCCAACTGACTACATAGGATGTCTCTATAGTAGTTCAGTTTGTCCTCCCTCTCAGCGGGTGTAAAAATAGGCCCCCATTTTGGACCGATAGTGAGGGTCTAACATGGTGGAGAGCCAGTAGTCATCCCTCTGCCGAATTGGTGACAATTCGGCTGTCACTACGCAAGCAAGTAAGCATGCATCGGGCCATTTACGCAAGTTACTCGGAGGAACTCCCTGCCTCCATCTCCACTGCATACTGCCATGCTGTGTCTGGGTCATCTGCCTCGTCTTCCTCATTTCCCTCTTGCTCCTCCGGCTGCTCCTGCTCCCCCTTTCCTGTCACCTGTGTAGAAAAACCACCCATTTTGCTACACATTGCTTGTGCTCCAATGTCCTCCTTCTCCTCCATTTCAACCCCCACAGGGCTCATGTGGCAATGAGATATAGGCACCATGTCTCAGGTCCCCTGACCAGCCAGATTTGGCAGCATCTTTTTCAGGATATGAATCAGTGGAATGACATTGTTCATCCCTTAGTCCTGGCGAATGACAAATAAAGTGGCCTTCTCAAAGGGCACGAGCAAATGGCAGGTGTAATGCATGAGCTACCACTGGCTAACATCGAAGTTACACAGGGGAGTACCTCTGTCCACCTCTATCATCAAGAAATCGTTCATGGCCTTTCTCTGTTTGTACAGTCGGCCCAACATATAGAAGGTGGAATTCCAACGGGTGGAAACATCGTATATCAACATATGTTGGGGGAAGCCATTCTGTTGCAGTAGCTCAAGGAGGGTGTGCTTGGCTGTGTACGAGTGGCTGAAGTGAATGCAAAGTTTCCTGGCCATTTCTAGGATTTCTTGCAGATGGATGGAATACTACAGGAAGCACTTGACAACCAAATTCAACACATGCGCCAAGCAGGGCATATGGCTCAGCCCTCCTTCATGCAGCACCGACTCCATGTTCTTCCCATTGTCTGTCATCATTTTTCCGATTTTGAGTTATTGCGGAGAAAGCCAGGATTGATTTCTTGAAGCAAGATGCTGAGCAGTTCCTCCCCTGTGTGACTCCATTCGCCCAGGCAAACGAGGTGCAGAATAGTGCGACACCACCGTGCCCTGCACCTGTGGTATGCTGGTGTGGCACTGTGAATTTTCCCGGCAGTGGAGGCTGAGGACAAGGTGGAGGATGAGGAGGCAGAGGCGGACATTGTTGCAGGATTAAAGGCGTGAGAACGTGGAGGCGGAAGCTGCGTCACCTGGCTGGGCAGGAACCACATTTATCCAGTGGGCTGTAGAGGACATATATTGTCCTTGACCGTAGTTATAGCACCACACATCGGCGCTGCCATGCACTTTGGCAGACACCGACAGGCTCAAGTACTGGCCTATCTTCTTTTCTACATATATGTTCAGGGCTGGTACTGCCTTATTGGCAAAGAAGTTACAGCTTGGGACATTCCACCTCGGCTCTGCACAAGCCATCAATTCACTTGGAAAGGGAGGGACTGCGGTACCAGCAACTTGGCCAGGAGCATGTTCAGCTTCTGCACCAGCTTCTTCCCGCATACTATTGTCTCTTGGCAATTGCTTCGGTGATCAATTGCTGACAGAATGACTGACTTGGAGGAGGAGGAGCAGGAGCAACAGGACCAGTAGATGATGGGAAGGACAGGAAGCTTGCTTCGGCTTAGGTGGCGGGTGCAAGCCACTGGGTGGTGCAGTTGCTTGTGTAGGCTGAACCACTACATCAGAGCCACGGTTCTTCTAGGCCACTTTATGGCAATGCTACATATGTCGTCACAGGGCCATAGTGGCAACATTGACACCTTGGCCACGCTACACCCTCTGCCCACAGATTATACATATGGCCACGTTCACCTCCTCCTGCAGCTTAAAAAAAAACGTCCACACCGCCGAATAGGTGATTTTACCCCCAACACTCCGCACTGACTGGCTGCTACCACCACTGCCTCCGTGAACCCTGCAGTACTACTTTCCAGACCAGTAGGATCCTGTGAGGCGGGTGGTCTACCCCAGACACGTTTGGCTCCCGACATCCCACTGCTGCCACCCTGCTGACTCCTGGCCTCACTACCGACTTTCTGGCTCCACCGCTGTCTCACGCGCAAACTGACACCCTCTTCTCCTGATGATGAGGAAGCCCCTTTGTCACCCGGCTCCCAATTGCAATCGGCTACATCATCATCGAGTACCATCTTCACGTCACTGATGTCCTCCTCAACAGTCTCTGAGCCAGGAGCCTGACCGCTCGCAACACTAGCTCTCACGCCACTCTCCTCATTACTTCTTGCCCGCCTACCGGAGGAAGCGGCGGATGTCTCCTCCACATATTGGCTGGCTAGTAGCTGCTGACTCTCCTCTAGTAGCTCGTCCTTGCTGTATTGTGTAGCTGAGCCCACAGCATACAGTAGTTCTCTGGCTGAGGGAACAGAATAGGACAGAGGAAGGTTGAGAACAGGTGAGAGCAAGGGGCCTGCTTCCGGGCCATGCCAACTAAGGGTTGTGTCTGATGAACCCACCAACTCTTGGCTGGGGGTGTCTGATGTCATTTGCGACTAAGTTGTCAACCATTCAAGAACTGCTGGGTTGCTGGTCAAGACACGACCGTTAGCTGAGACTGGGAGCTCAGGCCTCTTGAAGTGACCCCTGCTGCCACGGCCCCTTACTGTGCTGCGACCTGTGCCTGTGCCATAAACATTTAGGCCTCTGCCCCTCCCCCGTGCAGGTCCTGTCACTTCTCTGTCTGACATACTGCCAGATCAAATAAGGAATAAAAAGGAAATTAATACATGCCAAAAAGGGCTATCATTTTCTCACTTCACCACACAACGACTAATAACCCCCTCCCCCCCCCCCCACCCCACTAATACATATCAAAAAGGGCTTTAGTACATATAACTGCAGCCTTGAATGGCAAATACACTTTTTTTTTTTACACTAATACAGGCCTCTCACCCAGTTAAGCCAGTACTCTCTGCTCTGCACTGATGAAGGGCAATCACCCCGAAACAGCTGTCTGCAGATGAGGTGCTTGCCTATTTAATATCCAAGTCATATCTCAAGGCTTATTTTAAGAGCTGAACATTGACTTATAGGATAGCTGCCTTACATCTGGTGGCATTAGAGGCAGAGCTTGTTAAGAGCTCATTTGTAACCCTTCCCTCCCATCTTTTTACCACTAATACACGCCAAAAAGGGCTGTAATTTTCCAAATTCCCCACACAACGGCTAATAAGCCTATTTCCTTTCCCCCCACTAAAACACACACCAAAAAAAGGCTTCAGAACATATAACTGTGGCCGTTAAAGAGAAATAAAGTTTTTTGTTTTGCCACTAATACATGCCAAAAAGGGCTTTCATTTCAAAAAATTGTTTAGAACATTGTAAGAGATTTGCTCTCTCAAGTCGGGTGGTGGGGACAGATTTGTTTGCAGACAAAAGTCCAAATTGATGCTTTATTTTATGACACTCTTTCAATTTACAGGCAAACCCAGTTATAATTCTCTAGGTACAGTGAAGTTCTAGCACCCCAAAGCATAAACCAAACCAAATAAACTCCTGCCTGTCTGGGCTCTAACTAACACAGATTAGTTTGTAGCTCACCTATTGGGTGCCATTCACACACTGGATTAGATCCAGCTTCCTCAGCCACCAATTCAGCCAGCTTCGTAGACTTCTTCCAGGCATAACTCTCCCAGACTGATAGTCTGGGATGTGCTTTTATTTCCCCCTAACAATCCCAGCTGGCTAAACCTGGGGATCCCTTAGGCTAGGGGAAATGGCCTGAAATGGGGTTGGACTAGGGAGGTCCCACTACCAAACCTACCTTCCCAGTCCAAATAAAATTCTGCCCTTGAACTTTTAACAAAACTGTCTCAGCAACCTACACCTTGCTGAAACCACTTTAGCATTTCTGGATTTTACTTACCTACTCAGTTGAGTAACCTCGGAGAGATATACACCCCTTCCAAGACTTTTCCATACACTTTACCACAACATATAACTGCGGCCGTGAACGGCAAATATTATAAATATTTTTTTTTGCCACTAATACACGCCAAAAAGTGTAATTTTCGCACTTCACCACGCAACGGCTAATAAGCCAGTTTTTTTTTCTCACTAATAAACGCCAAATAAAGACTTTAGAACATATAACTGCGGCTCGGAATGGCAAACCATATTTTTTTTTTGCCTCTAATATAGGATTAAAAGGGCTGTAATTTTCTCACTTTGCCACACAACAGCTAAATAGACCCATATTTTCCCCCCACTAATACACGCCAAAAGGGCTTTAGAACATATAACTGCAACTGTGAACGGCAAATAATTTCTTTTTTTTTTTTGCTACTAATACACGCCAAAAAGTGTTGTAATTTTCTCACTTCACCACACAAAGGCTAATGAGCCAGTTTTTTCCCCTCACTAATAAACACCAAATAAAGGCTTTAGAACATATAACTGCGGCCGGGAACGGCAAATCATATTTATTTTTTTGCCTCTAATACATGCCTAAAATGACTAATTTTCTCACTTCACTACACAACGGCTAATAAGACCCTCCCCCCCAACTAATACACGCCAAAAAGGGCTTTAGAACATATAACTGTGACCATGAATGGCAAATAAGTTTTTTTTGGGGGCCACTAATAGACGCCAAAAAGGGCTATAATTTTCCCACTTCACCACACAATGGCTAATAAGTCCTTTTTCTTTTTCCTTACTAATACACAACAAAAAGAGGCTTTAGAGCATATAACTGTGGGTCTGAACAGCAAATAATATATATTTTTGCCACTAATACATACCAAAAAGGGCTATAATTTTCTCATTTCACAACACAACGTCTAAGAAGCCCCCTTTTCCCCCACTAATACACACCAAAAAAAGGCTTTAAAACATATAACTGTGGTCGTGAATAGCAAACAATACTTATTTCTTTTCACTAATACACGCCAAAAAGGGCTTTAATTTTCTCACTTCACCAGACAACGGCTAATAAGCCATTTTTCTATTTTTTTCACTAATACAAGGAAAAAAAAGACTTTAGGACATCTAACTTTGGACGTGAACGGCAAATAATATTTTTTTCTTTTCCACCAAAAAGAGCTGCAATTTTATCACTTACCACTTATAAACGCCAAATAAAGGCTTTTGAACATATAACTGCGGCCGTGAACGTGAAGTGTTGTAATTTTCTCACTTCACCACGCAACGGATAATGAGCCAGTTTTTTTCCTCACTAATAAACGCCAAATAAAGACTTTAGAACATATAACTGCGGCAGGGAACGGCAAATCATATTTTTTTTTTTTTTACTCTAATACATGCCTAAAAGGGCTGTCATTTTATCACTTCACCACACAATAGCTAATAAACGCCAAATAAAGGCTTTTGAACATATAACTGCGGCCGTGAACGTGAAGTGTTGTAATTTTCTCACTTCACCACGCAACGGATAATGAGCCAGTTTTTTTCCTCACTAATAAACGCCAAATAAAGACTTTAGAACATATAACTGCGGCAGGGAACGGCAAATCATATATATTTTTTTTTACTCTAATACATGCCTAAAAGGGCTGTAATTTTATCACTTCACCACACAATAGCTAATAAGCCCCCCCCCCCCCCCCACACACTAATACATGACAAAAAAAAGCTTTAGAGCATATATACAGTCAGGTCCATAAATATTGGGACATTGACACAATTCTAACATTTTTTGCTCTATACACCACCACAATGGATTTGAAACAAAACAAACAAGATGTGCTTTAACTGCAGACTGCCAGCTTTAATTTGAGGGTATTTACATCCAAATCAGCTGAAAAGTGTAAGAATTACAACAGTTTGCATATGTGCCTCCCTCTTGTTAAGGGACCAAAAGTAATGGGCCAGAATAATAATCATAAATAAAACTTTCACTTTTTAATACTTGGTTGCAAATCCTTTGTAGTCAATTACATCCTGAAGTCTGGAACTCATAGACATCACCAGACGCTGGGTTTCATCCCTGGTGATGCTCTGCCAGGCCTCTACGGCAACTGCCTTCAGTTCCTGATTGTTATTGGGGCATTTTCCCTTCAGTTTTGTCTTCAACAAGTGAAATGCATTCTCAATCGGATTCAGGTCAGGTGATAAACTTGGCTATTGCATAACATTCCACTTCTTTCCCTTAAAAAACGATTTGGTTGCTTTTGCAGTATGCTTTGGGTCATTGTCCATCTGCACTGTGAAGCGCCAACCAATGATTTCTGAAGCATTTGGCTGAATATGAGCAGATAATATTGCCCGAAACACGTCAGAATTCATCCGGCTGCTTTTGTCAGCAGTCACATCATCAATAAATACAATATAACCAGTTCCATTGGCAACCATACATGCCCACACCATGACACTACCACCACCATGCTTCACTGATGAGGTGGTATGCTTAGGATCATGAGCAGTCAAAACTTGTCTCCAAGCTCAACTTGTACCAGAGTGATGGGAAAAGAAGTATGGAAGAGGGAGTGATGGGAGAAGAGTATGGAAAAGGAAAGGAACTGCTCATGATCCTAAGCATACCACCTCATCAGTGAAGCATGGTGGTGGTAGTGTCATGGTGTGGGCATGTATGGTTGCCAATGGAACTGGTTATATTGTATTTATTGATGATGTGACTGCTGACAAAAGCAGCCGGATGAATTCTGACGTGTTTCGGGCAATATTATCTGCTCATATTCAGCCAAATGCTTCAGAAATCATTGGTTGGTGCTTCACAGTGCAGATGGACAATGACCCAAAACATACTGCAAAAGCAACCAAATAGTTTTTTAAGGGAAAGAAGTGGAATCTGTCCATAGGATGTTGTTCCAGAACTGTGAAGGCTTTTTTAGATGTCGTTTGGCAAACTCTAATTTGGCCTTCCTGTTTTTGAGGCTCACCAATGGTTTACATCTTTTGGTGAACCCTCTGTATTCACTCTGGTAAAGTCTTCTCTTGATTGTTGACTTTGACACACATACACCTACCTCATGGAGAGTGTTCTTGATCTGGCCAAATGTTGTGAAGGGTGTTTTCTTCAACAGGGAAATAATTATTCGGTCATCCACCACAGTTGTTTTCTGTGGTCTTCCGGGTCTTTTGGTGTTGCTGAGCTCACCGGTGCGTTCCTTCTTTTTAGGCTAGGTCTACACGACGACATTTGTCGCGCGACAATAAGTCGAGTGACAGGGCACAACTACACTGCAACATTTGTAGCGCAACATTTTGTTGCACCAGTGTCGCAGTCTATGGTGTCGCACTGCAACATGCTGCGACTGCGACGCAACAGTTGCAGAAAAATCCATCTTGAATGAATTTTCTGCAACTGTTGCGTCACAGTCGCAGCATGTTGCATGTTGCAGTGCAACCCCATAGACTGCCATTATAAAAATTGTCGCACGACATTAGTGCAACAAAATGTCGCGCAACAAATGTCGTTGTGTAGACATAGCCTTAAGGATGTTCCATACAGTTGTTTTGGCCACGCCTAATGTTTTTGCTATCTCTCTGATGGGTTTGTTTTGTTTTTTCAGCCTAATGATGGCTTGCTTCACTCTTTGGATCTCATCTTGATAGTTGACAGCAACAGATACCAAATGCAAATGACACACGTGAAATTAACTCTGTACCTTTTATCTGCTCATTGTAATTGGGATGATGAGGGAATAACACACACTGGATCATGGAACAGCTGAGAAGCCAATTGTCCCATTACCTTTGGTCCCTTAACAAGTGGGAGGCACATATGCAAACTGTTTTAATTCCTACACCATTCACCTGATTTGGATGTAAATACCCTGAAATTAAAGCCGATAGTCTGCAGTTAAAGCACATCTTGTTTCATTTCAAATCCATTGTGGTGGTGTATAGAGCCAAAAAAATTTACAATTGTGTCCCTGTCCCAATATTTATAGACCTGACTGTATAACTGCACTGCAAAAGGGCTAATAAGACCCCAATAACAATAACAGTTTGCTGGAATTACACAGGTATTGAAAACCTGAAATGAGCAGCAGTATAATGGCAATTTGGATCCACAGTCAGTGCAGCAAGGTGTAATCGGATTGTTTTATTACCCAGCCTGTAAACACCCCTTATTGAACCCTGTTCTGCTTTAATACTGTGGAATAAGTCTTTCCTAGCACTGTAACTAGCGCCTGCTAACATCTCTCCCTGCATTAAGTAAACTCCAAAATGGTTAGCTTTATAGGGCTGCTGATTGGCTGCATGCATGGCATTGTGGATGATCCCTTGTTCCCAGAGTTCCTTGCTCCATGTCCTAACATGTGCAGCAGCCATTTTAGGAAAAAATTTGATTCATTACCATGAAGCATGAGGAAATTCGGATTCGGTGTGAATCAAACAGTTTCTGAAATTCGGATCGAATTCCACTTCGTCAGCTTCGATTCACTCATCTCCAGTGGTAAATCTAGGTTAAGTCTGCAAAAATGCCAATTGCCAATACATATGAGTAAAAGTATGTTAGTAGGATGCACAGGGTGGTTGATACCCCAAAAAAGGGTGCTCTCAGTTTCGCAGCGTCACCCCACTGCTATAGCCAGTATTAAATTTTAAATGAAAAACCTGAGCACACCTAGGATATTTGGTAAATAAATCTTTATTGATTGTAGTAGTAGATCAGTAGATCATACCAATAGTATTAAAAATGTAGAGAAAATAAGTAAAACCTTAAAGGGATAATACAGCCACAATAAGTTACAGTATATTATAAGAGCGTTATAAAAGCCTAAAAAAGCCCTATAAAATCATGCAGCCTCAATACAAGATAGTAAGTAAAAAAAAGTAATAAAACAGTCACAATCGATTTCAAGAAGTCGTGTTGAAGAGTATTGTAGCTAATGTATGGTGGAGAGTAATTGGTTTTGGCGCTGTGATAACGCACAGTAGAAAACTCTCACCACCTACACCTTAGGTACAATGCGCTTGAATTAATATAAAGACAGTGCGCATTTAATTTTGATGCTTTGTGCTAGCACAATCCGGACACAATGGATAGTAATGGGAAGCAGGGAACCCAGTTTGTAACTGTAGCAACGTTGAGTTACTGGGATAGATACAATTCCCTGATGTGGATGGTTCAGATGGTATAGTGGCTCGATACGTACAAGCAATGTAGCATTTGAAACTAGTTATTAGATAATTTCCATAATGGTAGAGCGGATAAAGTAGACTCAAGTGAGTATCTGTTTTGAAGCTGACCCAGCGGCGTCCCGCTTTAGGTCAAGAATCGTTCTGGCGTTATCTCACTTTAAAGATATAGAACGCTCTTACCGGTGTCTGCCGTCTTTCGAAGTTTATTCCTGGTATATTCGCTGCGGTCGGATGGATCCTTTATAATCGGAAGGGGATACTCTAGCCCCGAAACGCGTCTGGTCTGACCCCCCAAGCTTATGTGAGTGCACCACATTGAGGACACCAAAGGACGACTCTGGAACCGATCATTATTGTCAGCCGATCTGAAGTCTTTGCCCGGAAGGTTGGTACACGCTACTGGGATCCGAAAGAGGCGAGGTCGCAAGCAGCAACCAAACTGCAAACAGGTGACTAATCACGGCCGATTATAAAGGATCCATCCGACCGCAGCGAATATACCAGGAATAAACTTCGAAAGACGGCAGACACCGGTAAGAGCGTTCTATATCTTTAAAGTGAGATAACGCCAGAACGATTCTTGACCCAAAGCGGGACGCCGCTGGGTCAGCTTCAAAACAGATACTCACTTGAGTCTACTTTATCCGCTCTACCATTATGGAAATTATCTAATAACTAGTTTCAAATGCTACATTGCTTGTACGTATCGAGCCACTATACCATCTGAACCATCCACATCAGGGAATTGTATCTATCCCAGTAACTCAACGTTGCTACAGTTACAAACTGGCTTCCCTGCTTCCCATTACTATCCATTGTGTCCGGATTGTGCTAGCACAAAGCATCAAAATTAAATGCGCACTGTCTTTATATTAATTCAAGCGCATTGTACCTAAGGTGTAGGTGTTGAGAGTTTTCTACTGTGCGTTATCACAGCGCCAAAACCAATTACTCTCCACCATACATTAGCTACAATACTCTTCAACACGACTTCTTGAAATCGATTGTGACTGTTTTATTACTTTTTTTTTTACTTACTATCTTGTATTGAGGCTGCATGATTTTATAGGGCTTTTTTAGGCTTTTATAACGCTCTTATAATATACTGTAACTTATTGTGGCTGTATTATCCCTTTAAGGTTTTACTTATTTTCTCTACATTTTTAATACTATTGGTATGATCTACTGATCTACTACTACAATCAATAAAGATTTATTTACCAAATATCCTAGGTGTGCTCAGGTTTTTCATGCCAATACATATGGTCAGACCCCGGACTGCCATGGTAAGCCACACAGCAGTATCATTTTCATCCAATTTGAGGTTTACATGGTTCCCTGGCTCTATCTCAATATTTACATTTATTAAAAACCTGTTATTATCTGTTGCCTGTTACATTTCAGGTTTACGTTCATGATGCAATTACTTTCTGTTGCCTGTGAAGTTGTTCATGCTTACACTTTAATTCATTTATGTTGCCTGTCACGTTGTTCAGGCTTACGTTCATAATCCATTATTCCCGTTACTCAGTCCATGTTAATTCTGGCTACCGGCCTGTCATTCCAGGCTCATGCAAATTAATATTCATTCCCCTGTATGTTTTCTAGGTCCGATCCCAGGTGTTTTCTCATCTTTGTTTTTCCTAGTCCATTCTTCAGGTACCATCCACAGACTCCTTTACATGGGTGTACACGTTTTTGTCATAGTTCACCCCCTCCGTTCAGTTCACTTTCCTACCCATTGTTGTCCTTTTTCCCAGGTTCCTCTATTGTAAGCATCACACAATAGTTTTGAATAGTCAGCGGCACCATCTCTAGTTTAATTTTCTTCCTCACTTCACTCCTACACTCCAGGGCCTTCAGTCCGGCTGTTCATTCTCGTCATTATTATCCCACAGCCACAGTATGTCGCACATATCAAATCGGTCGCTGAAACTTCCGCTTCCGGGCATGCCAGCATTATGTCAGAAGTTGGACAGTACCCAAGCTGATCACGGAACTTAACAAAAGAGGGATCCATTATCCAGTTTCCGCCCATAAGGCAGAGTTATATAGACTTTTGATGTCTGAGCCAACAGCCCCACCGGTGGAGCAGGTCTCCATGTCCACTATTTAACTGTCATTTGCACAACTGCATTCCATGATCAACAACATTTCCACCTCAGTTTCGGACATGCAGGCTAGGCTGATTGTGGTAGAATCCAGGGAACTGGAATCCAGATTGTGGCGAAACCAACCTCGCCACTGGGTTTTGGAGAGGGCTGTTTAAAAGCCTCTTGCCTCAGGATTATGGCCCATAGTAACTGTAAAGGAGAAGACAGACCGGCCGCACAGCTTAAATCTGTCTGTAGAATTGTATTTTATGTTTATTATGCGTTCGGTTAAATTGTATGTTATGTGAGGGCACCCAGATAGCTAATATTATTGTATTCGTGTATTCTGAGTGCCATTCACCTAATGATATGCACTCAGACTTGAGCTATCTGGGCATATGTTAAATGTCTGTGTTTGCTGTGGGGGTGTGCCATTGTGTGTTTGGGTGGTGATTCCTGTCCTGTTGTCTCCACATGTGTATTGGTGATCTCCCCTTTGTCCTGAGAGATAATTGGATTGTGTTCGGTCGTCTCCGGGACAGAGGGGAGGAAACCATGATGCATTGTGGGGATATGTTGTATCTGTCCTGTATCTGCAAAAACTGTAATAAAAACCAGGCTGGGTGTGCCAGCACTTCAGATCACTGCTTGACCCTCAACACGGAGCCTTGTCTCGTTATTGGGGGATTCCCTGTATGCTGTTGGAGACTGATTGCCAGGAGTGTAAGCTGACGGATACGCTTTTCCTGTTCGTCTGACTGACAGCTACTTGTGAGGTTCCAGTTTGGAGTGCTATTTTGTATCCAGTTCGGGAGGTTGGTGTTCTGCAGTAGCTGTGCCTGTCTCTCGGAAAGGGGCATATCGCCTAAACGGACTTTAACCCCTTGTCTGCTGAAACGGTGCCGTTACATTGGTGGCAGCAGCGGGATCGTTCCTACAGCCAGAAGGACAGCTACAGGAGACACCATTTCTTTGGATTCTACAATTTAAGGGCAACGCATGTCCCAGTACAGCGACCCTAAAAGCACCAGGATGGAACCAGCAGTGTTATACGAGGAGGAGGACCTGGATGGCCGGGATGCATTAAGGAAAGGCATCTGGTACCAGGCCCTGGATAATGTACAATACCAGCGAGGTGAGAGTCTCCCCAGTGAGGAGCAGCGGTTGCAGAAGCAAGTGGCCCTGCGGATGTCCTTCCTGGGAGAGCAGCCCCTGGAGGAATGGGTGATGGAACTACAGCACCGGGTATGGCAGGAGCTATGGCTGGAGGATGCCTACCAGGCGCTCTGGTGGTATGTGGCACAGTTTATACCCTGGACAGCTGAGCATGACAAGCCAGAGGGAGAGGAATTTGATGGTCCTGGCTTGTTATGGGAGTCCTTTGCAGAGCCTGACTTCGGGAGCCCTGCACAGTCCAGACTTCAGGACATTTTCTATGAGAGGGAGGCTAGGCATGAGTGGGATGACCCCCATGAAGTAGAGCAAGACCTGGCTCACCTAGCAACCCTGGAGTGGGAACTGGAGCAGGACTACAGAGATCTCTTCCACTCCATTGAGAAGGCTCAGCAGGACGGTAAGGTGACAGACCCAGATCCAGACCCATTCAGCTGGGCAGATATTGTAGAGTGTTACTGGGAAGGACCCCAGGTGGCCGGTAGAGATGGGACCGAGGTCTCTCCGCCGGTCCTGCAGGGAATTGGGAGCCTAGTCTCCATTCCCCAGCGGCAGTGTGAAGTGCAGGGAGGGGAGAGCAGCGGCCTCCCTCCCCAGCGGCAGGCTGAGTTACAGGGGGCAGAGGTAGTTGTTCCTGCCCCCCAGCAGCAGCATGATTTTTTGGGAATTGGGAGCCGAGTCTCCATTCCCCAGCGGCAGACGGAGTTACAGGGGGCAGAGACAGTCGGTCCTGTCCCCCAGCGGCAGAGTGTCCTACAGGGAATAGAGAGCCCAGTCTCCTTTCCCCAGCAGCAGGACACTGTATTGGGAGCGGAGGCGGTCGGTCGCACTCCCCAGCGGCTGGAAGTATGTATGGGAGAGGAGCTCGTTACCACCTCTCCCCAGCGGCAGCTTAATGCACCAGGGGGAGACAGTAAGCCCCACAACAGTGCAGATGGGACCGTGGTCTCTGCACTTACAGCACAGGGGGTAGAGACAGTCGGTCTCCCCCTCCAACAACCAGGCTCCAACCAGGCTTCTTCCGTGGTAGTGCTGGCACCAGGGCTGAGTACCGCTGATCCCTGCCCACAAAGCAACCTCCACTCCAAAACAGGGAGCAACACAGAGACCGGGAGTACCAGCTTCCAACATAACTTTGGTAGATTCACTGGACAGAGACATGCTACGAAATTCAGCAGGTCCAGTATTTTGTTGTGGGTGGCCTGCCAGACTAACTCAGGTACCGACCGGCGTGAGGTCAGGTATCTGGTTAGTCTTCCCTGGGGGGGGGAGATGTGTGGCGAAACCAACCTCGCCACTGGGTTTTGGAGAGGGCTGTTTAAAAGCCTCTTGCCTCAGGATTATGGCCCATAGTAACTGTAAAGGAGAAGACAGACCGGCCGCACAGCTTAAATCTGTCTGTAGAATTGTATTTTATGTTTATTATGCGTTCGGTTAAATTGTATGTTATGTGAGGGCACCCAGATAGCTAATATTATTGTATTCGTGTATTCTGAGTGCCATTCACCTAATGATATGCACTCAGACTTGAGCTATCTGGGCATATGTTAAATGTCTGTGTTTGCTGTGGGGGTGTGCCATTGTGTGTTTGGGTGGTGATTCCTGTCCTGTTGTCTCCACATGTGTATTGGTGATCTCCCCTTTGTCCTGAGAGATAATTGGATTGTGTTCGGTCGTCTCCGGGACAGAGGGGAGGAAACCATGATGCATTGTGGGGATATGTTGTATCTGTCCTGTATCTGCAAAAACTGTAATAAAAACCAGGCTGGGTGTGCCAGCACTTCAGATCACTGCTTGACCCTCAACACGGAGCCTTGTCTCGTTATTGGGGGATTCCCTGTATGCTGTTGGAGACTGATTGCCAGGAGTGTAAGCTGACGGATACGCTTTTCCTGTTCGTCTGACTGACAGCTACTTGTGAGGTTCCAGTTTGGAGTGCTATTTTGTATCCAGTTCGGGAGGTTGGTGTTCTGCAGTAGCTGTGCCTGTCTCTCGGAAAGGGGCATATCGCCTAAACGGACTTTAACCCCTTGTCTGCTGAAACGGTGCCGTTACACAGATCATCTGCCCCTCCCGTCCCAATTGCCTCTACTTCACGTCTCCCAGGTAGGGTCCCAAACACGCCTGAGGTAGCCCCGTTACATTTTGTTCCTGACAAAATCAAAAAAGATATCCTGGGGGGTAACCTAGATTCCATCCTCATAGCCACGCACGACACAGTAGACAACAAGTCCACCTCTTGCGGCGACGTTTCTATTGCCCTCAAAGCCTGGGACGTCAGTCTCAACAAAAAAACTCCCAGAATTTGTACTGGCCATTAGCTCATACCGGGACATAATCTGTTCAGCCCAACCTGAGAGGCAAGAGGATATCAACACATATCTGTACAGGGTCACAGATTTAGGACTCAAGTACCGTGGGCACACTATTCATGACTATCACCGCTCGTTCTCTGCTAAGGCTGCCGCCACTCTTTCTCAATTCCAGTATGTCACCAACTGGGCTTCCATAGACATGGAGCTGTTTTGTCAGCATTTTGCAGGTCTCAAGGCCCCAGCATATGCCTCATGCCAGTCCATCCTCCACTCCTCAGATTGGTGCCCTTACTCAGCTCCTCCCGTCTCTCAGATTTCTTCCTAGCGTTCCCATGTTCAATTTCGCTACCAGAGTCATGCCCCAAGGCAGGGCTTTCACGTCCAGATTATTGCAGTTACTTCCCTCAGCCCCCGGGCAAGAAAGCCCCATATGTTTAGACGCCCAAGCTATAGCTGATTTGGCCATGTGGAACACATTCCTCGCCATTTGGAATGTAGTCTCCCTGTTTGTTCCTCATGGGGTCCGACATTGACCATGGTCTTTTCAGATGCCACCTCTTCCGGGGGTTTTGGGACCATTTGTGGTAATCAGTGGTTCACAGGTTCTTGGCACCCAGAAGTCCATTTAGTCAAAGATTCTTTAACAAATTTGAATGGATAGGTAAGCACTCAACCACCGTGGAGCAGGCACAAGATTTAATATAGGATATAAGTACAATAAAATATAGGTACAATAAAATAGAATAAAATAGACTCTAAAATTACTAGTACACTACTAAAATAAAAATAAAACACACTGTATAACTTGATAAAAATTGGTGCAGATTGAATTTGCGTTCCAACAGATTATGTCCTTCCCAACTAATAGCAATGTTGAATGTCCGGCACCTGTATCCTTTGATGTAACGTTACATCCGAAAAATCGCAAGATAATTTGAGAGAAAAATCAAGAAAAAATTTGAGAAATAAATCGCAAGTAGCAATAGTCCTATATTCAGGTTTTTACCTTGTATCATACAGGTTTGTACCTGTGTTCCGGTGAAAACTTTCTTTCACGTTGCCTTCACTGCCTCTCTGTCCCACTCTGCATGCAGTTCTCGCGCGAGTTGGAGTGTAGGTTCACCGATTCAGGTCTCTCCTTGTCTTTGGTATTCCGATTATTGAAAGATCATATTGATAGAGTCAAAGTCGCATGGTCAAAAAAACACCTGAAGGAACTGGGCTGAACGTGATGTCACCGGGCAAGTTGATCTATTTATTTAACACACATCTATGTTGCTATTTGTACAGTTAATAATACTGTACTTTGCATGTTTCTGAGAATACTGAAAACTGATATAAGGAGGCTTAACTATTTTCTAGTCATGATTTACTTCTGTCTTATATTACATTGTAATATATGTCCTCTGGCTTACAGCATATGTCTCCTGACTGCCAGGGGTCTTTTATCTTAGCTGCATTCTGATTTTACCATGTCATTTGGGCTGTTTGCTGTTTACTAACCCATCACACTGTCTTCCTGATTCCCAGAGAGCTGGCATGTCCCAAGTGGTAAACATAATGAAAACAGGGCAGAAAAGGAGCAGTGGTGAGACAGGAGACACAGATCAATACATTATTTTAAATTAAATTCTTATCTTAGCTACGAGACACGAGAGGTTTCTGTCCAAGGTGTCTTATTCTGTAGCCACACTGGCTACAAAATCTATATGACTAAGATTTTTATTATTATTATTATTATTTACATATTGTAAAAATAATGGTCTCCAGCTATAATTGATGTAAAAACTTGGTCAAGATATGCTTCATTGTCATGTCCAGATTCGCTGAGCCTATGGCTTTGTACAGGATGGTTTAATCTATCCCTTTATATGGGATAGACAATTTGAATTATACTGTTGCTATTTTATTGGAAATAGAATGCTAATGTGTCATTCTTTTTGTCCTATAGACAGGACTGCAATTTCATTGTCCCTAGGATTATTCTCTGAATAGGATTACAGTAGCAACCTTGACAATAGGGAAGGCAACAAGGTACCAAACCTTAACCAGCTTTTATGCAGTAATTAGAATTAAATAAAAAGACAAATAATCAGCCAGTTTATATAGAAAATGTAGAAAGATCTGGTCAGAAAAGAAGGTAGCATAGTACAGCCACATGACACTGTGGTTAGTAGAATAGTACAGTCTAAAGGTTAAAATTAGAGTTGAGCGAACACCTGGATGTTCGGGTTCGAGAAGTTCGGCCGAACATCCCGGAAATGTTCGGGTTCGGGATCCGAACCCGATCCGAACTTCGTCCCGAACCCGAACCCCATTGAAGTCAATGGGGACCCGAACTTTTCGGCACTAAAAAGGCTGTAAAACAGCCCAGGAAAGAGCTAGAGGGCTGCAAAAGGCAGCAACATGTAGGTAAATCCCCTGCAAACAAATGTGGATAGGGAAATGAATTAAAATAAAAATTAAATAAATAAAAATTAACCAAAATCAATTGGAGAGAGGTTCCATAGCAGAGAATCTGGCTTCCCGTCACCCACCACTGGAACAGTCCATTCTCAGATATTTAGGCCCCGGCACCCAGGCAGAGGAGAGAGGTCCCGTAACAGAGAATCTGTCTTCATGTCAGCAGAGAATTAGTCTGCATGTCATAGCAGAGAATGAGGCTTCACGTCAGCCACCACTGCAACAGTCCATTGGCATATATTTAGGCCCAGCACACACACAGGCAGAGGAGAGAGGTCCCGTAACAGACAATCTGGCTTCATGTCAGCAGAGAATCAGTCTGCATGTCATAGCAGAGAATCAGGCTTCACGTCAGCCACCACTGCAACAGTCCATTGGCATATATTTAGGCCCAGCACACACACAGGCAGAGGAGAGAGGTCCCGTAACAGAGAATCTGGCTTCATGTCAGCAGAGAATCAGTCTGCATGTCATAGCAGAGAATCAGGCTTCACGTCACCCACCACTGCAACAGTCCATTGGCATATATTTAGGCCTAGCACACAGGCAGAGCAGAGAGGTCCCGTAACAGACAATCTGGCTTCATGTCAGCAGAGAATCAGTCTGCATGTCATAGCAGAGAATGAGGCTTCACGTCAGCCACCACTGCAACAGTCCATTGGCATATATTTAGGCCTAGCACACAGGCAGAGCAGAGAGGTCCCGTAACAGACAATCTGGCTTCATGTCAGCAGAGAATCAGTCTGCATGTCATAGCAGAGAATCAGGCTTCACGTCAGCCACCACTGCAACAGTCCATTGTCATAAATTTAGGCCCAGCACCCAGGCAGAGGAGAGAGGTCCCGTAACAGACAATCTGGCTTCATGTCAGCAGAGAATTAGTCTGCATGTCATAGCAGAGAATCAGGCTTCATGTCAGCCACCACTGCAACAGTCCATTGGCATATATTTAGGCCCAGCACCCAGGCAGAGGAGGGAGGTCCCGTAACAGAGAATCTGTCTTCATGTCAGCAGAGAATCAGTCTGCATGTCATAGCAGAGAATGAGGCTTCACGTCACCCACCACTGCAACAGTCCATTGGCATATATTTAGGCCTAGCACACAGGCAGAGCAGAGAGGTCCCGTAACAGACAATCTGGCTTCATGTCAGCAGAGAATCAGTCTGCATGTCATAGCAGAGAATCAGGCTTCACGTCAGCCACCACTGCAACAGTCCATTGGCATATATTTAGGCCTAGCACACAGGCAGAGCAGAGAGGTCCCGTAACAGACAATCTGGCTTCATGTCAGCAGAGAATCAGTCTGCATGTCATAGCAGAGAATGAGGCTTCACGTCAGCCACCACTGCAACAGTCCATTGGCATATATTTAGGCCTAGCACACAGGCAGAGCAGAGAGGTCCCGTAACAGACAATCTGGCTTCATGTCAGCAGAGAATCAGTCTGCATGTCATAGCAGAGAATCAGGCTTCACGTCAGCCACCACTGCAACAGTCCATTGTCATAAATTTAGGCCCAGCACCCAGGCAGAGGAGAGAGGTCCCGTAACAGACAATCTGGCTTCATGTCAGCAGAGAATTAGTCTGCATGTCATAGCAGAGAATCAGGCTTCATGTCAGCCACCACTGCAACAGTCCATTGGCATATATTTAGGCCCAGCACCCAGGCAGAGGAGGGAGGTCCCGTAACAGAGAATCTGTCTTCATGTCAGCAGAGAATCAGTCTGCATGTCATAGCAGAGAATGAGGCTTCACGTCACCCACCACTGCAACAGTCCATTGGCATATATTTAGGCCTAGCACACAGGCAGAGCAGAGAGGTCCCGTAACAGACAATCTGGCTTCATGTCAGCAGAGAATCAGTCTGCATGTCATAGCAGAGAATCAGGCTTCACGTCAGCCACCACTGCAACAGTCCATTGGCATATATTTAGGCCTAGCACACAGGCAGAGCAGAGAGGTCCCGTAACAGACAATCTGGCTTCATGTCAGCAGAGAATCAGTCTGCATGTCATAGCAGAGAATGAGGCTTCACGTCAGCCACCACTGCAACAGTCCATTGTCATAAATTTAGGCCCAGCACCCAGGCAGAGGAGAGAGGTCCCGTAACAGACAATCTGGCTTCATGTCAGCAGAGAATTAGTCTGCATGTCATAGCAGAGAATCAGGCTTCATGTCAGCCACCACTGCAACAGTCCATTGGCATATATTTAGGCCCAGCACCCAGGCAGAGGAGGGAGGTCCCGTAACAGAGAATCTGTCTTCATGTCAGCAGAGAATCAGTCTGCATGTCATAGCAGAGAATGAGGCTTCACGTCAGCCACCACTGCAACAGTCCATTGGCATATATTTAGGCCTAGCACACAGGCAGAGGAGAGGTTCATTCAACTTTGGGTAGCCTCGCAATATAATGGTAAAATGAAAATAAAAATAGGATTGAATGAGGAAGTGCCCTGGAGTCCAATAATATATGGTTATGGGGAGGTAGTTAATGTCTAATCTGGACAAGGGACGGACAGTTCCTGTGGGATCCATGCCTGGTTCATTTTTATGAACGTCAGCTTGTCCACATTGGCTGTAGACAGGCGGCTGCGTTTGTCTGTAATGACGCCCCCTGCCGTGCTGAATACACGTTCAGACAAAACGCTGGCTGCCGGGCAGGCCAGCACCTCCAAGGCATAAAAGGCTAGCTCTGGCCACGTGGACAATTTAGAGACCCAGAAGTTGAATGGGGCCGAACCATCAGTCAGTACGTGGAGGGGTGTGCACACGTACTGTTCCACCATGTTAGTGAAATGTTGCCTCCTGCTAACACGTTGCGTATCAGGTGGTGGTGCAGTTAGATGTGGCGTGTTGACAAAAGTTTTCCACATCTCTGCCATGCTAACCCTGCCCTCAGAGGAGCTGGCCGTGACACAGCTGCCTTGGCGACCTCTTGCTCCTCCTCTGCCTTGGCCTTGGGCTTCCACTTGTTCCCCTGTGACATTTGGGAATGCTCTCAGTAGCGCGTCTACCAACGTGCGCTTGTACTCGCGCATCTTCCTATCACGCTCCAGTGCAGGAAGTAAGGTGGGCACATTGTCTTTGTAGCGTGGATCCAGCAGGGTGGCAACCCAGTAGTCCGCACAGGTTAAAATGTGGGCAACTCTGCTGTCGTTGCGCAGGCACTGCAGCATGTAGTCGCTCATGTGTGCCAGGCTGCCCAGGGGTAAGGACAAGCTGTCCTCTGTGGGAGGCGTATCGTCATCGTCCTGCCTTTCCCCCCAGCCACGCACCAGTGATGGACCCGAGCTGCGTTGGGTGCCACCCCGCTGTGACCATGCTTCATCCTCATCCTCCTCCACCTCCTCCTCATCCTCGTCCTCCTCGTCCTCCAGTAGTGGGCCCTGGCTGGCCACATTTGTACCTGGCCTCTGCTGTTGCCAAAAACCTCCCTCTGAGTCACTTCGAAGAGACTGGCCTGAAAGTGCTAAAAATGACCCCTCTTCCTCCTCCTCCTCCTCCTCCTCCTGGGCCACCTCCTCTTCCATCATCGCCCTAAGTGTTTTCTCAAGGAGACATAGAAGTGGTATTGTAACGCTGATAACGGTGTCATCGCCACTGGCCATGTTGGTGGAGTACTCGAAACAGCGCAACAGGGCACACAGGTCTCGCATGGAGGCCCAGTCATTGGTGGTGAAGTGGTGCTGTTCTGTAGTGCGACTGACCCGTGAGTGCTGCAGCTGAAACTCCACTATGGCCTGCTGCTGCTCGCACAGTCTGTCCAGCATGTGCAAGGTGGAGTTCCACCTGGTGGGCACGTCGCATATGAGGCGGTGAGCGGGAAGGCCGAAGTTACGCTGTAGCGCAGACAGGCGAGCAGCAGCAGGATGTGAACGCCGGAAGCGCGAACAGACGGCCCGCACTTTATGCAGCAGCTCTGACATGTCGGGGTAGTTGTGAATGAACTTCTGCACCACCAAATTCAGCACATGCGCCAAGCAAGGGATGTGCGTCAAATTGGCTAGTCCCAGAGCTGCAACGAGATTTCGCCCATTATCACTCACCACCAGGCCGGGCTTGAGGCTCACCGGCAGCAACCACTCGTCGGTCTGTTGTTCTATACCCCGCCACAACTCCTGTGCGGTGTGGGGCCTGTCCCCCAAACATATGAGTTTCAGAATGGCCTGCTGACGTTTACCCCGGGCTGTGCTGAAGTTGGTGGTGAAGGTGTGTGGCTGACTGGATGAGCAGGTGGAAGAAGAGGAGGAGGAAGCCGAGAAGGAGGAGGTGGCAACAGGAGGCAAAGAATGTTGCCCTGCGATCCTTGGCGGCGGAAGGACGTGCGCCAAACAGCTCTCCGCCTGGGGCCCAGCTGCCACTACATTTACCCAGTGTGCAGTTAGGGAGATATAGCGTCCCTGGCCGTGCTTACTGGTCC
Source organism: Bufo gargarizans (assembly GCF_014858855.1). Lineage (NCBI taxonomy): Eukaryota > Metazoa > Chordata > Amphibia > Anura > Bufonidae > Bufo > Bufo gargarizans. Next base: position 143,566,156 of record NC_058082.1, on the reverse strand, counting down.
ACGTATCTGTGGTTAGGTGGACCTTGCCACAGATGGCGTTGCGCAGTGCACACTTGATTTTATCGGATACTTGGTTGTGCAGGGAAGGCACGGCTCTCTTGGAGAAGTAGTGCCGGCTGGGAACAACATACTGTGGGACAGCAAGCGACATGAGCTGTTTGAAGCTGTCTGTGTCCACCAGCCTAAATGACAGCATTTCATAGGCCAGTAGTTTAGAAATGCTGGCATTCAGGGCCAGGGATCGAGGGTGGCTAGGTGGGAATTTACGCTTTCTATCAAATGTTTGTGAGATGGAGAGCTGAACGCTGGCGTGTGACATGGTTGAGACGCTTGGTGACGGAGGTGGTGGTGGTGGTGTTGGTGGTACATCCCCTGTTTGCTGGGCGGCAGGTGCCAACGTTCCTCCAGAGGCGGAGGAAGAGGCCGAGGCGGCAGCAGCAGAATAGGCCGAGGCGGCAGCAGCAGAAGAGGTAGCAGGGGGAGCCTGAGTGACTTCCTTGGTTTTAAGGTGTTTACTCCACTGCAGTTCATGCTTTGCATGCAGGTGCCTGGTCATGCAGGTTGTGCTCAGGTTCAGAACGTTAATGCCTCGCTTCAGGCTCTGATGGCACAGCGTGCAAACCACTCGGGTCTTGTCGTCAGCACATTGTTTGAAGAAGTGCCATGCCAGGGAACTCCTTGAAGCTGCCTTTGGGGTGCTCGGTCCCAGATGGCGGCGGTCAGTAGCAGGCGGAGTCTCTTGGCGGCGGGTGTTCTGCTTTTGCCCACTGCTCCCTCTTTTGCTACGCTGTTGGCTCGGTCTCACCACTGCCTCTTCCTCCGAACTGTGAAAGTCAGTGGCACGACCTTCATTCCATGTGGGGTCTAGGACCTCATCGTCCCCTGCATCGTCTTCCACCCAGTCTTGATCCCTGACCTCCTGTTCAGTCTGCACACTGCAGAAAGACGCAGCAGTTGGCACCTGTGTTTCGTCATCATCAGAGACATGCTGAGGTGGTATTCCCATGTCCTCATCATCAGGAAACATAAGTGGTTGTGCGTCAGTGCATTCTATGTCTTTCACCGCTGGGGAAGGGCTAGGTGGATGCCCTTGGGAAACCCTGCCAGCGGAGTCTTCAAACAGCATAAGAGACTGCTGCATAACTTGAGGCTGAGACAGTTTCCCTGGTATGCATGGGGGTGATGTGACAGACTGATGGGGTTGGTTTTCAGGCGCCATCTGTGCGCTTTCTGCAGAAGACTGGGTGGGAGATAATGTGAACGTGCTGGATCCACTGTCGGCCACCCAATTGACTAATGCCTGTACCTGCTCAGGCCTTACCATCCTTAGAACGGCATTGGGCCCCACCATATATCGCTGTAAATTCTGGCGGCTACTGGGACCTGAGGTAGTTGGTACACTAGGACGTGTGGATGTGGCAGAACGGCCACGTCCTCTCCCAGCACCAGAGGGTCCACTAACACCACCACGACCATGTCCACGTCCGCGTCCCTTACTAGATGTTTTTCTCATTGTTATGGTTCACCACAACAACAAATATATTATTTGGCCCAATGTATTGTATTCAAATTCAGCGGGATATAAATTTGAGGCCTAGTATTTAGGCGCTGGGTGACCGGTATGGATTTAGTGACAGAATTAGACTTGGAAATGCACAGAAGCGTGTGTGTGAAGTTATTCTGAATGACCCTATGTGCACCTTCAATATGATCTACCCTTTTAGGGATAGATTTCAAATAGCTCTGATATAGCAGAAACGACTAAATTATGAAATTGCTAAATTGGGAATTGTATTTCAACCCAGAACAAAAAATGTGCTTTGACGGACACTAAATAACTTTCCCAGCCACAACAGGACAGCGGTAACGAGAGATTTAGCGGGATATAAATTTGAGGCCTAGTATTTAGGCGCTGGGTGACAGGTATGGGTTTAGTGCCAGAATTAGACTTGGAAATACACAGTAGCGGGTGTGTGTGAAGTTATTCTGAATGACCCAATGTGCACCTTGAATATTATATACCCTTTTAGGGATAGATTTCAAATAGCTCTGATATAGCAGAAACCACTAAATTATGAAATTGCTAAATTGGGAATTGTATTTCAACCCAGAACAAGAAATGTGCTTGAACGGACACTAAATAACTCGCCCAGCTACAGCACTAAGGACAGATTTAGCGGGATATAAATTTGAGGCCTAGTATTTAGGCGCTGGGTGACCGGTATGGATTTAGTGACAGAATTAGACTGGGATATGGCCAAAAAATAAACAGACTATTGCTGGTTAAATGCACTTGGTGTGACAGCTTCACCCTGATGTAGGCTTTAGCCAAAAAACAACCACACCATTGAGGGTTAAATGCACTTGGTGACAGGCGCAGCTTGCCCCTGATTTAGTATATGGCCAAAAAATGAACAGACTATTGCTGGTTAAATGCACTTGGTGTGACAGCTTCACCCTGATGTAGGCTTTAGCCAAAAAACAACCACACCATTGAGGGTTAAATGCACTTGGTGACAGGCGCAGCTTGCCCCTGATTTTGTATATGGCCAAAAAATGAACAGACTATTGCTGGTTAAATGCACTTGGTGTGACAGCTTCACCCTGATGTAGGCTTTAGCCAAAAAACAACCACACCATTGAGGGTTAAATGCACTTGGTCGCAGCTTGTGCTGGCGCACCACAAGACACAAAATGGCCGCCGATCACCCCAGAAAAATGTGACTGACAAACGGTCTGGGCAGCCTAAAAACAGTGAGCAATTGAGGATCTGCAGCTCAATGATCCACAGCTGCAGATCGATCAGTTAATCAAGTCCTTTGGAGGAGTTAATCTGCCTAATCTCGCCCTACTGTCGCAGCCGCAACCTCTCCCTACGCTAATCAGAGCAGAGTGACAGGCGGCGCTATGTGACTCCAGCTTAAATAGAGGCTGGGTCACATGGTGCTCTGGCCAATCACAGCCATGCCAATAGTAGGCATGGCTGTGATGGCCTCTTGGGGCAAGTAGTATGACGCTTGTTGATTGGCTGCTTTGCAGCCTTTCAAAAAGCGCCAAGAAAGCGTCACAAAAGCGCGAAGAAAGCGACGAACACCGAACCCGAACCCGGACTTTTACGAAAATGTCCGGGTTCGGGTCCGTGTCACGGACACCCCAAAATTCGGTACGAACCCGAACTATACAGTTCGAGTTCGCTCATCCCTAGTTAAAATAGTTATTCATCACAACTTGCGATGAAGCAGTATGGATTTGGTTGTCTTTAAGGCCCAGGTTACATCCCCAGAGAAGTTTACAACTGATAGAGCAGCAGAAGGGTACACAGAAGGTTATGAGGTTCTGAGGTAATTTACATACACAGTTTTCCTAAGGCTGTATATGGAGTTATAAACCATATAATAAATGCCTCTCTGAGTCTCTTTTCAATTAATCCAAACATTTTCCCAAATCAGCTAAGGGTTGCAAAGTCTCTCTATATATATTTCTGTAATGACCAAATGCAGAATACAGTCCTGAAACAGATGGCCAGTCTGTCTCACGAGTACAGCTGGTGCCAGAAGCAATATAACCCAGACCACGTGCACTGCAAAGCACACCGACCTAACTATAGTTCCAGGTTCTCCATCATCAAGGAGGCTCCATTTAACAGATGACTACCCCTAATAAGGGGCTAAGATAGGTGCTTAAACTCACCTGATTGCCTGCTTTGTGTATCTTAAAGAGGACCTTTCACTGATCCTGACATTGTGAACTAAGTATACAGACATGGAGAGCGGCGCCCGGGGATCTCACTGCACTTACTATTATCCCTGGGCGCCGCTCCGTTCTCCTGCTATGCCCTCCAGTATCTTGAGTCACTAAGTTATAGTAGGCAGAGATTTAGTTCACTAAGTTATAGTAGGCAGAGTCTGCCCTTGTTCTGCTGTAGCGCTGGCCAATCGCAGCACAGAGCTCACAGCCTGGGAGGTTATTTTCTCCCAGGCTATTAGCTCTGCGATGCGATTGGCCAGCGCTACAGCAGAACAAGGGCAGACTCCTCCTACTATAACTTAGTGACCGAAGATACCAGAGGGCATAGCGAGAGAACGAGCGGGAGAACGGAGCGGCGCCCAGGGATAATAGTAAGTGCAGTGAGATCCCCGGGCGCCACTCTCCATGTCTGTATACTTAGTTCACAATGTCAGGATCAGTGAAAGGTCCTCTTTAAGCCCTGGGAGTATAGAATACAGTGATCTATAGTAATTGAGCTATTATTAGTGACCTAGCAGCCGCACTGTCATCTTATTAAATGAGGGCTTTCCTGGTTTGTGTATTTAGCTATTTGCTTTGACTACCCTGCTGGGCTATAGTATATAGTCACCTAAGGATATGGCATCTACAGGACTGGGCGCTAGTGACTTATAATCCTTGAGAGTTTTATCAAAATGATGAACCCTAGCCACTATGGAACGCTAAATACTGGCCATACATGTCTGCCATGCAGGGCGCATGGCTCAGCCCTCCTTGACGCAGCGCCGACACCATGTTATTCCCGTTGTCGGTCACCATGGTTGCAATTTTCAGTTGTCAAGAAGGAAGCCAGGATTCGATTTCTTGATGAAGGACACGCAGGACCAACAGTGTGAGAACGTGAAGGCGGAAGCAGCATCACCTGGCCAAGTTATTGGTGTGACTATGTAGGAACCACATTCACCCAGTGGACCGTAAATGACATGTATTGTACCTGACCATAGTTATAGCTCCACACGTCGGTGCTGCCATCCACTTTGGCAGACACCGACAGGCTCAAGGACTGACCCACCTTCTGTTCTACATGTGTGTGCAGGGCTGGTACTGCCTTTTTGGCAAATAAATGACCGCTTGGGACTCTCCACCTTGGAGGGGAACAAGCCATCAGTTCTCTGAAAGGTGCAGAGTCCACCACTTGAAAAGGGAGCACGTTCAGCTTCTGCGCCGTTGTATGAGTGCTCGCATACGGTTGTCTCTTGGCAATCGCTTCGGTGATCAATTGCTAACAGAATGAGTGACGAGGAGTAGGAGGATGAGTAGCAGGAGCATCAGGCCTTCGGCTGAGGTGGTGGAGCTGTGACTGCCTGAAAACGGGTGCGTGTCCCTAGGTTGCTGCGGCAGGCGGGACCACCACATCGGAGCCACTTTTGGTGACGCTGCATATGTTGATGCAGGGCTGTGGTGCCAACATTGGCACTCTAGCCATGCTTCACCTTCTGCCCACAGATTCTATATATGGCCATGTTCACCTCCTCCGGCGGCTTAACAAAAATTGCAACACCGCCGAGTAGGTAATTTTAATCCCAACACTACGCACTGACTGACTCCTACCGCCGCTGCCTCCGTGAACCCGTGCATCACTATTTCCCAGGTGGGTGGTCTACCACGGGCATGTTTGGCACCCAACCACCTACTGCTGCCACCGTGTTGACTCCAGGCCATGATAGCGACTTTCTCACTCTGCCGCTGCCTCATGGGCAAGCTGCCACCATCTTCTCCCGATGGTGAAGCCCCTTCGTCACCCGGCTCCCAAGTGCGATAAGCTATATCATCATCATCGAGTACTGTTTGCACATCACTGATGTCCTCCTCAACCATCTCTGGGTCAAGAGCCTGACCGCTCGCAGCACCAGTTCCCACGCCACTCTCCTCATCACTACTTGCCCGCCTGGTGAAGGAAGCGGCGGATGTCTCCTCCACATCTTGGCTTGCCAGTAGCTGCTGACTGTATTCTAGTAGCTTGTCCTTACTGTATAGCATACAATACTTCTCTGGCTGAGGAAACAGAAAAGGACAGAGGCAGGTTGAGGACATGTGAGGGCTCAGGGCCTGCTCCTGGGCCATGCCAACTAAGGGTTGTGACTGACAAACCCACTGACTCTTTGATGTCACTTGCGACTAAGTCAAAAATCAAGTCAACCATTCAAGAACCGCTGGGTTGCTGGTCAAGACACAACCACTAATACACGCCACAAAAGGCTTTAGAACATATAACTGCACCGCTGAACGACAAATATATATTTTCTTTTGCCACTAATCACGACAAAAAGTGCTGTAGTTTTAGCACTTAACCACACAACGGCTCATAAGCCCTTCTTTCCCCACTAATACAAGCCAAAAATTATACGCACAAAACCGGAAAAAAAAACTATTTTAGAGGAAAAATTGTTAAGAAACATTCTTTCCTGTATATTTACTTGTCTATAAAGTGCAAGTGCTGCCAAAAATTACATGGAAGAGGTACTCTGATACAACCTGTATATCACATAATGGAGGGCCTCATTCTGACGATCGAAAACCTTAGAGGAGAGGGCCTGCTGCCGCATTGGTGACTCTAGATAACCTCTGGGTGATTGCACGTCCCCGTGACGGCGACAATCTATTTTGATGTCTGCCCTTTCAATGTTCTTTTCTGTTTCTATCATTGTGATCACGGGTAATGGGGAATCTGGGTTGGTTTGATGCTGGAGAAAAAGCCTGAGAAAGGGCTACTACATCCAAGGGAGGTCAAGGCCTTGCCCCGTTTTTTCCTAATTGTGAACCACCCAGAGAGGGTGGGTAAAGTTATTAAAGCACAAGCATCCAAGAAAGGCAGCAGGCGCACGGCAATTACCCACTCCCGACTCGGGGAGGTAGTGACAATAAATAACAATACAGCACTCCTAATGCGGAAATGTGTACACACGCGGCATACTTTCACCAATAGCTCAGGCAAATTGGAGTAGGTTTTGAGAAACTGCTGAACCACTAAGTTTAAGACGTGGGCTAGGCATGGAATGTGTGTGAGCTTGCTGAGCTCCAGAGCAGCCACCAAGTTACGGCCATTATCACACACAACCATACCTGGTTCTAGGTTGAGTGGCGAGAGCCACAGCTCAGTCTGTCCTCATATCCCCTGCAACAGCTCTGCGGCAGTGTGCTGTTTGTCCCCTAAGCATATCAGCTTCAGCACGGCCTGTTGACACTTCCCCACTGCAGTGCTACACTTCTTCCAGCTACCGGCTGATGGCTGACTGGTGCTGCACGTGGATAATTCAGAGGTGGAAGTAGATGAGGAGGCGGAGGAGAAGAAGTGGGGGTTGGAGCCACTAACGTAGGTGCTGGCGGAAACCCTGATGGAATTAGGGCCAGCAATCCTTGGCGTCGGTAGCACCTGTGCCATCCCAGGGTATGAGTTGCTCCCGGCCTCCACAATGTTCACCCAGTGTGCCATCAGGGAAATGGTTAAGTGGATCTTCCCAGTAACTGCGTTGGTCAGGGAACGTGTGACATTTCGGGACACATGTTGGTGTAAGGCGCGCATGTCAAACCTTGAAAAATAGTGGCGGCTGGGGACAGAGTACCGCGGGACGACCGCCGACATCAGGCTAAGGAATACCTCAGTGTCCACAAGCCTAAATGGCAACATTTCCAGTGCCAGTAATTTTGAAAAGTGCGCATTTAGTGCCATGGCCTGTGAGTGGGTGGCTGGGTATTTGCGCTTGCGTTCAAATGCCTGGGGTAATGACATTTGGATGCTGCGCTGGGACAGGAGAGTGGATGTGGTCGCTGATGGTGCTTGTGAAGGTCCAGGTGCAGGGCGGAAGGCATCCTCGCCTGCGCCTTCGACAGGCGATTGGCCAGCATGTACCATAGGGAAAAAAGGCAGTGGTGTGACCCACAGACACAGATTGTGGAATCAGGCGTTCGTCTCACTTATTACGGTGCTTGGATGCCATGTGGCGGATCATGCTGGTGGTGGTGAGGTTGCTTGTGTTCACTCCCTGGCTCATTTTGGTGTGGCACAGGTTGCAAACTACTATTCTTTTGTCGTCCGTACTTTCCTCAAAAAAGTGCCATACTGCGGAACACCTACTCCTTGGCAAGGGAGATTTAAGTAAGGGGGTGCTCCGTGGAACAGATGCAGGCCTACCTTCTCCTTTTTGCCACCCCACTGCCTCTTCCAGCGCTGCAGATCCTTCCCCCTCTGCACTGCTGTCCTAGCTCAGCTTTCTACCTTCCCAGGTTGGGTCAGTGACCTCATCGTTCAGCACCTCCTCTTCCACTGCCTCACTCTGATCATCCTCTTGATTTGTTGACCTAACCACAACCTCAGTGATTGACAACTGTGTCTCATCCTCTTCATCAACCTTTTGAGGTTGACTCATTGGCAACTGTGTTTTATCATCATTCACCTCATTAAACACTAATTGCCATTCCCCACCGTCATGTTCGTGTGACTGTGGATGCTCAAGAGGGTGGTAATCAGGGCACATGTCTGTAACGGGGCGCCAGAGGTGCACTTGGTCTCCCATCCGCCGCAGACCTGCTGCTTAGCTTCAGGAGCGAGGATCTGTGTTTTGCCTCGTTCCCAGGGTGGCCTTGCTAGCTGGGAGGCTCCCTGCTCCTAGGTCTGCCTTGAGCGCCGAGCTGATCACTCGGTGCTCGACTTGTTCGTCTGTCGGTCATGTCACATGACCCTCACTCCCCACTATAAATACAGGCGGCCTGCTTGCTACAGGTTGCCTATGATTTTCATCCTATAGGCTGTGTACTTTATTGTTATTTAGCTACCTCTGGAATTGAACCTCGATCCGCCTCTTGACACCTCTTCTGCCTGCTACCTGTACTTTGATGCTACTTCTCAGATTTTGACCTTGGCTTGTTTACAGATTTGTCTTTGCCTCTTCCCTTGTTCTGACGTGACTTCCTGGACTGACCTCGGCTAATTGACCCGCCTCGCCTTCCGTTTTTGTTCTACCGCTTATTGTAACTTCTCAGTGGCTGTCCTCTTCCCTGCTGTCTCTTTCTCTCTGCTTGCGCTTAGTAGGTTAGGGACAGTCGCCCAGTTGCGCTCCATCACTTAGGGCGGGTGGTGCAAGTAGGCAGGGACAGGGGACCTCCGCTCTATCTTGATTGCCGTGACTCTACCCGTGACAATGTCCCTCTTCAAGCGTGCTTGGCGAGAGGGCCAAATCAAGTAATGGCAATGAAAAGAACTCCTCGAATTTCCGAGTGTGGGATCACTTGTTTGGCCAGACTCTCCATGGTGGGAGGAAGGAGGATCAGGGAGAGGATTCTGTTGATTAGACTCTTGGTTACTGAGACTGGACTTGGTGGAAGATAGGGTGGTGCTTTACTGACACCCTGCAAACTGGGACATGAAGCTGGGTATTGTGGATGATTGTGCTTGCCTTCTTCATATTAAATGTTATATGCACGCTTGACACACAAGATGTGTCACAGATGTCACAGTTCACAGCAAGCACAATATATTGAAAAAGTACGTAAAAGTATGGAAAAAGGAAAATAGATTTCACTTATATTTATCAAATCTCTGGCCCTGACACACAGAAGGCAGGTGTCACAAGTCACTGCAGACACCCTCTTTATAAAAAGTATTTAAAAGGTTGGAAAAAATATATAAATTTTCACTTATATTTCTCCAATCTCTGGCCCTGACACACAAAAGGTATTGGACAGATGTCACTAGTCACTGCAGACACCCTCTATAGAAAATGTATTAAAAATGATGGAAAAAAATATTTGTACTGTAGCTATAAAATACTGCCAGCCTGGCACCACACACAATAGTCCTGTAACGGGGTGCCGAAGGCACACTCGGTCTCCCATCAGCCGCAGACCTGCTGCTTAGTTTTGGGAGTGAGGATCTGTGTTTGACCTCGTTCCCAGGGCGGCTTTGCTAGCTGGGAGGCTCCCTGCTCCTAGGTCTGCCTTGAGCACTGAGCTGATCACTCGGTGCTCGACTGGTCGGTCTGTCGGTCATGTGATGCTGGCCATGTCACATGACCCTCACTGCTGACCACAGGTTGCCTTTTAATTCTAGGTTCCTGGCATTTTGTTGGACTACTGAATACTACCTGATCCTGTTCCCTGACAATTCTCTGCCTGCTCCTCCTGTACTGCGCATCACTCCTGGTATCCTGACCCCGGCTTCCACCTGACGATTCTTTGCGGACTCCTGTTGTACTTAGTTTCTATCCTGGTATTTGACCTCGGCTTTTCCTGACTATTCTCTGCTCATTCCTTAGTACTGCGTAGCTCTCTAGGTATTGACCCGGTCTGTTCACGTTCCGTTATTTCTCTTGTCTGTCTTCCCAGCACGTATCCTAAGTTAGGGACTGCCGTCTAGTTGTCCCCTGTCATTAGGACTTGCGAGGCAAATAGGCAGGGCCAGGGGTGAGGGTGGAGCGCAGTGGTCACTATCTTCCCCCTGTGTGTAGTGTACGTGACCGTCACAAGTCCTTTAAAGGACTTTTGGGTCTTTGAAAAGTTTTTCTAGTAAATTGATTGCGATCAGACTCCCTACACTCTTTGTCCCTTCCGAAGCGTAGCTCTCCCTGACTACAAGCACCCGATGATGTATTTTGTCCAGCCAATATCTGTAATGCCAGTAGCCAACATGGCTACTGGCATTACAGTGAGGGTAGTACTTACCTGCACATTTATTGGCTGCATAGCAGCTGTGAAATGTGCGGGGAGGAGACTCGAACATGACACTCAAGCACATGCGGTACTCGGCCGAGTACTGCCATGTGCCGAGCATAGCGATGCTCGAGTAGAACAGCAGTTCGGCCTAGCATGCTCACTCAACACTAGTCCCCAGTCAGTGCAGCAATGTGTTGTTAGGATTGTTCCTATTGCCCAGGCTCTAACTTCTCCTACTGAACATAAATGCTGTGGAATGATTTCTCCCTATCTCTTACCTGAACTTGTAAATCTTTTTTTTAGCACAGCAAAGTTTTTCCTAGCACTGTTACTAGCGCCTGCTGACGTCTCTCGCTGCACTAAGTACACTGGAAAAATGTCATAATCCAAAATGACTGAGGGCATCACAGGGCTGGCTGTTGATTGGCTGCATGCATGGCATTATGGGTGATCCCGCCTTCTCAGAGTTCCTTGCTCCATGTCCTCATACGTGCAGAAGCCATTATAGGAAAAAATTTGTTTTGTTATCAAAAGGTCATCACATGATCTTTTACCATGGTGATGGATCATGTGATGGATCATGTGATGACCGAAGTGACGCCATCACAGGTCCTTGACTACAATCAGCAAAGAAAGAGACAGGAGAGATGCCGGCTACGCGAGCAAGTGGATTAAGGTGAGTTAAATATTTTTTTTATTTTTTTTTAACCCCTCCAGCGCTGTTTTACTATGCATTCTGTATTCAGAATGCTATTATTTTCCCTTATAACCATGTTATAAGGGAAAATAATAATGATCGGGTCTCCATCCCGATCGTCTCCTAGCAACCATGCGTGAAAATCACACCGCATCTGCACTTGCTTGCGGATGCTTGCGATTTTCACGCAACCCCATTCACTTCTATGGGGCCTGCGTTGTGTGGATTATCGCACTGCAACGCACAATATAGAGCTTGCTGCGATTTTCACGCAACGCATAAGTGATGAGTGAAAATCACCGCTCGTGTGCACAGCCCCATAGAAATGAATGGGTCAGGATTCAGTGCGGGTGCAATGCGTTCACATCACGCATTGCACTCGCGCGGAATACTCGCCCGTGTGAAAGGGGCCTAAGTGTTCTGCTGATAGTATGGCTACCAATGGTTTACAGCAGGGGTGCACAACCTTTGGCCCGGGCGCAACAAGCGGCCCTTGATATCATTCTGTGCGGCCACCAAACATCTGGTGACATGTATGTCTGTCTTGTGGCTGCTCACATGCATTTTTCATGTATTCTCTGATTTGATGGGAATCACGTAGGCGTTACCAGACATTTATAGTATATACTGTATGTACAATATGCCATAAATACAGTATTCCAGTTGGTAACTTTTTTTTCTGCCCTTGGGATTCCTTCAGTCTGACAATGTGGCCACCAACCAGAAAAGGATGTGCACTCCTGGTTTATAGCATACCTTCCAACATTTGAATATCGCAAAGCGGGACAATATGTGTGGCGCGCATCACGGCAGTTTTTTTTTTTCCATACTAGGCCACGCCTTTAACTTTGCCCAAAGTATAATTCTTGACTCCGTCACAACTGTAGCAGCTGTGGATTGTACATTCCTTGATTTTTATTAGAGTATGCAGGGCCTCTAGGACAATTTTTTTTCTTGTGCTTCAATATTCATTTAAGTATTAGCACATACATCATCAGATTATAGCTATTTTAAGGTCCAAAGTGCACAAAATAAGATGGTCTAATATACAGGTAGAAACCATACAGATAGTTTAGTAAGGAACAATTTAATTTGTTTATTAATGCATTTTTATGCATTAATTCCCCAGGTCAAAAAGAGGGACATTTATGGATCAAAGAAAGGCAGAGGGACTTATATCAAAAAGATGGACCGTCCCTCCAAAAGTGGGACACTTGGGAGGCATGGTTTAGAGATATTAGCTGAATAGAACCAGCGATGCAGGCACTCCCCATTAAAACACTAATGTGCATTTCATGAACAATACACAATTTAAACTGATGTGAGAACATAAAATAGAAGCATATTTTGAAGAGAAATGGAAAAAGATCAAAGATTAGTCAAACGGAGAAGACCAGGGCTCCATTCCAACCTCAGAAGTGTCCATGTCCACTGTGTAAGGAAAGCAGTAAAGGCAGCAGTGGCAGCAGCGGCACAGTATGGAACTTGATGGGCAAGACATAAATGCAGCAACAACAGTGGCATCAGCAGTAGTATAGTATAGGCTGAATCAGAACAGGTGCAAAAATTAAGCAATCTTAAAATAGTTTGAAGACCTATATGATTTCAGACTTCTTATGAGTAGAGTTGAGCGAACACCTGGATGTTCGGGTTCGAGAAGTTCGGTCGAACTTCCCGGAAATGTTCGGGTTCGGGATCCGAACCCGATCCGAACTTCTTCCCGAACCCGAACCCCATTGAAGTCAATGGGGACCCGAACTTTTCGGTACTAAAAAGGCTGTAAAACAGCCCAGGAAAGGGCTAGAGGGCAGCAAAAGGCAGCAACGTGTAGGTAAATCCCCTGCAAACAAATGTGGATAGGGAAATTAATTAAAATAAAAATTAAATAAATAAAAATTAACCAAAATCAATTGAAGAGAGGTCCCATAGCAGAGAATCTGGCTTCACGTCACCCACCACTGGAACAGTCCATTCTCAGATATTTAGGCCCCGGCACCCAGGCAGAGGAGAGAGGTCCAGTAACAGAGAATCTGTCTTCATGTCAGCAGAGAATCAGTCTGCATGTCATAGCAGAGAATCAGGCTTCACGTCAGCCACCACTGCAACAGTCCATTGTCATAAATTTAGGCCCAGCACCCAGGCAGAGGAGAGAGGTCCCGTAACAGATAATCTGGCTTCATGTCAGCAGAGAATCAGTCTTCATGTCATAGCAGAGAATCAGGCTTCACGTCACCCACCACTGTAACAGTCCATTTTCATAAATTTAGGCCAAGCACCCAGGCAGAGGAGAGAGGTCCCGTAACAGACAATCTGGCTTCATGTCAGCAGAGAATCAGTCTTCATATCATAGCAGAGAATCAGGCTTATCGTCGCCCACCACTGTAAGAGTCCATTTTCATAAATTTAGGCCCAGCACCCAGGCAGAGGAGAGAGGTCCCGTAACAGAGAATCTGGCTTCATGTCAGCAGAGAATCAGTCTTCATGTCATAGCAGAGAATCAGGCTTCACGTCAGCCACTACTGCAACAGTCCATTGTCATAAATTTAGGCCCAGCACCCAGGCAGAGGAGAGAGGTCCCGTAACAGACAATCTGGCTTCATGTTAGCAGAGAATCAGTCTTCATATCATAGCAGAGAATCAGGCTTCACATCAGCCACCAATGCAACAGTCCATTGTCAGATATTTAGGCCCAGCACCCAGGCAGAGAAAAGAGGTCCCGTAACAGACAATCTGGCTTCATGTCAGCAGAGAATCAGTATTCATGTCATAGCAGAGAATCAGGCTTCACGTCAGCCACTACTGCAACAGTCCATTGTCATAAATTTAGGCCCAGCACCCAGGCAGAGGAGAGAGGTCCCGTAACAGACAATCTGGCTTCATGTTAGCAGAGAATCAGTCTTCATATCATAGCAGAGAATCAGGCTTCACATCAGCCACCAATGCAACAGTCCATTGTCAGATATTTAGGCCCAGCACCCAGGCAGAGGAGAGAGGTCCCGTAACAGACAATCAGGCTTCACGTCAGCCACCAGTGCAACAGTCCATTGGCATATATTTAGGCCCAGCACCCAGGCAGAGGAGAGAGGTCCCTTAACAGAGAATCTGGCTTCATGTCAGCAGAGAATCAGTCTGCATGTCATAGCAGAGAATCAGGCTTCACGTCACCCACCACTGTAAGAGTCCATTTTCATAAATTTAGGCCCAGCACCCAGGCAGAGGAGAGAGGTCCCGTAACAGACAATCTGGCTTCATGTCAGCAGAGAATCAGTCTTCATATCATAGCAGAGAATCAGGCTTCACGTCACCCAACATTGGAACAGTCCATTGGCATATATTTAGGCCCCGGCACCCAGACAGAGGAGAGGTTCATTCAAATTTGGGTAGCCTCGCAATATAATGGTAAAATAAAAATAAAAATAGGATTGAATGAGGAAGTGCCCTGGAGTCCAATAATATATGGTTAAGGGGAGGTAGTTAATGTCTAATCTGGACAAGGGACGGACAGGTCCTGTGGGATCCATGCCTGGTTCATTTTTATGAACGTCAGCTTGTCCACATTGGCTGTAGACAGGCGGCTGCGTTTGTCTGTAATGACACCCCCTGCCGTGCTGAATACACGTTCAGACAAAACGCTGGCCGCCGGGCAGGCCAGCACCTCCAAGGCATAAAAGGCTAGCTCTGGCCATGTGGACAATTTAGAGACCCAGTAGTTGAATGGGGCCGAACCATCAGTCAGTAAGTGGAGGGGTGTGCACACGTACTGTTCCACCATGTTAGTGAAATGTTGCCTCCTGCTAACACGTTGCGTATCAGATGGTGGTGCAGTTAGCTGTGGCGTGTTGACAAAACTTTTCCACATCTCTGCCATGCTAACCCTGCCCTCAGAGGAGCCGGCCGTGACACAGCTGCCTTGTGACCTCTTGCTCCTCCTCTGCCTTGGCCTTGGGCTTCCACTTGTTCCCCTGTGACATTTGGGAATTCTCTCAGTAGCGCGTCTACCAACGTGCGCTTGTACTCGTGCATCTTCCTATCACGCTCCAGTGCAGGAAGTAAGGTGGGCACATTGTCTTTGTAGCGTGGATCCAGCAGGGTGGCAACCCAGTAGTCCGCACACGTTAAAATGTGGGCAACTCTGCTGTCGTTGCGCAGGCACTGCAGCATGTAGTCGCTCATGTGTGCCAGGCTGCCCAGGGGTAAGGACAAGCTGTCCTCTGTGGGAGCGTATCGTCATCGTCCTGCCTTTCCCCCCAGCCACGCACCAGTGATGGACCCGAGCTGCGTTGGGTGCCACCCCGCTGTGACCATGCTTCATCCTCATCCTCCTCCACCTCCTCCTCATCCTCGTCCTCCTCGTCCTCCAGTAGTGGGCCCTGGCTGGCCACATTTGTACCTGGCCTCTGCTGTTGCCAAAAACCTTCCTCTGAGTCACTTCGAAGAGACTGGCCTGAAAGTGCTAAAAATGACCCCTCTTCCTCCTCCTCCTCCTCCTGGGCCACCTCCTCTTCCATCATCGCCCTAAGTGTTTTCTCAAGGAGACATAGAAGTGGTATTGTAACGCTGATAACGGCGTCATCGCCACTGGCCATGTTGGTGGAGTACTCGAAACAGCGCAACAGGGCACACAGGTCTCGCATGGAGGCCCAGTCATTGGTGGTGAAGTGGTGCTGTTCTGTAGTGCGACTGACCCGTGCGTGCTGCAGCTGAAACTCCACTATGGCCTGCTGCTGCTCGCACAGTCTGTCCAGCATGTGCAAGGTGGAGTTCCACCTGGTGGGCACGTCGCATATGAGGCGGTGAGCGGGAAGGCCGAAGTTACGCTGTAGCGCAGACAGGCGAGCAGCAGCAGGATGTGAACGCCGGAAGCGCGAACAGACGGCCCGCACTTTATGCTGCAGCTCTGACATGTCGGGGTAGTTGTGAATGAACTTCTGCACCACCAAATTCAGCACATGCGCCAAGCAAGGGATGTGCGTCAAACTGGCTAGTCCCAGAGCTGCAACGAGATTTCGCCCATTATCACACACCACCAGGCCGGGCTTGAGGCTCACCGGCAGCAACCACTTGTCGGTCTGTTGTTCTATACCCTGCCACAATTCCTGTGCGGTGTGGGGCCTGTCCCCCAAACATATGAGTTTCAGAATGGCCTGCTGACGTTTACCCCGGGCTGTGCTGAAGTTGGTGGTGAAGGTGTGTGGCTGACTAGATGAGCAGGTGGAAGAAGAGGAGGAGGAAGTCGAGTAGGAGGAGGTGGCAACAGGAGGCAAAGAATGTTGCCCTGCGATCCTTGGCGGCGGAAGGA
Source organism: Bufo gargarizans (assembly GCF_014858855.1). NCBI lineage: Eukaryota > Metazoa > Chordata > Amphibia > Anura > Bufonidae > Bufo > Bufo gargarizans. Next base: position 143,549,726 of record NC_058082.1, on the reverse strand, counting down.
CGTGCGCCAAACAGCTCTCCGCCTGGGGCCCAGCTGCCACTACATTTACCCAGTGTGCAGTTAGGGAGATATAGCGTCCCTGGCCGTGCTTACTGGTCCACGTATCTGTGGTTAGGTGGACCTTGCCACAGATGGCGTTGCGCAGTGCACACTTGATTTTTATCGGATACTTGGTTGTGCAGGGAAGGCACGGCTCTCTTGGAGAAGTAGTGCCGGCTAGGAACAACATACTGTGGGACAGCAAGCGACATGAGCTGTTTGAAGCTGTCTGTGTCCACCAGCCTAAATGACAGCATTTCATAGGCCAGTAGTTTAGAAATGCTGGCATTCAGGGCCAGGGATCGAGGGTGGCTAGAAGGTAATTTACGCTTTCTCTCAAATATTAGTGAGATGAAGAGCTGAACGCTGCCGTGTGACATGGTTGAGATGCTTGGTGACGGAGGTGGTGGTGGTGTTGGTGGTACATCCCCTGTTTGCTGGGCGGCAGGTGCCAACGTTCCTCCAGAGGCGGAGGAAGAGGCCGAGGTGGCAGCAGCAGAAGAGGCCGAGGCGGCAGCAGCAGAAGAGGTAGCAGGGGGAGCCTGAGTGACTTCCTTGGTTTTAAGGTGTTTACTCCACTGCAGTTCATGCTTTGCATGCAGGTGCCTGGTCATGCAGGTTGTGCTCAGGTTCAGAACGTTAATGCCTCGCTTCAGGCTCTGATGGCACAGAGTGCAAACCACTCGGGTCTTGTCGTCAGCACATTGTTTGAAGAAGTGCCATGCCAGGGAACTCCTTGAAGCTGCCTTTGGGGTGCTCGGTCCCAGATGGCGGCGGTCAGTAGCAGGCGGAGTCTCTTGGCGGCGGGTGTTCTGCTTTTGCCCACTGCTCCCTCTTTTGCTACGCTGTTGGCTCGGTCTCACCACTGCCTCTTCCTCCGAACTGTGAAAGTCAGTGGCACGACCTTCATTCCATGTGGGGTCTAGGACCTCATCGTCCCCTGCATCGTCTTCCACCCAGTCTTGATCCCTGACCTCCTGTTCAGTCTGCACACTGCAGAAAGACGCAGCAGTTGGCACCTGTGTTTCGTCATCATCAGAGACATGCTGAGGTGGTATTCCCATGTCCTCATCATCACGAAACATAAGTGGTTGTGCGTCAGTGCATTCTATGTCTTTCACCGCTGGGGAAGGGCTAGGTGGATGCCCTTGGGAAACCCTGCCAGCGGAGTCTTCAAACAGCATAAGAGACTGCTGCATAACTTGAGGCTGAGACAGTTTCCCTGGTATGCATGGGGGTGATGTGACAGACTGATGGGGTTGGTTTTCAGGCGCCATCTGTGCGCTTTCTGCAGAAGACTGGGTGGGAGATAATGTGAACGTGCTGGATCCACTGTCGGCCACCCAATTGACTAATGCCTGTACCTGCTCAGGCCTTACCATCCTTAGAACGGCATTGGGCCCCACCATATATCGCTGTAAATTCTGGCGGCTACTGGGACCTGAGGTAGTTGGTACACTAGGACGTGTGGATGTGGCAGAACGGCCACGTCCTCTCCCAGCACCAGAGGGTCCACTAACACCACCACGACCATGTCCACGTCCGCGTCCCTTACTAGATGTTTTCCTCATTGTTATCGTTCACCACAACAACAAAAATATTATTTGGCCCAATGTATTGTATTCAAATTCAGCTGAATATAAATTTGAGGCCTAGTATTTAGGCGCTGGGTGACCGGTATAGATTTACTGACAGAATTAGACCTGGAAATGCACAGTAGCGTGTGTGTGAAGTTATTCTGAATGACCCTATGTGCACCTTGAATATTATATACCCTTTTAGGGATAGATTTCAAATAGCTCTGATACAGCAGAAACCACCAAATTATGAAATTGCTAAATTGGGAATTGTATTTCAACCCAGAACAAAAAATGTGCTTTGACGGACACTAAATAACTTGTCCAGCCAGAACAGTACAGCGGTAACGACAGATTTAGCGGGATATAAATTTGAGGCCTAATATTTAGGCGCTGGGTGACCGGTATGGATTTACTGACAGAATTAAACTTGGAAATGCACAGTAGCGTGTGTGTGAAGTTATTCTGAATGACCCTATGTGCACCTTGAATATTATATACCCTTTTAGGGATAGATTTCAAATAGCTCTGATATAGCAGAAACCACTAAATTATGAAATTGCTAAATTGGGAATTGTATTTCAACCCAGAACAAAAAATGTGCTTTGACGGACACTAAATAACTTGCCCAGCCAGAACAGTACAGCGGTAACGACAGATTTAGCGGGATATAAATTTGAGGCCTAGTATTTAGGCGCTGGGTGACCGATATGGATTTACTGACAGAATTAGACTGGGATATGGCCAAAAAATAACCACACTATTGCTGGTTAAATGCACTTGGTGTGACAGCTTGACCAACCACACTACTGAGGGTTAAATGCACTTGGTGACAGGCGCAGCTTGCCCCTGATGTAGTATATGGCCACAAAATGAACAGACTATTGCTGGTTAAATGCACTTGGTGTGACAGCTTGACCAACCACACTACTGAGGGTTAAATGCACTTGGTGACAGGCGCAGCTTGCCCCTGATGTAGTATATGGCCAAAAAATGAACAGACTATTGCTGGTTAAATGCACTTGGTGTGACAGCTTGACCAACCACACTACTGAGGGTTAAATGCACTTGGTGACGGGCGCAGCTTGCCCCTGATGTAGTATATGGCCAAAAAATGAACAGACTATTGCTGGTTAAATGCACTTGGTGTGACAGCTTCACCCTGATGTAGGCTTTAGCCAAAAAACAACCACACCATTGAGGGTTAAATGCACTTGGTCGCAGCTTGTGCTGGCGCACCACAAGACACAAAATGGCCGCCGATCACCCCAGAAAAAAGTGACTGACAAACGGTCTGGGCAGCCTAAAAACAGTGAGCAATTGAATTTCAGCAGCTCAATGATGCACAGCTGCAGATCGATCGATTAATCAAGTCCTTTGGAGGAGTTAATCAGCCTAATCTTGCCCTATTGTCGCAGCCGCAACCTCTCCCTACGCTAATCAGAGCAGAGTGACGGGCGGCGCTATGTGACTCCAGCTTAAATAGAGGCTGGGTCACATGGTGCTCTGGCCAATCACAGCCATGCCAATAGTAGGCATGGCTGTGACGGCCTCTTGGGGCAAGTAGTATGACGCTTGTTGATTGGCTGCTTTGCAGCCTTTCAAAAAGCGCCAAGAAAGCGTCACAAAAGCGCCAAGAAAGCGACGAACACCGAACCCGAACCCGGACTTTTACGAAAATGTCCGGGTTCGGGTCCGTGTCACGGACACCCCAAAATTCGGTACGAACCCAAACTATACAGTTCGAGTTCGCTCATCCCTACTTATGAGCAACATCAGCTCTCTTCTATGCAGTTTTTCAATTTTAGAGAAACCTTTTGTAAACATATGATAATATTTTGTAAAATAAAGAAAGTGCTGTCAGACATTCAATGTTTTTGGCTGGACCTATGTCTACTTTATCTAGGACTTAGCAGCAGAAACAGCAGCACAATACAGACTGAATCAGAACAGGAGCAAAAATTAAACATTAGTGTAACGGTTGCGTACACACACACACAGTGGGTAGAGAGGTGACCACTGCGCTCCACCCTCACCCCTGGCCCTGCCTACTTGCCTCACAAGTCCTAATGACAGGGAACAACTGGAAGGCAATCCCTAGCATGGAATAAGTGCAGGGAGGACAGACCAGAAAAACAACAGAACGTGAACGAACCAAATACTGACTAGCAGGGGTCATGTGTCTTGGCCAGCGTCACATGACTCACCCTGCTGCAAATGGCTGAGCACCGAGTGCCCAGCTCGGTGCTCAGGCTTAATCTGGTTGCTAGGGGAAACCGAGGATGCCAGCCGCGCTAAAGAGACGTGTGCGGCCGGGTCCGTACCACGCCCCATCACCTTGGAAACGAGGACGCTGCACGCGTCCTTTCTCCTGCACAGAGGTGGGGCACCGTCGGCGCTGTGGAGAGTAAGCGCATAACTGGCGCCCCGTGACAGCACCCCTCCCCTTATGCGGGGCCACTGGACCCAAGAATTTAGGCGATAGCTTCTCAGGATGTTCTGCATGGAATTTTCTAACCAGTCTAGGGGCATAAACCTCCCTAGCTGGTACCCAAGACCTTTCCTCGGGTCCATAGCCCTTCCAGTGAACCAGGTACTGTAAAAAATTACGCACTCTCCTGACATCCACAATCTTAGACACCACATACTCCACAGAATCATTAATAAAAACTGGCGGAGGCGCGGCTTGCGATGGTACAACAGGTTCAATATATTTTTTAAGTAGAGATTTGTGAAACACATCATGAATGTGGAACGACTCAGGCAGTTCCAACCTAAACGATACTGGGCTTATCACCTCTGTAATTTTATACGGCCTTATAAAACGAGGAGCAAATTTTCTAGAAGCTACCTTGAGCGAGAGATTCTTGGAGGACAACCACACCTTATCTCCAACCTGAAAGTTCACCCCTTAGAACGTCTCCTATTGGCCTTAATTTTCTGAGCCCAAACTGTGCACAGTTCAGAGGTTATCCGCCTTAGGGTTAGAGGAGGAGACGGATGACCCAGAATGAAAACGAGGATTGTGTAAGCATCCAAAGGGTGAGGTTATTGATGGTAAGTATGTGTCACTGAGGCTGCTGCTCTCAGTGATGTAAATCCCGGAAGTAAATGGCAACCAGTGATGTTAGATTGCTGAGTTGGTGGTAGCTGGAATTTGGGTCCGGCCGTCCGGGATTTAGGAGTGACTGAAGAGTTTGGGTGGGAAGGTCACTCCCATACTCCATCTCCTGTGTTACCACCTCACCCAGCTGGAAGCTAATTTTAAAAGACTCACTGTGAGTGTGTGATTGGTGTTGGTCTGCAGAGGACTTAGGAGCATTCATCTCTACAGTGTTCCAGAGAAGGGAAAAGACAAGATTCTGCACAAATGTGACTCCTGTATTTTTGCCTGTTTAAAAATAGAACTGTTATATGACACATGAGGGCGGAAGACAAGTGCTTTATGTGACTGAACTTTGATAGGCTGAAGCCAAGCCATCCTGTTGGAACATATATATAAAACCCTTATGTTGCATCCAATCCTGCCGACTGCCTACCATTTGTACAGCTAATCTCCACAATGGAAACCATAGTTACAAAAGAACGCCAGCTGAATAATTAACACGGTTATTCAGAGCAAATTCGGCCAACGGAAGGTATTTAACCCATAATTGCTGGTCATTAGCAACATATGACCTAAGGAATTGTTCCACAGACTGATTGAGGCGTTCAGTCTGCCCATTATTCTCAGGGTGGTAGGTGGACGAAAAACACTATGAAATCTGGCATTTCTGACAGAAAGCCCTCCAAATCTTGGACATGAACTGTACACCTCTGTCAAATACAATATTCTCCAGAATACCATGTAAACGTACAATCTGTTTCACAAATATAGACGCCAAGGTTTTAGCATTCAGGAGTTTAGTGCGGACCCGCACTTCCGGGTCCGCAATTCCGTTGCCGAAAAAAAATAGAACATGTCCTATTCATGTCTGCAATTGCGGACAAGATTAGGCATTTTCTATTAAGTGCTGGCGATGTGCGGTCCGCAAAATGCGGAACACACATCGCCGATGTCTGTGTTTTGCGGATCCGCGGATCCATGGATCCGCAAAACACACACGGATGTGTGAATGGACCCTAACTGCCTTCTCCTGGGTCTTTGATCATGGGGTGATTGAACAGTACTGATTTGCATGGGATTCTTTATTGATGAACTGAAAAGACCATATTTAGTCATAAAAGATCTAGCGCCTTAAAAAGGGTATGTTTCATCAGAAAATAACCCATTATTTAAATTGCATTTCATATTAAGTATATTTTTAGAATATACTTAATTTTTTATATCACTATCTATGTTAAAAAAATATAATAATAAATAAATAAACTCATGCAGTTCTCACACTGGCCATTAGATAAAAAATAAAAAATATACGTCAAGACTTCCTGTTTTTTCAGAGCAGCCACATGACCCACCATGGACAGGAGGGGACCTAATTAACTTTTAGGGGAGATTTTTCTAAGCTGCTCTTTGATCTGTGCAGAGGTCAGGATGGAGTAGATAACATAGGGTCCAGCATTTGCAGTAGGTGATATCACAGATATCGGTCAGATATAGATTTGAATTATGGAGGATGTTAATCTTAGATCATCTACAGAACGGAGTTTGCAAGGAGGGTGGTAGACAGAAATGAAGCGGAAATGGGTGGATATGTACAGAGGTACAGCACTGTGGAGATCTTTGTGGGTGAGGGTAAGGAGTTTGAACTGTGGTGGATGGACAATCATCAAAAATTCAAAAAATATGTTTAATATAGAAGCTTAAACAGGTCACTTAAAAAAATGTCAATAAAAATTCTAAATGACATGATTACTTTAGCAAGAAACTAAATCTTACATATTTTATAGGAAGTGTATCCTTAATCCACTGCACCCCACCCACTTCCCAAACACCTACTGAGAAAGGTGTACTTTTATTTTTATGCAAATTAGACAGTTGGAGCACACATGGGCCAGCATCGCTCTTGGAGCACTACTACTATGCCCCTTGGTGCTCAGTACAGTTCCCCTCCCCTTTGATTGACAAGGATAGAAGTGATAGCCCTGTCTACTTATGTCAATGTGTCACTAATATGATTCCTTGTAAATATAATTATAAATCATTAGTGGCAGTGTGTTCAAGCAAATCACATATTCCACTAGCAATGTATGATTTTGTTAATGCTCTATGTATTATATTTGCTCATTGGTGGCAGTGGGAGCCTGTGCTGTGTGTGAACAAGATCCTCTCTTCAGCTGCACTCCTTCACCGTGTTTGAGACCACTGACACCTCCACTTCTGGATGAATTGACATGATGGCTTCACACACGGTGGATTAGCGCAGCTGAAAGGAGGATCACATGTTAAGTATTCCCTTGTCCCCACACAGTTCTCATTCCTTTCTGCAAAAGCTCCACTATCAAGTGGATTCGCTTAAGCACGCAATGATTTACAATTATATTTATACAGTTGTGTTCAAAATAATAGCAGTCAGACCTCACTAACCAGATCAATCACTGTTTTTGGTAGAAATTATATTTCTACATGGCAAATAATTTACTAGCAGGTGTAGTAGAGTGATAGAAATCTAACAAACCCAACAGTCATGACATGCATGCTGCTGATTCTATGTAATTCAATCACTTATTGAAAGGGGCATGTTCAAAATAATAGCGTGGAGTTCAATGAGTGAGGTCATTCATTCTTTGAAAAACAGGTGGCAATTATGGGCAAGGAAGGCAGCAAATGTTGCACATGCTGGTTACAGTGCATTTATCTATGAAATTCTAAGTAAAATGGGTTGTTCCAGACATTGTTCAGAAGAACAGCGTACCTTGATTAAAAAGTTGATTGGAGAGGGGAAAACATACACTCACCTACAGAATTATTATGAACACCTGTTCTATTTCTCATTAATGCGATTATCTAGTCAACCAATCACATGGCAGTTGCTTCAATGCATGTAGGGTCCTGGTCAAGACAATCTCCTGAACTACAAACTGAATGTCAGAATGGGAAAGAAAGGTGATTTAAACAATTTTGAGCGTGGCATGGTTGTTGGTGCCAGACAGGCCGGTCTGAGTATTTCATAATCTGCTCAGTTACTGGGATTTTCATGCACAACCATTTCTAGGGTTTACAAAGAATGGTGTGAAAAGGGAAAAACATCCAGTATGCGGCAGTCCTGTAGGCGAAAATGCCTTGTTGATGCTAGAGGTCAGAGGAGACTGGGCCGACTGATTCAAGCTGATATAAGAGCAACGTTGACTGAAATAACCACTCGTTACAACCAAGGTATGCAGCAAAGCATTTGTGAAGCCACAACATGCACAACCTTGAGGCGGATGGGCTACAACAGCAGAAGACCCCACCGGGTACCAGTCATCTCCACTACAAATAGGAAAAAGAGGCTACAATTTGCACGAGCTCACCAAAATTGGACTGTTGAAGACTGGAAAAATGTTGCCTGGTCTGATGAGTCTCGATTTCTGTTCAGACATTCAAATGGTAGAGTCCGAATTTGGCGTAAACAGAATGAGAACATGTATCCATCATGCCTTGTTACCACTGTGCAGGCTGGTGGTGGTGGTGGTGTAATGGTGTGGGGGATGTTTTCTGGGCACACTTTAGGCTCCTTAGTGCCAATTGGCCATCGTTTAAATGCCACGGGCTACCTGAGCATTGTTTCTGACCATGTCCATCCCTTCATAACCACCATGTACCCATCCTCTGATGGCTACTTCCAGCAGGATAATGCTCCATGTCACAAAGCTCGAATCATTTCAAATTGGTTTCTTGAACATGACAATGAGTTCACTGTACTGAAATGGCCCCCACAGTCACCAGATCTCAACCCAATAGAGCATCTTTGGGATGTGGTGGAACGGGAGCTTTGTGCCCTGGATGTGCATCCCTCAAAGCTCCATCAACTGCAAGATGCTACCCTATCAATATGGGCCAACATTTCTAAAGAATGCTATCAGCACCTTGTTGAATCAATGCCACATAGAATTAAGGCAGTTCTGAAGGCAAAATGGGGTCCAACACTGTATTAGTATGGTGTTCCTAATAATTCTTTAGGTGAGTGTATAATGAAGTGCAGAAAATGATAGGCTGCTGAGCTAAAATGATTGCAAATGCTTTAAAATGGCAACCAAAACCTGAAAGACGTGGAAAAAAGCAAAAAACTACCATTCAAATGGATAGAAGAATAGCCAAAATGGCAAGGACTTAGCCAACAATCAGCTCCAGGAAGATCAAAGAAGGTCTAAAGTTACCTGTGAGTACTGTTACAATTAGAAAACACATAAAAATCAATTAAACAAATATTCGCATGCTGTAACTTCACATATAAGATAAATAAAATCGCTATAATACACACAACCACACACTGAATCGAGTAGTCCTAAAAGGAAGGATCCTTCAACTGTGTATTTGTCCGTAGTATAATGCTCATATAGCAAGTCTGATTTCTCAGAACATGCAGAGCAAAGTTCCCAGAATAATTTTGATGTAATCAAATGAGGGTAAGTAGTTTTATCACTTGTGTTTCTTTTGTTTGGTTCACTTTCTATTCATGCATTGATTCGGCATTAGTTTGTCTACTCACGATTATGCCGGCTGTGCTGCGGTTTAGCGTGGCGTCCCACGTGTGTTCCGCTTGCAGACAGCGATATAGCTTCCTGAGTGTGGATCCAGGGATCTTCGGTGATCAATTGCAGGAGTGCCGTAGTGAAGAGTTAGTAAGTAGAAATTGCTGCCAAGTGCTCGAGTCAAGCGGCAGACTGGTTTTTACTCCGGCAATCAGTCTTTGATTTCTCCTGCCAATTATTTTTGATACCGATCCCTCTCCTTACAGTTGGTTTGAAGCGCTTCGATATTCCGGCTGTATGTTCAGTCTCATGGGATCCTCTTTCACCAAACGCGTTTCGGAGTTGGCTACGACTCCTTCCTCAGTGGAGTGGCCAACCGCAACACAGCCGGCATAATCGTGAGTAGACAAACTAATGCCGAATCAATGCATGTATAGAAAGTGAACCAAACAAAACTAACACAAGTGATAAAACTACTTACCCTCATTTGATTACATCAAAATTATTCTGGGAACTTTGCTCTGCATGTTCTGAGAAATCAGACTTGCTATATGAGCATTATACTACGGACAAATACACAGTTGAAGGATCCTTCCTTTTAGGACTACTCGATTCAGTGTGTGGTTGTGTGTATTTTAGTGATTTTATTTATCTTATATGTGAAGTTACATCATGTGAATATTTGTTTAATTGAATTTTATGTGTTATTATATATAAATGTATGAATAAAATTATATATCAAATCTCCTATGTGTATCCAATTGTAGGTGTGCCCTACCATTTTTTTCATATATTACCACATTTTCTGAAGATTGGGTGTAATCTTCTTTGTAGGTGCACCTATACTATTCATTGTTCAAGAAGTGAGCCATCTCTATACAAAAATTTGAACACAATTAGAAAACGCCTATGTGAAGCCAAGCTATCTGCAAGAAGCCCCGCAAAGTCCCATTTGTTGAAAAAAATACATATGCTGAAGAGGTTACAATTTGCCAAAGAGCACATTGACGGCCTAAAGAGACATTTTGTGGACTTCTGAAAGTAAGATTGTTCTTTTTGGGTCTAGTGGCCGGAGACAGTTTGTCAGAAGACCCCCAAACACTGAATTTACAGTACAGTTTGAAGAAAGTGAAGCATGGTGGCGCATACATCATGATATGGGGATGTTTCTCATACTACGGTGTTGGGCTTATTTATCGCATATCAGAGATCATGGATGTGTTTCAATACATCAGAAAACTTGAATGCTGCCTTATGCTGAAGAGGAAATGCCCTTGACATAGGTGTTCCAACAAGACAACGACCCCAAACACACCAGTAAACGTGCAACATCTTGGTTCCAGACCAACAAGATTGACGTTATGGAGTGGCCAGCCCAATCCCCGGATCTTAATCCAATATAAAACTTGTGGGGTGACATCAAAAATGCAGTTTCTGAGGCAAAACCAAGAAATAAAAAAGGAACTGTGGAATGTAGTCCAATCATCCTGGGCTGGAATATCTGTTCACAGACGCCAGAAGTTGGTTGACTACATGCAACACAGATGTACAGCAGTTCTCAGAAACAGTGGTTATACAATTAAGGCTACTTTCACACTGACATTTCTGGGTCCGCTTGTGAGATCAGTTTCAGGGCTCTCACAAGCAGCCCAAAACGGATCAGTTCAGCCCCAATGTATTCTGAATGGATAAGGATCTGTTCAGAATGCATCAGTTTGGCTGTGTTTGGTCTCCATTGCGCTTTTGAGATGGACACCAAAACGCTGCTTTCAGTATTTTGATGTCCGCCTGACGATGCGGAGCCAAATGGATCCGTCCTGACTTACAATGTAAGTCAATAGGGAAGGATCCGTTTTCACTGACACAATATGGTGCAATTGAAAACGGATCCGTCCCCCATTGACTTTCAATGTAAGTCAAGACAGATCCGTTTTGACTTAGACTTTTTTTTTATGAATAATGCAAACGGATCCGTTATGAACGCATATAAGCGTTTGCATTATCGGTGCGGATCCGTCTGTAAGATACAAGCTGGATCTGCACCGAACGCAGGTGTGAAAGTAGCTTAATATTAGTTAAGTGATTCAAAGGAAAGCAAAATCTTCAAACATTTTTCAGTTTAAATAGTGAATCTTTGAGTTTGTAAAGAATACAAACACTGCTATTTTTTTGAACAGTAATTAACTTTTCTTCAATTTTTTAGAGGAACAACACAAATTTGATATATTTTTCTTCATGTTTTGATCTGGAATAGAATGTGTAGTGTTCCCAATGCATTTGTGTGCATAGAAATAAAAGCTATTAGAAGGATTTTGTGCTTTATTCACTTTTTTAAACAAACTGCTATTATTTTGAACACAAAACTGTACATGACACAGTGGGGTGACAAGACAAAGCTATCTTGTAAGGTGACCTCAGTCCAGGCAAGAACCTAGTCTATTTAATACATATCTCTATGCTATCTTTAGGTATTTAAAGTGGGCACTTGCAAGTGCATATTACATATCGTGCAGGAAGTGTATATCTTCTTTTCGTGTGTTTTTTTTTTTGTAATATGCACTTTCAAGTGTGGCCACCTCCATGTCTGAATACACTCCTAATGATCTAGGTGATACATAGAGCTGAGTCTGCTCTTCCTCTTTTTGGATGCTTGCTTGCACATATGTAGAGGTAACAAGTAGCAACACAGTCTATGTGCAGGTTCTGCTCTCCTGAATTTAAATGGCTGGACTCAGGTCACTTTGCTGGGGTAGGTGGACCCAGATATCTCTTGATTAATATATATCTGCTTAGAACCTCATATTTATTTATCATATCTAATGTGATATTAGTTTAGATATCGTTTCAGCATTTAGTTTTGTGAGAGTACAATTATGTTTTTTTGTTTTTTTTCTTCAATTGTGGCCATGTACATCTGCATATTTTTTTCTTATATTGAGCAGGATGTGTTTATCTTTTTTTGTCTTTGGTTTTCTATCTCATGTAGTCCTGTCATTCGAAGGGGAGGGGGAGTGTATTGAGCATCGAGGAGAGTAGCAATATCGGTGATCCGAGAGCTACACTAGCTCCTTGGTGCTCCAACTGCCTAAAATAAAAGTATACAGCATCTGTTCAAGATACAAATTAAAGAAATATATTGTTTTACTCAGCATGATCAACCTGACCAGGTAATATGCCTCGTTTAATAGTATTGATCATACTAACGGAGGCTATTTAACCGTTTTCCAACATCCATACATGTACGGCAGATGTTGGGTCTTTAAAGATGTCGCCAGTTCTGAAGTGGAACAAGTGCCATACCCTTCGGGTGCCTGCAGTTTCATACAGCAGACATCCACGGCTGATGTCCGCGATCGAAGGTAATATCGACCGTGGACATTTAACCCTTCAGAATCCATGGTCAAATGTGACTATGGTGTCTGAGAGGAATAAAACCAGGAAAAACATGCTTTCGAGTAAGGAACACCTCCCCCAGTGGAGATCGGGGAAGTCATTAATAAATAGTAATGAGCCTGAGCCTTTACTAGGCTTTCAGGGTCATTACATATATATATCAGTTCAGTGCAGCACGTTTTTTTTTATAGTGTGCACAGTCGCCGCTGCTGGATTGCGGGGAGGGGGGTATTGTAACCCCCTAGATACGAGCAGTGTATAATGCGATGGAAAAATGAATCCAGCCAGCAAAGAAGGTAATATGGAAAATCACAATGCATTAGTGTCTTGTATTCAATTTCCCAACATGATAAATGCCATTTGCTGAAGTGAGACAACCCCTTTAACTCCTGTAATGTGCACATATTCAGTATACAAAGAATGTCAGCTTTAGAAAACCTTCATAGTGTGCTTTACATGATAAACTTTTTAGTCCATAATTAAACTTTGTGAGGATGTCAGGAATCGGCAGACACAGTTCCTTTTAAAAAATGTTCTCACACAAGGTGCCTATGTGACTTTTTTTCTGAAAGGGTAAGAGAATAATAACGCTGTAAAAGCTAATGTACAGAAACAGCACTTTGCAGTTCTCTCTGATGGCCTTAAATGCCTTTTAAAGCACAACTGTGGAGAAAACAGTTTTGAAGTACTCTCTAAACCCATCAACAAAGACTTGAAAACCATTTTACTCACATTTATTGCAAGAAAAGAAAGCAAAAATTATAATGTTAAATTTAAAGGGGTAATCCAATCCTATAAAATGTCCCACCATATGCAGAGGCCCTCACATTGAATATACTTACCTGGGTCCCTGCTCCCTGCACTGCTCCTGGTCCCCGCACCGCTGTTGCAGCTTCTCCCCGTGCACGAATGAAAACATTCAGTGATTGGGGGAGCAGCCAATGGCCAACGGGGACGAGCCTTCCTAGCATCACCCGTGATGCTAGGGAGGCTGGTCCCCGTCCCTGCCTGCTATTGACTGCTCCCCCACGCCACCCCCGACACCAGATGTTTTCATCCACTTGGGGAGAAGCAGCGGCGGTGCAGGGATCAGGAGCGGTGATCCAGGTAATTATATTCAGTGTGGGGGGCCCGGCATATTGGGGGGCTTTTTATAGCATTGATTAACCCCTTTTACATTTCTATGAGGTTTCCACGTGCTTAAAATGCTGAATATATTATAGAGGGTGAGGCAAAAGTCTTGACACAACCTTTTAGCTGGTGTAATTTGTAGAAAAATAACTTCCAATGTGCAAAAGTATTAAAGGGGTTTTTCAAGTGTTTTTTTACTAATGGATAGGTCATCAGTATTTGATTAGTGGGGGTTCGACACTCAGGATCCCCGCTGATCAGCTGTTTGAGAAGGCAGTGGTACTTCCAGTAGCGCAGCGGCCTTCTCTCTGCTTACCAGGGACAACGCCATACATTGTATAGCAGTTGCAGTGATGGATTACAATAGGGACGTTCGGGTCGGCAGCCCCGGGCCCAGCACCGCTGGGGGGCCCAACGCTGACCCGAACGCCCACATACTGCGGCGGGGCACGGGAGCGCATAGCTCCCTGTCCCGTCGCCGATCACCGCCATAGGCTTCAGGCCTTGTAGGCCTGATGCCTATGCGGTAGTGAAACCCCAGCGCAGGCGTGCGTGATGACATCATCGCGCGCCTGTGTCGGGACGCAGCACTGTGACACGCCTGACTCATCCCGCCTTCCTCTGCGAGCAAGCGCCTGGCCCTTGACATAGGTGAGTATTTATCTTTTCATTTTTTGTTCATTTTTTTATTTCATGTGCCTACTTTGGGGGGGGGGGGGGGATACCCAGGAGGACATATTAGGGAAGATAAATCGAGTACATGGGGGGGGGGATGTGGGGGCTGTATGGGGCCAAATTATTATGGGAGGGAATACTTTGTGGGGGAAAATTACTAGATGGGGCAGTGTGGGGGCAAATTGCTATCTGGGGCAAATTATTATGGGAGGGAATACTATGTGGGGTCAAATTACTATGTGGGGGCAAATTATTATGAGAGGGACTACTATGTGGGGCAAATTACTAGATGGGGCAGCGTGGGGGCAAATTGCTATGTGGGGGCAGCGTGGGGGCAAATTTATATGTGGGGGCAAATTATTATGGGAGGGACTACTATGTGGGGGCAAATTTCTATATGGGGCAGTGTGGGGGAAACTATTGTGTGGGGGTAATTGCTATGTGGGGACAGTGTGGGGTAATTTCTATGTGGGGACAGTGTGGGGAAATTGCTATGTGGGGACAAATTACTATATGGGGCAGTGTGGGGGGAAATTACTATGTGGGGGCAGTATGGGGGAAATTTCTATGTGGGGGCAGTATGGGGGAAATTACTATGTGGTGACAGTGTGGGGTAATTTCTATGTGGGGACAGTGTGGGGTAATTTCTATGTGGGGACAGTGTGGGGAAATTGCTATGTGGGAAAATTGCTAAGTGGGGGCAAATTACTATGTGGGGGCAGTGTGGTGGAAATTACTATGTGGGGGCAGTGTGGGGGCAAATTACTATGAGGGGGCAGTGTGGTGGAAATTACTATGTGGGGGCAGTGTGGTGGAAATTACTGTCTGGGGGCAAACTACTATATGGGGCAGTTTGGGGGAAATTACTGTGTGGGGGCAAATTACTATGGGGGGATTACTATGTGGGGGCAGTGTGGTGGAAATTACTATATGGGGTGTTGCTATTGGGGAGGCACTGTAGGGGCAATTCTATTATTTCTGGGGACACTATACAGGGATTATTACCTGGAGCACAATATAGGGTGTTATTATTACTGGGGGCACTCTAGGGGACATTATAGCTGCTGTGGACACTATAGGAACATTTGGGGTAATTTATCAAACTGGTGTAAAGCAGAACTGGCTTAGTTGCCCATAGCAGCCAATCAGATTCCACCTTTCATATTTGACAGCTCTTTTGGAATGGAAATCCAGTTCTACTTTACACCAGTTTGATAAATTACCCCAAATATGTCTATTAGGGTCACAATTTTTTTTAGCAGTATAGTTACTGGGAAATTGGGGAGCACAACGGGCACAGTATTGGGGGTGGCAAGATGACACTGTGGGGACACCAGGATGAGGAGGTTGATGGAAAAATTGAGAAATCTAACGTGTCTGTGTTACAAACTGTAGAGACGAGATGCGGCTACAATGAGAGTGTGACCCCAGCAGCCCTGCACCTCCTCCACAGACTCTGCTGCATGATTCTTACTAGATGGACTTACCAGGTGCTTTAATAGGAGGGTCCTGGGAGCTCCTGTAGTCCAGCAGCTGATGGTCAGAGCCTGTGGGTTGGACAAAGCAGAAGGCCCAGTCATCCCAGTCTGACGTTTGGGCCTTGCAGCCTGGATCAAGTGCAGGAAAAGGATAGGGGGCGGGGCTATGTTAGCTCTGCCCACACAGAACGTCCTGATGCTGTGGCATCAGGATTGTGGATAATGCTGGCCTGTCACCTTGCTCTGGTGAGACAAGGAGACTGTGTGCCGTGGGGGGTGGAGGGGGGACACTTAATTATCTAACAGCAGGGGGCCCCTTTTGGAAAGGGGGCCCTGGGCAATTGCCCTGCTTGCCCACCCCTAACACCGACCATGGCCATGTGACCGAGGAATGTGATGTCACATGGCCTAGAAAAAGATGCAGAAGGCCATGGCACTACTGGGAGCACAGCTGCCTTCTCAAACAGCTGCGGTCCCAGGTGTCGGATTCCGACAGATCAGACACTGATGACCTATCCAGAGAATAAGCATGGCCAATGTTTCCTAAAGTGATTAACATGATGTGTACTATGTGTCCACCATTCTGCCGGATGTTTAAGTCAGTCTTCGTGAACACGCTGAACTGCAACTGATGCTTCTTCACCGCACTGTAAGATTCCCCATTTCAGGTGATCATATTGCATTACAAACTATAAAACGAAATTATATTTATTACATAAAATTATGTGATCTATAAGGGCTCATGCACGCGAACGTTGTTTGGGTCCACCTCAAATGCTCCATTCCGTTGCCCCGCAAAACAATAGAACATGTCCTATTGTTATCCAGAGAAGATTAGGCATTTCTATTATGGGCAAAACACCTACAATTTTCAGACTGCAAAACATGGCACAGTCGTGTGCATGAGCTTTAAATGTCCTAAATCTAATCTCTTATATATATTAAAAAAAAAAAAAATTGTCTATAGTCTGTCTGTTAAGGGAGCAGGGTGTTGTGGAGATCACATTTTAAGGGGTAGGGCACTCTGGGAGGTCACTGTTAAGGGGCAGACTGCTGTGGAGGTCAATGGGGGTGGGGGTAAGGTGCTGTGGAAGTTGCATATTAAGGGGGTGTGGCACTATGGAGTTCACTGTTAAGGGGGAGAGCTAGTGTTGAAGGACACTATTAAGGGGGTAGGCCGTTGTGGGGGTCACTGTTAAAGGGGTAGGGTACTGTGGAGGTCAGTCTTATGGGGGACACTGTGGGTATATTTTACCCATATAAACATTTAATTAAATATTAAAAATGTGAAGCTGGGTCCTTCTGCTAATGTTCGATAATTGGGATCTCATCTATCATCTGAGACAAGCTGCTACTCCTTATATACCAGAATGGATTGGATCTCAGAATGGGACACTACCCACTAGACATTTATTGCTTTTGCTCCAGACATGTCATAAATACCCTGCCAGAAAAAAAAAAAAAAAAGAACAGGTAAACTTAATGTGATTGGGCTGAGATTTACAAAGTATAAACTGCTAGTGGAGCTTAGTCAATGATCACACAACCAAAGTGGTGCACCCTTTAGTTTGGGTTCTGCAGCATTGTACATTTTGAGGCAGGGTCACAGAAATACTGGGTGGCATTTCCCTTTGCTGTGATACAGGCTGCCACTCCATCAGCAACCATATCCACTTTCGTGTCCCAGTGCAGCGTACAAATGTCCTTACCCCAGGCATTTGAACGCAAGTGCAAATACCCAACCAACCACCCACAGGCCATAGCACTAAATGCGCAATTTTCCAAATTACTGGCCCTGGAAATGTTGACATTTAGGCTTGTGGACACTGAGTCCTTCCGCAGCCTGATGTCGGTGGCCATCCTTCGTTACGCAGTCCCCAACCGCCACTATTTTTCAAGGTGTGCCATGCGATCCTTACACGAGCATGTGTCCCTTTACAACACCTGTGCCCTGACCGACGCAGTTACTGGGAAGGTCCACTTAACCACTGACGTATGGACAAGTGCTTTCGGCCAGGAACGTTAAATTTCCTGGATGGCACACTGGGTTAACGTTGTAGAGGCCAGGAGCGAGTCGTACCCTGGGATGGCACAGGTGCTACCGATGCCAAAAATTGCTGGCCCTAATTCCATCAGGGTTTTTGCCACCACATACATTAGTGGCTCCAACCCCCACTTCTCTGCCTCCTCCTCCACTTCCTCTTGCAGCACCAGTCAACAATCAGTCGGTAGCTGGAAGCAGTGTAGCACTGCAGTGGGGAAACGTCAACAGGCCGTGCTTAAGCTGATCTGCTTAGGTGACAAACAGCACACCGCCGCAGAGCTATGGCAGGGGATAAGAGACCAGACTGAGCTATGGCTCTCGCCACTCAACCTAGAACCAGGCATGGTTGTGTCTGATAATGGCTGTAACTTGGTGGCGGCTTTGGAGCTCGGCAAGTTCACACACATTCCAAGCCTAGCCCACGTCTTCAACTTAGTGGTTCATAGGTTTCTCAAAGCTTACCCCAATTTGCCTGAGCTACAGGTGAAGGTGTGTCGCATGTGTGCCCATTTCTGCAAGTCATCAACAGCTTCCGCCGGTCTGTCAACGCTGCAGCAGAGCTTACTATTGTCAGTTCACTGACTGTTGTGCCACGGGAGAACACGCTGGAACTCGACGTTCCACATGTTGGCCAGGCTTTGTGAGCAGCAGAGGGCAGTAGTGGAATACCAGCATCAACATGGTCATCGCCTTTCCAGTCAGCTGCCGCTCTTCCTATGCGACGAGTGGGCATTGATGTCTGACCTCTATGAGGTTTTAAGAAACTTTGAGAAATCAACACAGATGGTGAGCGGCGATAACGCTATTATCGACCATCCCACTTCTGTGTCTACTCAGAAGTTTCACTTCTCACACTTAAGGTCGACGCTTTGCATGTGGAAGAGGTGGAAATGGGGGAAAACATTACACAGGGTAATAGCCAGACCATCATCAGTTCGTCTTCTCAGCGCAAATTGGATGATGAGGAGGAGGAATAGTAGGAGGAGGAGACGGTTGCCTCTGCTACAGAGAGTAGTACCCATGGAAGTTTAATTCCATCTGTTCATTATGGATGGTCAGAGAGGTTGAAGAGGATGAGGAGATTGAGAGTCATCCTCCTGATGACGACAATGAAGTCTTGCCTGTTGGAACTCTGACACACATGGCTGACTTTATGTTAGGCTGCCTTTCCCATAACCCACGAGTTATACACATTTTGGACAACACCGATTACTGGTTGTTCACCCTTCTCGACCCCAGCTACAAAGAGAACTTCTCATCTCTAATTCCTGTGGTGGACTCTAATTCCTGTGGTGGAGAGGACAAGCAAAATGGTGAAATACCAGAAGGTACTTATGGAAAAATTTATCCAAAAATGTCCAGCTAACAACGCTAGCGGCAGAGTACGTAGTTCCTTGGGCAACCGAGGAGGGGAGACGAGGGGAACACAGCAGTTCCAACAGAGGCAGGGCAACGCTTTCCAAGGCCTGAGACAGTTTCAGGACACCCCGCCAGCACCCTCACCCTGATGCGCAGCCTAGTGTCACAAGGAGGGAAAATATTTGGAAGATGGTGAAGGACGTGTACGTAGGAGACTGTGTCAGCGTCTTCAATGATGCCTCTGTGCCTTACAACAACTGGGAGGACACGTGGCACAAACTTGCGCTCTACGCCTTGGATGTGCAGGCCTGCCCTGCCTCCAGCGTTTTGTCAGAGCGGGTATTTAGTACTGCTGGGGGCATAATAACTGATAAGCGCATCCGCCTGTCAACTCAAAATGCCAACAGGTTGACTCTGATCAAAATGAACAAGACCTGGATTGCACCTAACTTCTCTACTCTCCCAAGAGGAAAGCAGCTGAACATAAAGACACTTTATTATAGGGTTTTCAGGTGTCACACAGTCTTAGGTACGTGGGCATGCAATCGTCTACCATTGAGACCCTTGCATGTGCATAGCAGTCAGGGAGAGCTCTTAGGGTTTTAAAGGGCTCACCTATATGCTCCTTAGTTTGGGATCTAGCCAATCGGTTGTTTATTTATAAGTTCCAGCTATCTGCAACTTCATCTGTGACATTTAAAGGGTCATCTCACCTGCAGGCCCTCACATGTAATGTTTTAGAGGGTTAGCTCACAGCAGGTATTTCACACTAAGACAGATAAGTAGGTAGACGTTCCTTGTTACTAATAAATTCACAGCCTTTTATTGTAGTCCGTTTAAAAGGGGGCAAAAGACTATATGTCACAAACTGTGACCATCAGGCACCAGTTTCACAACGGCACAGAGGACGGTCATAAATAAATCCTCTGTACAGATGGGAGACTGGACTAAAAAATACTTGCTAGCTGGTAGTTGCTAATATGCAAGTCCAAATTTGGAGCACGGACTCACTGTAAATGGACGCTAGTATCCTTATAGTACTATAACATGTGTTTATATACAGGTGCGGTTGCGCCACTTAGATCATAGGTCGCATGATACTACGCACACTTGATCGCACTGTCTCTACATAGACAAGGTCTCAAGGGACATGTTCACATTACCATGTAGTACAGTGACCCGATCAGTCTTTGTGTGCCGCTGCGGCCAGTATATACGTTACAACCCTGCACCTGAAGCCAGTATATCTAGGCTAAACACATTCACTCATGGCCAGTATATTTTGGCTCCATTCATGCATCACATACACACTCTAAGGCTTCAGGGTCAATTATTGCATCAAGTGCACCCTGCCTAGAGAGCCGTGCTCCAACAGATAGCAGCAGCTCTACGCGTTTCAACGCGACATGTAACTGTCACGTATCTTCAGGAGCTAGTATGCCTTTATCAGGACGAGATTGCCACACTGTAGCGTGTTATGGCTACGGCGTTGTAATGGCCGCGCGCGGCCAGACACACGCCGACGTCATATGGCCGAAGCCCCGCCTATCGGGAGGGGTGTGCCGGTTCCTGAACCAATCAGAGCTAGGGGGCGGACTAATTAGTTCCGTCCTCTGACCGGAGGAAGCCGTTCTGATGCTTACCCCTCTCGGCAAGTATAGCGCACTCGCGCAATTTATTAGGGGAAATACAATTGCGGCCCATATATTGTCCGATGATTCAGAGACGTTTCCAGCAATCAAGACCCACAAAGCATAGCGGTCACTGAAATAGCAAGTGCCGATCCCCGTCTGAGCTGTATACCACCAGCGGGGAGGGGCAGTACCACACAATACAGGCTATAGCCTTGTTACTAACTTCAAAATCAAAACAAATCAACCATATCCAAATGGTGTGCGTTATAATATACAAGCATGCACATGCATAAGTGCACTGAAGAATGGAAAAAGTAATAGATGAATAATGCCATGGAGCAGTACAGCAACAGCAAACATGCAACTCAAAAACTGGGATACAGCACATCCTCCCAGATTATAGTGTGGCTGATACATCAAATAAAGCTGGCAAATGATATGGCCTCATTAAGCCCCTGTGGTTGAACCGTCTGCAACTTATAGGTCCACATTGCTTCTTTGCGTAAGAGGGGTATATCAATATCACCTCCACGAACAGATGTTTTCACTTGATCAATTCCCTGTATTTTCAACACATCAGGGTTACCGTTATGCATCTCACATACATGACGTGCCACTGATGCGTCACGTTTATTCCGGATATCAGACATATGTTCTCCAAATCTGCGTCTCATTTCACGTTTAGTTTTGCCAACGTATTGTGACCCACAACGGCAACTGATCAGATACACAATACCTATAGACGTACATCTAATAAATGAGCGTATTTTGTATCTTTTTCCCGTTGTATTGCTGGTAAAAAATCCGCCTTTCAAGATATGCTTGCAGATAATACATGAACCGCAAGGGAAATTACCTTTTAGAGTATTTTTCAACCAGGTCTCAGGCTGCGGTTGTGTATATAGGCTGTGTACCAGGCGGTCACGTAAGTTAGAGCTGCGTCTATACGTGATTGAAGGATAATCCGGAACAAGCTTGCCAATATCTGGGTCTGATTGCAATATGGACCAATGGTTCTGTAAAATGTCGCGGACGTTTTTATGGGCTTTATCAAAAGTTGCGACAATTCTGGGTGTAGGGTCATCACAATTTCTAGGTTTTGGAACTAAGAGCCGTGTACGGTCTGTACTCATAGAGTGATGGAACGCATTCTTTAGAGTATATTGTGGGTACCCCCGATTCGTAAATCGGACTCTTAGGTCAGAAGCGACGGCTCTAAAGTCCCCCAGCTCTGAACAGTTCCTCCTGGCCCTCAGGTACTGACCTTTTGGGATACCTTTTTTGAGGGCCAGTGGATGACCACTTTCCCAATGCAGGAGATTATTGGTCGATGTTTTCTTCCTGAATAGGTTCGTAGTGATCTTCCTGTCAGTGCCAATGGTAATCATTAGGTCCAAGAATGCAAAGTTGTTCTTGTACCTCGAACGTGAAAAACAGACCCATCTGGTTCACATTTAGTGCTGCCACAAATGCCATAAAATGCTCTTGTGTCCCTTTCCACAGTATCAGCACATCATCGATGTACCTGATCCACAGTTGCACGTTTGATGTGTACTGCTCCATGGCATCACCAAACACAACCTCCTTCTCCCACCAGCCCAGGTACAAGTTAGCAAACGTCGAGGCACAGGGACTGCCCATAGCGACGCCCCTGAGCTGGTGGTAAATGTGTTGGTCAAAAAGAAAGACGTTGCGGGTGAGAACAAAATCCAGCAGTTGTATCAGGAATGTATTGTGTCGGCGACAATGTTCACCTCTCTGTTTGATGAAGGCCTCGACAGCTCTACACCCAGATTCATGGGGTATAGAGCTGTACAAGGCCTCGACATCCAGACTAGTCAGAAGAACACCCTCCTCCAACTGAATGCCCTCCAAACGTTGTAGTACGTCCATCGTGTCACGGGCATAGGACGGCAATGAGGCAACAAAGGGACGCAAAATTCTGTCCACATACGTGCTCACATTAGCAGTGAGACTGCCTATGCCCGAGACGATGGGTCTGCCTTTCAGCACCGGTCCATTTTTGTGCAATTTGGGCAGACTGTAGAACGTTGCTACAACGGGAGATTTAGGAAGCAGATATTCCAATTCATTTTTGCTAATTAATCTGTCCTCAAGGGCTTTATTCAGTAGGGTCGCAAGCTCCTGCCTAAAAATAGAGGTGGGATTAGTTGAGAGACGCTTATAGGTTTTAGTGTCCTCAAGTAAACGGAGACACATGGAACGATAGTCCACCTGCTCCATCACGACAATATTGCCTCCTTTGTCGGAGGGCTTGATGACAATCGACGTGTCTCTCTCCAGTTCCTCCAAGGACTGTCTCTCACTAGAAGTCAGGTTGTCCTTACCCATGGGTATATACTCTAGTTTTTGGAGGTCTCGTATAACTACATGTATGAAGGTATCAATAGGGGTGCTATCGCTCACCGGAGGGAAAATTTTGGATGAATTCCTTAGATCCGTAAATGGACCATCCCCTATCCTTCTTTCTCCCTCTTCTGATAGACCTACCAAAAGCTGGACATCCTGAAGATCTTCTACCTCAATACCTAACTCCTGACATCTTCTCCTGTCATGAATTTTAAAAAACTTTTTCCATTTGAGTCTCCGTGCAAAAAGCTGCAGGTCTTTAACCCAATTAAATAGGTTGAACTTTTGTAAGGGCACAAAAGAGAGGCCTCTCTTGAGAAGCCCCATTTCAGTGGTGGAAAGTGTACGTTTGGACAGATTAATGACTTGTAGTTCATCTACTTGGGGGCGTCGGGGATTTTCTTGTGGCGCAATAGGTAGTCGGACATCGGTGGGAAATCTAAAAAACCTCCCCTGGAACCTCTCCCAGATTTACCTCCCTGTTGTGAGCCGCGCGCTCTACGACCTCCTCGTCTATACCCCCCTCGTCCTCTAGCAGATCCACTGCTCTGTTCAGCATCCGTGTCACATTCAGAAGACGATGCTTCAGTGTCCATCTCTGATGCGACCGGACGTCTAGGTCCAAAATCAAATATACGACCCTCCCTAAAGTCACTAATATCTCTGTTAAACAGAATATGTTTTCTCTCCTTGATCTGAGAGGTAAACCGCTCAATATTCTGTTGTAGCAGAGATTCCTTCTTAGTGAAGTCCGTGTGATCACTAAATTTCTGGGCCTGTGTGACAGCCTCTTTAAGTTGGACCTCACTATCAGACAAATGCTTACGCTCTTCCTCCAATAATAGCTTCATCAAGCGAAGGGAGCCCGCAATCGACTCCTGCTCCCATCTCTTGAGAAACTCTGGAGAACGTAATCTTGTGACTGGGAGGATTGTATTCCTCAAACCCCTTGGCACTATATTGTTCTTCAAATAGGTGTCAAGTGATTGCACTTCCCACCAGCATTTAATATGGTTTTTGTAAACCCTGTTCAAGTTCTTAAAAGAGGCAGTAACACTAGTTTGAATTGATTGTGTGGGTAGCTCTTTTTCAGAGAATACCTCTTTGGGGTCTCCTAACCAGCAATCCGAACTCAGATCGTTTGACAAAAAACCTGCCATTTCCCAGACCAGTACTATTCAAAACTATTGAAGTTAGTAACAAGGCTATAGCCTGTATTGTGTGGTACTGCCCCTCCCCGCTGGTGGTATACAGCTCAGACGGGGATCGGCACTTGCTATTTCAGTGACCGCTATGCTTTGTGGGTCTCGATTGCTGGAAACGTCTCTGAATCATCGGACAATATATGGGCCGCAATTGTATGTCCCCTAATAAATTGCGCGAGTGCGCTATACTTGCCGAGAGGGGTAAGCATCAGAACGGCTTCCTCCGGTCAGAGGACGGAACTAATCAGTCCGCCCCCTAGCTCTGATTGGTTCAGGAACCGGCACACCCCTCCCGATAGGCGGGGCTTCAGCCATATGACGTCGGCGTGTGTCTGGCCGCGCGCGGCCATTACAACGCCGTAGCCATAACACGCTACAGTGTGGCAATCTCGTCCTGATAAAGGCATACTAGCTCCTGAAGATACGTGACAGTTACATGTCGCGTTGAAACGCGTAGAGCTGCTGCTATCTGTTGGAGCACGGCTCTCTAGGCAGGGTGCACTTGATGCAATAATTGACCCTGAAGCCTTAGAGTGTGTATGTGATGCATGAATGGAGCCAAAATATATTGGCCATGAGTGAATGTGTTTAGCCTAGATATACTGGCTTCAGGTGCAGGGTTGTAACGTATATACTGGCCGCAGCGGCACACAAAGACTGATCGGGTCACTGTACTACATGGTAATGTGAACATGTCCCTTGAGACCTTGTCTATGTAGAGACAGTGCGATCAAGTGTGCGTAGTATCATGCGACCTATGATCTAAGTGGCGCAACCGCACCTGTATATAAACACATCTTATAGTACTATAAGGATACTAGCGTCCATTTACAGTGAGTCCGTGCTCCAAATTTGGACTTGCATATTAGCAACTACCAGCTAGCAAGTATTTTTTAGTCCAGTCTCCCATCTGTACAGAGGATTTATTTATGACCGTCCTCTGTGCCGTTGTGAAACTGGTGCCTGATGGTCACAGTTTGTGACATATAGTCTTTTGCCCCCTTTTAAACGGACTACAATAAAAGGTTGTTTTGTTCATTTTTAAACGTTCATCAGGCTGTGAATTTATTAGCTCACAGCAGGCCCTCACCTACAATCTTTTAGAGGGTCAGCTTACCAACAGATCCTCGCATATAATGTTTTTGATGGATAGCTCATCATCAGGCCCTCAACCATTATGTTTTACTGGGTCAGCTCATCAGCAGGCCCTTGCCCATAATTTTTTCAATGGTTAGTTAAGCAGCAGGCACTCGCCCATAATTTTTTCAATTGTCAGCTCAGACTTGGTCAAATTTTTATTTATGCTATAAATGCCCTTCTATGTTACACGGCCCCAATCCAGGACCGTGTTGGTATTGGTATCATTTAGTGCGCTCTGACGTTATGAGACTACATAACATTAACATTGAGATCACATGACACTAACGTCATCACATCTCTAATCTGGGAGCCTGCGTCCTCGCGCATGTGTAATCTAGCTTTATCCGGCTTGCGTGCCTACGTGTTCTGCCATAGGTAAGCATTTAAAAGCTGGTGCCTTTTTCAGCGTGGGTGCGATCTATTGCTCGCAGCTGTCATTATGCCCCTGTGAGAGGTTAGGGAGTGATATCTAGGTCTCCCTCCCTCCTTGCTCCTTACAACTTTTGGTTGGTGAGGTGTGTATCACCTCTCCATCCATATAGGGAACAGTTTATCATACTGTTGATTGTGGGCGGGTGATACTTTGATACCCCCACCACAATCCTCCCTTGTCTTTTTCCCTGCCTAAATATCCTGATTAATTCCCCTGATGATTGTTCTATTTAAATATGAAACGTGCATGTAGGGACTGGGATTATGATAGGGCTGTATCAGGGCCAGCAAATAGGGAAAGGTTCTAGACGGGGTCGTCCTTTTAAGGACGAGTGCCCTCTGGCGAGTTTGCTCTGAAATCTAGAGACTAGGGCCATTCTACCATAGGGTAACTTTAGGGATATAATAGACCCCAAATCCCATAAGCTATAGCAGCATACAGTCTCTTCCAAGTGGATTGAATAGCTTTCACCTGGATACTGGCTGCTCACTGGATCCTGACCACAGAGTGCAAGGAACAATGTTTTTTTTACCAAGTGCCGCTGTGCACTGAGTTGCTTACCTGCATCAACAATCTTTATCTAATAATTTGTTAGGGTCTATCATTTTAATATTGCTACAATTAAAACTTATGTTTTTATAACAATTGATCACTGTTTCAGTTGTTTTTTTTTTTTTTTTCTGTGATCTTTCACATTGATATTGTGTTACGTTGTTTCTTGTATTATTCTTCAATTGTCAGCTCGGCACCAGGCACTCACCATAATTGTTTCGATGCTCAGATCAGCAGCAGGCCCTCGCCCATAATGTTTTAGAGGGTCACCAGCAGGCCCTTGTTCCTTATGTTTTTGGGGGTCACCAGCAGGCCATCAATCATAATTTTTCAAGGGTGTATGAGGCACTCCTTTATGTGTAATAAAGGGTGTATTGGAGTGTCGGTTCCTTGTAATTTTTGGAAGCTTTTTCACTTAGTGCATAGGCTTTATGAGTGTAGGAATTCTACTACCTGAATCATTGTACCACAATGTAAATGAGGCCCTCCATTATGTGATATACAGGTTGTATCGGAGTGTCTCTTCCTTGTAATTTATGGCAGCACTTGCACTTTATGTAGAAGTAAATATACAGAAAGGAATGTTTCCTAATGTTTCCTCTAAAAACGATTTTATCTTCGGTTTTGTGTGCATTATTGTCAGTCTGTAAAAGTGGCGTACTACTCGGACAACATCGTTCCCAGCAGCGAACTGGGAGTCCAAGATGCATCCAGACATGCTCCCCATGCTGTTCCCGAACCATTTCAGTGGTGTTTCCATCAATTTCCGACCTATTCATGTGAATCAGACACCCTCCCCTCGTTCAGAGCAGGGGGTGCCTGGTTTAATACTCCCATTGATTTCCATTGTGCGCGGGTGCTCGGTAGAGCACCCGAGCATCACATGGTGTTCGACCTGAGCGCCCAAACACCCGAGCACTTTAGCGCTCGATCAACACGAGTAGATACCCTTTGTCTAGCACTGGTAATTAGAGATGTTGCGAACATAAAATTTTCCGTTGGCGAACGCGAATTTCTGCAAATGTTCGCGAACCGGGCGAACCGCCATTGACTTCAATAGACAGGCGAATTTTAAAACCCACAGGGACTCTTTCTAGCCACAGTTGTGATGGAAAAGTTGTTTCAAGGGGACTAACACCTGGACTGCGGCATGCCGGAGGGGGATCCATGGCAAAACTCCCATGGAAAATTACATAATTGATGCAGAGTTGGATTTTAATCCATAAAGGGCATAAATCACCAAACAATCCTAAAGTTTTTTTGAACAACGTGGTTTAAAACATCCAGTGTGTGTATCCGATCAGGTATGATGTTGTATCGATCAGGTAGTGTAAGGGTTACGCCCCCTTCACAGACATTGACAGACCAAACTCCCCTTTTAATGCACCGCAAACAACCGCAAACAGTCCATTTGCCCAACTGCAAACTTCCCATTTGCACAAGGTTGGATACCAAGCTAGCCATGTCCCGTTGATGTCATTGAAGGTTTCTTCCTCCACCCAGCCACGTACAACACCAAGGGTCCCCGAAAGGTGAATTGAATTGATTTTTCGAACGGGGAGATGGTTAAAAAAAACGCTGGCTCCCTCCCCTTTGTTTGAATCCACGCCACGGTCACTGCGTCTGCGCTGTGCAATTTACTGTCACACCCGATATGAGTGGTATTTTCTGTAGTACTATTCTCATCAGTTTAATCCCTGTTATGTCCCCTATCCAGGGACGTGTGTCGAATTGATTAATCATTGTCGAATTAACGACATCCTGAAAAAATTTTGTTCTGAGCTTTGTACTTGCTTTGTATTGGAATTGATTGGGATTTTTTAAATTGTCTGCATTATTTCTAATAAAAAAATCATAATAAAGTCTCTTAATAGTTTATGTTAAGTATTAAAAACCTACGCAACTTAAAAAAACAAAAAAATAAATAAAATAAGGTTTTTTCTATGAAAAATTATCCAGCCGATCGCTTTTAGTCTGATCATAATGAAGCAACGGCCTTATCTGGGGTGTGGCAACATTGCCAACACACTCATAGAGGTGATGATCGCTTCATTGTGATACGCAAGCCCCTTCACCACAACAAGGTGCCGATCACAAAGGGGAATTGACACATGTATGTGCCTTTTCTTTGTTTTGTTTTTGCAGCCACAGTGCAGCACTAGAGGCCAGAAAAATTAGGCATGTACAGATGCCTGAAAAAATTAGGTATTGTTGCAGCCGCTGCTGTAGCATCGGCCGGAAAAATTTATGTTTCCCAGGCAGAAAGGTGACTAAAACATTGCAGCTTGAACCCTAGTTTGTGGTGGAGAATTCATGCGGTATGCAGACATTAAAAACAGCAGCGTGGGGACCATTTTGAGGCCAAGGCATGTCATCAGGCCTTTTGTTAGTCAAACATATCCCCCACTGTCAGTCCCTTTGGGATCCATGCCTCATTCATCTTAATGAAGGTGAGGTAATCAACACTTTTTTGACCAAGGCGACTTCTTTTGTCAGTGACAATGCCTCCTGCTGCACTGAAGGTCCTTTCTGACAGGACACTTGAAGCGGGGCAGGCCAGAAGTTCTATCGCAAACTGGGATAGTTCAGGCCACAGGTCAAGCCTGCACACCCAGTAGTCAAGGGGTTCATCGCTCCTCAGAGTGTCGATATCTGCAGTTAAGGCGAGGTAGTCTGCTACCTGTCGGTCGAGTCGTTCTCTAAGGCTGGATCCCGAAGGGGTGTGGCGATGTGTAGGACTGAAAAAGCTCTGCATGTCCTCCATCAACAACACATCTGTAAAGCGTCCTGTACTTGCCGCCGTGGTCGTGGTAGGAGGAGGATTACTTTCACCTCTTCCCCTGTTAGATTCCCGTTGTGCTGTGACATCCCCCTTATAAGCTGTGTAAAGCATTATTTTTTTTGTTTGGTTCTGAACTGCTGCATCATTTCTGACTTCCGGTAATTTGGTAACATTTCCGCCACTTTCTGCTTATACCGGGGGTCTAGTAGTGTGGCCACCCAGTAC
The DNA here is from genome assembly GCF_014858855.1 of Bufo gargarizans. Lineage (NCBI taxonomy): Eukaryota > Metazoa > Chordata > Amphibia > Anura > Bufonidae > Bufo > Bufo gargarizans. Next base: position 143,520,075 of record NC_058082.1, on the reverse strand, counting down.
AGGTCGTTCTCCTTCATCCTTTTTATAAGAGGGTCCCTCAACAGACATGACAGCATGAAAGACCTCATTTGCACAAGGTTGGATGCCGAGCTACTCATTTCCCGTTTCTCCTCCTCACTGATGTCATTGACGGTCTGTTCTTCCCCCCCAGCCACGTACAACACCACGGGTCCCAGATAGGTGACAACAACGAGCAGGAGGCACATCTGAAACTGTTGTAATTCCTACACTGTTCACCTGATTTGGATGTAAATACCCTCAAATTAAAGTTGACAGTCTGCAGTTAAAGCCCATCTTGTTTTTTTTTTTTTTTCATTTCAAATCCATTGTGGTGGTGTATAAAGCCAAACATGTTTGAATTATGTTGATGTCCCAATATTTATGGACCTGACTGTAAGTCAGAAATTGATGGAGACACCACTGAAATGGTACGGGAACAGCATGTCTGGATGCATCTTGGACTCCCAGGTCGCTGCTGGGAATGATGTTATCCGAGTGGTACGCCACTTTTACAGACTGACAATAATATGCACCCAACCGAAAATAAAATCGATTTTAGAGGAAAAATGTTAGGAAACATTCTTTCCTGTATATTTACTTGTATATAAAGGTGCAAGTGCTGCCAAAAATTACAAGGAAGAGGCACTCCGATACAACCTCTATATCGCATAAAGGAGGGCCTCATTCACATTGTGGTACAATTGTTCAGGTGGTGGGACTCCTACACTCATAAAGCCTATGCACTAAGGGAAAGGGCTCCCAACAATTGCAAGGAACCGGCACTCCAATACACCCTTTATTACACATAAAGGAGGGCATCATACACACAGTTGGAAAATTATCATTGATTGCGTGCTGTTGACCCTCAAAAACAATAGGGGTGAGTGCCTAATGCTGAGCTGAACACCTAAAAAATGTTGAGGGCGTGGGCCTGCTGCTGAGCTGACCATCTTAAATTTTTTGTGGGCGAAGGCCTGCTGGGTATTTGGTGGGTGGCTGGGTATTTGTGCTTGCGTCCAAATGCCTGGGTTATAGACATCTGTATGCTGCCCTGGGACACAGAAGTGGATGTGCTAGCTGATGGTGCTTGTGAAGGTCCAGGTGCATGGTGGGAGGCATCCTCACCTGCGTCTTCGACAGGGGATTGGCCAGCATGTAAGACTGGTTAAAAGGAGGCAGTGGTGTGACCCACAGACACTGATTGTGGACCCAGGCATTCAGTCGACCTATTAGGGTGCTTTGATGCCATGTGGCGGATGATGCTGGAGGTGGTGAGGTTGCTAGTGTTCATCCCCCTGCTCATTTTGGTATGGCACAGGTTGCAAATGACAATTCTTTTATCGTCCGCACTTTCTTCAAAAAAGCGCCAGACGGCAGAACACCTATTCCTTGGCAAGAGAGATGGAGTGCTCCGGGAAACAGTTGCAAACCTGTTTGGTGTGGCCCACCTTCTTCCTTTTGCTACACCACTGCCTCTTCCAGCCTGTTGCGGTACTGTGGATCCTTCCCCCTCTGTACTTCTGTCCTCGTTCGGCTTGCCACCTTCCCAGGTTGGGTCAGTGACTTCATACACCTCCTCTTCCACTTTCTCACTCTGGTCATCCTCCTGACTTGTTTTCCTAACAAATAACAACAACCTCAGTTATTGACAACTGTGTCTCATCGTCATCATGAACCTCTTGAGATACTAATTGCGGTTGACTTATTGGCAAGTGTGTCTCATCATCATCATTATCATCATCATCATTCACCTCGTGAAACACTAATTGCCGTTTCCCACTGTCATCTTCTTCTGACTGTGGATGCTCCAGAGTTTGGGTATAGTGATGGACGAACATTGGGCGGGACGGTTCGTGAATGCGATTGCGCAAACAAATATTTGTGATTCACTGCGGGCCCTATTCACTTCAATGGGAGGCGAACCTGAAAAAAATTCAGCTCATAATTCAGTAGAAGTGCACAAATAGTCCCACAACATGGACAGTGACATACTAGAGGGGGATCAATGACAAAAATGCCAACAAAAATTATGTGTCTTAATCAGGGGATATTTTTATGCGTCTTAAAGGAAAATTCTCTTAAATGTGCCCTGTTGGAGCCTAGAAAAAATTTATTTTAGGCCACGGGTGTACGGGCCTTAAAAATTCGGCATTCACCTTACATAAAAGAAATTCAGATTATGTGGCTCGAGGTACATTATGCGGTCAATGTACCACTGGACTACAGTCCCCAAACATTAGGCATTCACCGGACAAAAAAAAACAAGTGATTATGTGGCCAGAGGCATATTACACGGTCAATGAATATCAATTTTACTGCAGGCAAGTACAAATACAGGTCAAATACATATGTTTAAAAGAACTAAAAAATATATAATTGGATTAAAAACATGGCTAACAAAATCCGCCCTCTTGAAAAAAAAACTAATGATAGTTGAAATTTGATAACATGTGGTCATCACTGGTGTTGAATTCCTCCGAGGCCGCAACAATTATTCATTCACTGTACAGAAAAGAACAAGTAAGTATGTGGCTGGAGGTAGATTACACGGTGATTGGATATCTATTTTAGAGCAGGCCAGTGTACTACAGAAAAAAATATGCATTCAGTGTACAGAAAAGAACAAGTAATTATGTGGCTGGAGGTAGATTACAAGATCATTGGATATCAATTTTACAGCAGGCCAGTGGACTATAGGCCCCAAAAATTATGCATTCAGCGTACAGTAAGGAACAAGTATGTGGCTGAAGGTAGATTACACAGTCATTGGATATCAATTTGACAGCAGGCCAGTGGACTACAGGACCCAAAAATTATGCATTCAGCGTACAGAAAAGAACAAGAAAGTATGAGGCTGGAGGTAGAATACACGGTCATTGGATATCAATTTTACAGCAGTGGTCATCACAGGTGTTGAATTCCTCCAAGGCCCAAAACATTAAGCATTCAACGGACAGAAAAGGCATTTTATGCCGCTATATTTATCTTAGCCAGGGAACATTTTTCTCTGGGGGGTGGCAGATATTTGTGGGCTATCATGATGAAATTCAATTAAACATGGTCGACTCGTCACATGTGTCAAATTCCTACGAGATCCATGCTTCATTCATTTTTAGAAATGTGAAGTAGTCCACACTGTTGTGAGCTAGGCGAGTGTGCTTATTGGTTGCGATCCCTCCTGCTGCACTGAACGTCCTTTCGGACAGGACACTGGATGAGGGGCAAGCCAAGAATCCATGGCAAATTGTGCCAGTTCTGGCCACAGGTCAAGGCTGCACACCCAGTAGTCCAGGGGTTCCTCGCTTCTCAGAGCGTCCACATCAGCCGTTAACCCGATGTAGTTGGACACCTGTCGGTCTAGCCGTTCCCTGAGGCTGGATCCGGAGGGCGGCTGTCGATGGGTTGGCTGCGAGAATGATCTCATATCTGAAATGACCAACACATCTTCAAAACGCCCTCTTCTTGCATGCGCTGTTGGATTGGTACCCGCAATTCCTCTGCCAGCGCCCGCAGAATGCAGCATTTCTCGAAGCAAGGCCTGGAAGTGCTGTATTTGGACAGCCCTCTGTGATGCTGGTAACATGTCCATCATTTTGTGTTTGTACCGGGGGTCTAAGTACGTTGACAACCAGTACTGGTCCTTGCCCTTTATGCTTTTTTATATGGGGGTCCCTCTTCAAACACTGGAGCATGAAGGCAACCATTTGCACTAAACTAGAAGTGGTGGAGTGACCTGGCTCCTGCTCATCGTCTAGGATAATGTCGTCCTTAGTCTCCTCCCTCCAGCCACGGACAACACCAGGGATCCCAGAAAAGTTTAAAGCATACTCTTCTTGCTCCTCCGCCCCGGTACCATCCTCCTCTGACTCCTCTTCAGACTCCTGTTGACTTGTCTCAGATGGAGTAGCCCCCCTGGAAATTAATACAGCATTGCAACTTCCTCATCTTTCTGCTCCTGCTCCTCGATGGCTTGATCAATGACATGACTCAATGCACGCTCCAGAAAGAAGGCGTAAGGTGCGATGTCACTGATGGCACCCTGGCTGCAACTGAGCAGTTTGGTGATCTCATCAAATGGCCACAGAAGTCTGCATGTGTCGTGCATGAGCAGCCACTGGCGCAGTGGAAAAAAAACAAGCTCCCAGAATCTGTTCTGCCGTAGAGTTCATACAGGCACTTTTCTGCTGGAGAAGACTATCAAGCATATACAAGGTGGAGTTCCAGTGCGTCGGGCAGTTAAAAATCAGACGTCAGTTACAAATCAGACGTTCAGCAGTGGTCTTGCTGCTGAACGTCAGCATGGAAAGCCATGACCATGTATCTTCTAAAATGGCCAGATTTTCTTGGCCTGCTGCAAGACGTCCTGGACCCTGAGGTATTTGGCAACGAATTGCTGCACAATTAAGTTCCGGACGTGTGCCATGCACGGCACATGTGTCATTTTGACCTGTTTTAGCACGCTCAGCATATTGGCGCTGTTGTCGCACACCACTTCACCAACTGTCAAATTGAGCAGGGTTAGCCACTGATCGGCCTGTGACCGCAAAGCTGAAAGGAGTGCAGGACCGGTATGGCTCTTGGCTTCTAGGCACAACAGCCGCAGCACAGCATGGCAACTTCTCACCTGGCAAGTCGAATAGGTTCTTGGGAGCTTGGGGGGCGCAGCGGAAGAGGCGGTAGCAGAGGAAAAGGAGGAGTCAATCAAGGAGGAGACGGAGGATGGAGTAGGAAAAGGAGAAGTGGCAGGCAAGGGTGCCACGGGTTGCATGCTTGACGGCCATCAGAAGGTTCAACCAGTGGGCTGTAAAAGTTTTGTATCTTCCCTGCCCATGTTTGCTAGACCATATGTCTGTGGTCAGATATATCTTGACACCAACACTGTGTGCCAGAGCTACATTCACTTTTTGCTGAACATTGCCATAGCTCCAGGATGCCCTTCTGGGAGAAATATTTCTTCCCATGGACCTTTCATTGCAGTGTGCCAATGGCCACAAATTTTCTAAAGGCCTCCGAGTCCACCAGTTTGGAAGCAGTTGGTGGGCTAGCAGTTCCGACAAGCCAACGGTCAGCTGTTGGGCAAGAGGGTTATCCGGCGTTATCATCTTTTGCGCTCGAACATTTGGGCCACGGAAGCCTGCCTTTTGTCAGATGAACGCGGCGATGTCATCATCGTCATCTTCACCACGACTCACATTAGAGATCTCGGAGTAGGCAGCAACAGCGGGGACCACCCTCCTTGGGCTGATCTGGGTACTGACGAGGGTGGGGTGGCAGGTGCTGGGTGGCAACCGTTCATACGGCCTCTTCCTAATCCGATACCAAGAATGGCTGTGCATCGGTAAGGTTTTGGAATGGATAGCAAAATAATTACACTGACTTGAGCACTGGGGATATGGTGGGGGTGGTCTCTTTGGGGGTGCACACAGCAGAGAGTGAAGAGTGTGCAGATAGAGAGGATGAGGAGGGTGCCGAAGCAGAAGGCTGAATAAGCCACTCAAACAAGTCTGGTGCTTCCTTTGATGTAATCACATGCACCTTCTGCAACTTTCCACTTAGGCTCCGGCCTGGTGCACCTGCCCGACCCCTACCACCCCTGTGGAATGACCTGCCTCTTCCTTTGTCATTTTCAAAATGACCCTGTGACAAAAGTCCTTATAGAAGAGCACTATTTGTGGAAGAAGGTATATTACACCCCTTCCTCAATCAGTTCTTTTTGGGGCAACTGGTATATCACACCAGTTGAAATTATTTTTTCCAATAGCATTTGGCACTCTGTGTAGCTGCGGTAACACAGCAAAACCGCAAACAAATTATGCACTACCTAAATGCACTATATAGAAAGTATATTATTGGTATATAATACTCATGCTTCAATCAGTTTTGTTGGGGGGGCAACTGGTATATCACACCATTAGAAATTATTTGTTCCAATAGTGTTTTTCACTCTGTGTAGATGCGGTAATGCAGCAAAACCGCAGACAAATGCTGCACTAACCAAATGCACCATATATAATGTATATTATTGGTAAATAACACCCCTGCCTCAATCTGTTTTTTTTTGTTGTTGGGGGGGGGGGCAACTGGTAAATCACACCAGTAGAAATTATTTGTTTAAATAGCGCTTGGCACTCTGTGTGGCTGCAGTATCACAGCAGAACCACACACAACTGCTGCACAATACAATTGCACTATAATATACTTTCTATGTTAGAAAGTATATTATAATTATATTACACCCCTCAGTAAGTCACACCTATTGATAGCACACCTATACCAGTCATAAAAGGAATTCTGTGGCCCTATTAGCTACAATTTGGTGTCCCTAACAGTCTGTCCCTGCTCCACACAGCAACCTCTCCCTACACTGACAAAAGACTGAATATAAAATGACAGCCAGATCGAGTTTATTTATAAGGTAGGGGGTATGTCCATGTGTTGAAACATCTCAATTGGCTGTCCTGTACCACCTGATGGATGTGTCATGGGTCAAAGTTCTTCACAATGTAAAAGAATATGGCGCTGGCGGAGAACGCCATATGTTGGCCCGTTCGGCGAACCGCGAACGAGCAAAGTTTGCCATGAAATGACTTCCGGGTGAACCGCAAGGCCATCTCTATTTGGGAATTAGGGCACAAGATCTCCTCATGGTCCTCTTCAAGCGGGCTTGGCGAGAGGCCCAAATTAAGGAATGACGATGAAAACAGCTTCTCGGAATAACCGAGTGTGGGATCACTTGTTTGCCAAGATTTTCCATGGTGGGTGGAAGGAGTATCAGGGTGAGGATTCTGTTGACCAGAATCTTGGCTACTGAGACTGGACTTTGTGGAAGACAGGGTGGTTCTTAACTGACTGGAAGCATTATCTGCTGTAATCCATCCGAACTCCTGGTCGCACTGGTCTGACATCGAGAGTGGTGTCCTGCGCTGCCCTGCAAACTGGGACAGGAAGCTAGGTATTGTGGATGAGTGTGTTTCTTGTGCTCTGGAAGCAGGCACAGTTTCACCACACCCAGGGCCAACATGGCTACGGCATTACAGTGAATGGAGGGTACTTATCTGCACGTCTATTGGCTGCGTAGCAGCCAACAAACGCACGGGGAGGAGACTCGAGTAAAATTAGTGTTCTGCCGAGCATGGTCGCCCAACACTAATTGGAATACTTCTTTAATATATAATGAGGGTAATACAACAGAAAAACATTGTGTTAACTTATTATAAAGTGTATATTAATTGTCTACTTATCACCAGAATGTGATAATACCGTTTTGGATAAACTGTGTTCCGGCTGTGTGTTAATAGAGAGGGGTTGATTCTGAAAGCTCTTCCTTGGGTTACATTTGAGCTACAGCCGCATTTTTTGTTTTGTTTGAAAGATGACTATTTAAAAATTTCATGACTCAGTGAGAGCTGGGTAAAGCTTTAGCTCTCACTCCTGATTTGATTTTTAAAAGGCTGTATTCTCCAGTTTTATATCATTTAATGCTGTGATAATTTAATAGTCTTGTGTTAAAGCTTAGATTGTAAGCTTTAAAACAAAACCAAGCATCTGTAAGTCAATTTTAACTTGAGATATTATTGTTTAAAGCAAGCCCCCCCCCTCAACCGGTTGTGAATTAAGCCATGGAGGAGGAGAGGTGGCAGTGATAGGCAATAAATACTATATAAACTTTTTGGTATTTTCACAATTGTACGGACCCAGAGATTTCAGTTATCATGTTATTTACATCACACAGTGAACAATGTAAAAATAAATGTTGAAATTGATGTTTTTCTTTGCCAACAACTCAAATAATTAATAAAAGTTATTATATGTACCCCATTATAAGTATCCCAAAATGGTTCCTATAAGAACTACAGCTTGTCCCGCTAAATTTAATGTCTCATTGAGAAAAAAACTTATGACCACTGGCTAGTACACAATTTTAGCCAGTTTCAATGGCTAAAATTGGTTACATCCCTAGGAATTAGTATTTATTTGAGACATAAATTCAAAATCTACAATAGCATGATTTTCGCGAGTATTTTTGCAATTTTAATATGACTTTTTGGGGCCACACAATCAGACTGGGAGCATCAGGTCCTGCTGCATCCAGCACAGAGCAAATGTTCCCAGCTATGCCTATGGTGACACTCAAATACTGTATGCCTAATAACAATACGATGACCCTGAGCACATGCAGACTCAAAAACAGTCTGTACCGACTATTACAGCCAACTACACAATTAGAACACCAACTATACTTACAAATAACCCTTCAGAGCTGAATGTTTCACTGGCTTTAAATAATATTTATCTTCATATTTCACATTATTAGGTTATTATTTAACTGTCTCTTTGTTTGTCAGGGTACATCATCTGTCAGGAACCCTTGCATTGTGATGGGAGATGTAAAATAAAATAATAGTCAATGACAACATGTTCCAAGTATGAATGCACTGTTGATATTGTATTTTATAAAGGAAATATTCTATCATTTCAAGTCTTAACTTCTATTCCAGCTAATTCTTCTAACTTTTCCTCCCAGAGAAACATACAATAAGTCTTCTTGAGTAATTAACAGCACTTTGAAGTAATAGCTTTAAATCTACATGCCATATTTTGTAAAATTCCATTTGCTGTTTATTGGTTTGGTTGGTTTGGATGGTTTTATTAGAAGTAGTGATGAGTGAACCAATGGAAGTTTGGGTTCGCCAGGTTCGGCCGAACTTCAGGTCAAAGTTTGGGTTCAGGACCCGGACTCAAACCCGATCCCGAACACCATTGAAGTCAATGGGGACCCAAACTTTATTATTTTCTATTATACATGGTTATGCTGGAAAATAACATAATACTTAAGACAGAATGCAAAAGGGATACCTTTAGAGGCATTCCATTTTCCATTCCATCATAATAGAAGTCTATGGGCAGCATAACGGATCTCTACTGGTTTCCATTATACAGGAAAGGACTCCTGCATAATGGAAACCAGTACAGATCCGTTATGCTGCCCATAGAATTCTTGAAGATGTGAAAGTAGCCTTTAAGGAGAAGAGATGCCCCAGATGTAAATATTAGAAACGCAGAGGGAATGTAAAGGTAGAGATACTTAATGTATAAGTAATGGTGAGGGTTGGAAAGTGTGAGGCTTCCTGGTTTGAGTTGGAATTAACCCTATGTTACATAGTATACTTACCAATGTTATTTCTTACTAGATTTGGCTTGGCAAAGGTCCGTCCTGCCCAAAATGTTGCTTGCTTGAAAGAGTCTGCATTTTCTTGATTTAGGCAGAGAAAGACATGTAAAATCACTGTGGGGATAGTTCTTCAATATATGGATTAATAAATGTGATTTACTTTGCAGGTACTGCTGCAAATTCCTGAACTGTATTGTCTGGGGCTAAAGAGTCCTTCTGTGAGCACCTCCATGTCTTAAGGATTGCAATACCCTATATATAGGCATATATATAATGCTAATACATTGGAGTCTATGAGAAAAGTAATCCAATGATTGCTTGTTACACTTCCCTAAGGGAACTATACAAAAAAAAGGGTAAAAAACTGAAAATAAAGTCAAAATGGCCGGTTAGTAATTTTTTAGTTGCTTTTCCTCACACAAAAAATTAAATAAAAATGTATCAAAAAGTTGTACACACCCAAAATGGTATTACTGAAAAAAACAGATAGCCCCTGCAAAAGAATGAGTATTCACTTAGCTCTGCACACATAAACACAAACAAATTATAGGGGTCAGAATATAGAGACTAAAAGGAAAAACATTTTTTTTCAAGGTTTTAATAAAAAAAATAAAAAATATATATATATAAAAATGGAAAATCACCTGGTCATGAAAGGGTTAATTAATGAGCCTGGAGTGCAATACCAAGCACAGCCACTATACAATGTGTGGCACTTTGTATGCTATGAGACAGAAGAAATATTTGTACATGTTGTATATGTGTGATCATGTACTAGATGTGCGTTATAAAAAATAATGGACAATTTTGAAAAAGTAAGTGGCGAAGGTGTAAACCAGATGCAGCTATCTGATCCATATTAACTGTGAACACTGATAAAATCAAACTCTCAGGGAAGGAGGCTAAGTAGAGGACTGGTCTAGCTTAAGTTGGTTTTCAGATTGTTTGGCAATCCCGCTAAAAAGTTATTGAATGGCTTTAGTGTTTAATACTCTGAAATCTCAAAGTACATATACTGTAAGCCTGTACGTGTCAAGACTGAATATACTGTAAGAATTTGGACACTTGAGTTTAATTCAAATGACTATACACATAGCAACCAGTAAGTCATAATTTGCAGGTAAATATATTTTGCTTTTAAACAGCTAGGCTATTTTACAAAAATAAATGAAATGTGCCATAGATAACACTATAGTAATTTTCGTTTGGTTAAATCACTGCCTAACGAAAGCCTAGGACTTGTTGATATAGAAGCACAGAGCAGGGGAAAGATTACTGTTATCAGTGCACAACACATGGGTTATTAAGTCAGATCGATTTGGGTTGACCTATTAAAATGGCAAAATATGTAATGATAAGAATTGTCTGCTTATCACTGATGACCATGGTCCGACACATTCACCGTTCTATGTTAATATCTTTTAATTAGAAAATCCTAAAATTATTACTGTCCAAATATTATTTTCTGAAGAAAATTAAATCCATGATCTGTTTAATCCTCTTTAGAAACCTTCTCTTAAGCTTGCTCTTTTTCAAATAGAGTAAAAAATATTATTTCAGTAAATCTGTAGTTGAAGTTTCACAGGTCCCTAAATCTCTTTAAGTAAAAGCGGTTCCGCTAGAAAGTTATTTGGCAGAAGTGTAGCAGTCTTTGTATCTCATAATTTACTTTTTTTATTATTATTTAAGGAAGCTCATCCTAGATTCAATCCATTTAATTCCTTTTATGTAATCAGTTCTATTATGGGATTTCCTATGATCAAATTACATATGTATTTCACTAATGTAATCTATAATATACTAGCAGTAGGACCCGTCTTTGCACGGGTATATTTAATCTATTTCATTTTATGTTTCCGTGTGTTGTAAAAAGATATCAACAGTTTCCCCCATAACAGTGACCTCTACAGTACCCGCCCCTTTATCAATGACCTCCACAGTGCCTGCACCTTTAACATTAACCTCCACAGTGGACGCCCCTTTAATATTGATCTCGACAGTACCTGCCTCTTTAACAGTGACCTCCACAGTGCTGGCCCCTTTAACAGCGACCGCCTATTAGCATTGAACACCCTTTTAACAGTGAACTTCATAGTGGCCACCCCTTTAACAGTGACGCTAATAGTGGCCGCCCCTTTAACAGTGACCTTCACAGTGACCGCCCCTTTAACAGTGACTTTCACAGTGACCACCCCTTTAAAAGTGACTTTAACAGTGACCGCCCCTTTAACCAGTACAGGACCGCCGCATGCAGGATTGCATCCTGGCGGAGGCCCTGTTGTTCCTCCTAGATGCGCCAACGCGTCTTCTCGCGAGACGCGAGATTTCAGGCCGGGCCGGCCCGCACATGCGCAGTGCGGTCCAGGAATCGTTACATCAGAAGTTCGTCACCAGCCTGCCAGCCAATGATCATCGCTGGCAGGTTGGTGACTTTTAAAAAATCGAATCAGAAGCCATTTAACACCTTATATTTATAAATATAAGGTGTTAAATGGCTTCTGTGCTCCTCTGCTGGTCCTTTTTCGTTGGTTGGTCCCAGTAGAGGAGCACATATCACTGTAAGTACACCAAACACTACACTTAGCCCCAGATCACCCCCCCCCCCATCACCCCCCATCACCCCAATTAACCCCTTGATCACCCCTGGTGATCACTAGTGAAAGGGAAAAAAGTGATCAGTGTAAACTGTCACTTATTATTTTCACTAGTATTGACGGTTAGCTTTTAGGTTCGTTTAGGCCCCTTTGTTAGGTAGTTAGTGTCGGTTAGCGCCCAGCCCACCGCACCGCAGTCACTGATTCGCTGATTAGCGTATCTCTAATCAGCATTGGTACTTTTATAGTATCTGTAAGTAATCAGAACTGATCACAGTCAAATCTACAATACAGGGAGTGCAGAATTATTAGGCAAGTTGTATTTTTGAGGATTAATTTTATTATTGAACAACAACCATGTTCTCAATGAACCCAAAAAACTCATTAATATCAAAGCTGAATATTTTTGGAAGTAGTTTTTAGTTTGTTTTTAGTTTTAGCTATTTTAGGGGGATATCTGTGTGTGCAGGTGACTATTACTGTACATAATTATTAGGCAACTTAACAAAAAACAAATATATACCCATTTCAATTATTTATTTTTACCAGTGAAACCAATATAACATCTCAACATTCACAAATATACATTTCTGACATTCAAAAACAAAACAAAAACAAATCAGTGACCAATATAGCCACCTTTCTTTGCAAGGACACTCAAAAGCCTGCCATCCATGGATTCTGTCAGTGTTTTGATCTGTTCACCATCAACATTGCGTGCAGCAGCAACCACAGCCTCCCAGACACTGTTCAGAGTGGTGTACTGTTTTCCCTCCTTGTAAATCTCACATTTGATGATGGACCACAGGTTCTCAATGGGGTTCAGATCAGGTGAACAAGGAGGCCATGTCATTAGATTTTCTTCTTTTATACCCTTTCTTGCCAGCCACGTTGTGGAGTACTTGGACGCGTGTGATGGAGCATTGTCCTGCATGAAAATCATGTTTTTCTTACCTTGCAGACTTCTTCCTGTACCACTGCTTGAAGAAGGTGTCTTCCAGAAACTGGCAGTAGGACTGGGAGTTGAGCTTGACTGCATCCTCAACCCAAAAAGGCCCCACAAGCTCATCTTTGATGATACCAGCCCAAACCAGTACTCCACCTCCACCTTGCTGGCGTCTGAGTCGGACTGGAGCTCTCTGCCCTTTACCAATCCAGCCATCTGGCCCATCAAGACTCACTCTCATTTCATCAGTCCATAAAACCTTAGAAAAATCAGTCTTGAGATATTTCTTGGCCCAGTATTGACTTTTTAGCTTGTGTGTCTTGTTCAGTGGTGGTCGTCTTTCAGCCTTTCTTACCTTGGCCATGTCTCTGAGTATTGCACACCTTGTGCTTTTGGGCACTCCAGTGATGTTGCAGCTCTGAAATATGGCCAAACTGGTGGCAAGTGGCATCTTGGCAGCTGCACGCTTGACTTTTCTCAGTTCATGGGCAGTTATTTTGCGCCTTGGTTTTTCCACACGCTTCTTGCGACCTTGTTGACTATTGATCGTTGAATGAAACGCTTGATTGTTCGATGATCACGCTTCAGAAGCTTTGCAATTTTAAGAGTGCTGCATCCCTCTGCAAGATATCTCACTATTTTTGACTTTTCTGAGCCTGTCAAGTCCTTCTTTTGACCCATTTTGCCAAAGGAAAGGAAGTTGCCTAATAATTATGCACACCTGATATAGGGTGTTGATGTCATTAGACCACACCCCTTCTCATTACAGAGATGCACATCACCTAATATGCTTAATTGGTAGTAGGCTTTTGAGCCTATACAGCTTGGAGTAAGACAACATGCATAAAGAGGATGATGTGGTCAAAATACTCATTTGCCTAATAATTCTGCACGTAGTGTAGTATTAGTGTCACCTTAGCTCGCCCTCCACCCAAAACGCAGTGGTCGGTCGCCCACACGTGCGTTCATCCACGCCCGCCCCGCCGCAGTGACAAAATTATTTTATTTTTTTATCACTTTACAAGTGCTGTGGCGATAAAAAAAAAATCTGTTTTGATATTTTTTATCAATCGCAGCAGCTTCCGATACTTCACTAGCCTCCCACTTGTAAGACAGGCTTGCTTTTTTTCTTGGGTAGTCTCAGGGAATGCCCCCTAAATCTAGTTGACCAAATGGCAAGTAAGGGGTATTCTTCTGAAGAGGCCTACAGGCTTCTGACCCAGTCGGATGAGGAATGGGAACCCTCATCTGACGAATGCAGCAGGTCAGAATACGAACCTGTAGAAAGCAGTGGCAGTCTGACCCAAAGTTTGGACGATGAGATTGAGGTCCCTGATACCACCAGGCGTACCCGGCCCCGTGTTGCTAGACCACAGGTTGCGCAGGATCCGCTTCAAGGGCAGCAGAGTGGGACTGGCGCTGTCGGATTACGTGGTGAGGCACACCAGCAGCGCAGCCCATCCTGGACCTAGCACCAGCACTGCCGTAGAACATTGTGAAGTGGCGAGCACCAAAAGGGCAGTTGAAGCTGGTACGTTGGCACGTGCATTAGTTCCCCTGTCGCAGCCACTGCACAGACAGGCCCGTAGAGCCCCTATAGTCCCTGAGGTGCTGGCAAACACTGATTGGCAGCCCCCAACTTCAGCCGCACCAGTATTTCCCCCTTTCACCACCCAGTCTGGAGTTCGGATTGAGACAGCTCAGATCGGATCGGCACTGTTTTTTTTTTTTTAGCTGTTCTTGACTGCGGAGCTCTTGGACTTAGTTGTGGCAGAAACAAACCGGTATGCCACTCAATTTATAGCCGCCAACCTGGGAAGCTTTTATGCCCAGTCTTTCCAGTGGAAATCCGTCCAAGTTTAAAACTTTTCTGGGCCTTCTCCTTAACATGGGCCTGACAAAAAAGCATGAATTGCGGTCATATTGGTCCACGAACCCAATTCATCACATGGCCATGTTCTCTGCTGTCATGTCCAGGACACCATTTGAGACCATCCTGCGTTTCCTGCAATTTAGTGAAAACAGCACCTCTCGTCCCAGAGGCCACCCAGCTTTTGACCTGCTCCACAAAATTCGGCCCCTCATAGACCACTTCAACACCAAATTTGCAGATTTGTATACCCCTGAGCAAAACATCTGCATAGATGAGTCCCTTCAAACAATACATCCCAAGCAAGCGCGCCCGGTATGGAGTCAAATTGTATAAGCTCTGTGAAAGGGCCACAGGCTATACGCACAAATTTCGAGTCTATGAGGGTAAAGATCAGACCCTGGAGCCGGTCAGTTGCCCTGACTACCTGGGGAGCAGTGGGAAGACAGTCTGGGACTTGGTGTCACCCTTATTTGGCAAGGGGTACCATCTTTATGTGGACAATTTTTACACAAGTGTGCCCCTCTTCAGGCATTTGTTTTTATAACAGATTGGCTGCTGTGGCACCGCGCGACCTAGTCGCCGGGGATTCCCCCAACGGCTCGTTACCACCTGTCTTGCAAGGGGGGAGAGGGCTGCCTTGTGTAACGAAGAACTGCTCGCGGTGAAATGGAGAGACAAGCGTGACGTTTACATGCTCTCCTCCATTCACGCAGACACGACAATCGAAATTGAACGAGCAACTGGAGTCATTGAAAAGTCCCTCTGTGTCCACAACTATAATTCGCTCATGGGAGGGGTGAACTTCAATGACCAGATGTTGGCTCCTTATTTACTTTCCCGCAGGACCAGACGCTGGTATAAGAAGGTGTCTGTATATTTAATTCAATTGGCACTGTATAATAGTTTTCTCTCTCTACCGTAAGGCTGGGAGAACAAGATCCTTCCTCAAATTTCAGGAAGAGATCATCGAGAACCTCCTGTATCCAGGAGGTTCCGTGGCCCCAACCACCAGTGTAGTGAGCCGTCTACACGAGCGACATTTCCCCAATGTCGTTGCTGGTACCTCAAACCAACCGCCACCCCGAAAAAAAATTGTGTCTGTAGCAGGAGTGGAATAAGGCGTGACACCCACTATTTCTGTCCTGACTGCCCTGACCACCCTGCCCTCTGCTTAGGGGAGTGTTTCCGGAAGTACCACACACAGGTACACTATTAGTATAGGGATTGCATCACACAGGACAGGCACACAGGGCTCTTAGGGCCCTTTCACTCACAGCTGCTGTAAACCTCTCCTTTCACCTGGGACAATGTGCATAATGTACTTTGCCACATCTCTGTGCGATTTGCACATTGTCCCATGGGGAAGGAGAGGTTTGTCCTATAAAGGTAAAAAATAAAAATAAATCACAGTTAAGCAAAAAAGTTAATGTTCCAAAAGTTCAATAAAGTTTTTCAAAGTTAATGTTCTGTTTCAAATGTTATCTAAAGTTAATGTTAATAAATTTATTGCGATCGACCAACTGCAGCACTGATGTGCATTCTGACAGAAGCATTGCGCTGCTATTAGATTACACAAAAGTCGGTGTATGCGGCGCTGCAAGACAAGATTTCTCCTCTGCAGTAAAAATGATACGTTTGCTGAGGCTTATGAGCTGAGGGGCGGTGTTCATATGCTTTGGCAAACACTTTGTATATAAAAAAAATAAAAAATAAAAATTAATTCATCCATTGATGTGAATGGAGAAATCGGGTTTGCCAGGGCATACGAGCTGAGTGGGTTTGGATGTTGGGCGGAGCTCCTATGTCCTGGCAGACGCCTTTCCCCTCTTTTTTTTTTTTTTGCACATTTTTTGGGCAGAGATTTTTTCATCCACATTGATCGATGCGAATGAAGAAATCTGTGCCGTTCATTTTTAATTTCAGCTGGAGACCCTCAAATGCCAGGGCTGTACAAGCACCCCACAAATGTCCCCATTTTGGAAAGAAGACACCCCAAGGTATTCACTGAGGGGCATATTGAGTCCATGAAAGATTGAACTTTTTGTCCCAAGTTAACGGAAAGGGAGACTTTGTGAGAAAAAAAAAAAAATAATCAATTTCCGCTAACTTGTGCCAAAAAAAAAAAATGTTCTATGAACTCGCCATGCCCCTCACGGAATAACTTGAGGTGTCTTCTTTCCAAAATGGGGTTATATGTGGGGTATTTATACTGCCCTGCCATTTTAGGGGCCCTAAAGCATGAGAAGAAGTCTGGAATCCAAATGTCTAAAAATGCCCTCCTAAAAGGTATCATTGGAATTTGGGCTCTTTTGCGCATCTTGGCTGCAAAAAAGTGTCACACATGTGGTATCGCCGTACTCAGGTAAAGTAGGGCAATGTGTTTTGTAGTGTCTTTTTATATATACCCATGCTGGGTGAGATAAATAGCTCTGTCAAATGACAACTTTGTATAAAAAAATGGGAAAAGTTGACATTTACAGAGATATTTCTCTTACACAGTATCGGTATATCTAAAAATACACCGCAAAACACATTGCCCTACTTCTGAGTACGGCGATACCACATGTGTGACACTTTTTTGCAGCCTAGGTGCGCAAAGGGGCCCAAATTCTAAAGAGCACCTTTAGGATTTCACAGGGCATTTTTTAAGCATTTGTATTTCAAACTACTTCTCACGCTTTAGGGCCCCTAAAATGCCATGGCAGTATAAATACCCCACAAGTGACACCATTTTGGAAAGAAGACACCCCAAGGTATTTTATGAGGGGCATAGTGAGTTTATGTAAAATTACATTTTTTGTCACAAGTTAGTGGAATATGAGACTTTGTAAGAAAAAAAAAATATTAAATCGTTTTCCGCTAACTTGTGCCAAAAGAAAAAAAAATTCTAGGAACTCGCCATGCCCTTCATGGAATACCTTGGGGTGTCTTCTTTCCAAAATGGGGTCACATGTGGGGTATTTATACTGCCCTAGTATTTTAGGAGACCTAAAGCGTGAGAAGTAATTTGGAATCCAAATGCGTAAAATGCCCTGTGAAATCCTGAAAGTACTTATTGGAAATTGAGTCCCTTTGCGCATCTTGGCTGCAAAATAGTGTCACACTTGGTATCTCCGTACTCAGAAGAAGTAGGGCAATGTGTTTTGGGGTGTATTATTACATATACCCATGCTGGGTGAGAGAAATATTTCTGTCAAATGACAACTTTGTATAAAAAAAATGGGAAAAGTTGTCTTTTAGAGAGATATTTCTCTCACCCAGCATGGGTATATTTAAAAAGACACCCCAAAACACATTGTCCTACTTCTTCTGAGTACGGCGATACCACATGTGTGACACTTTTTTGCAGCCAAGATGCACAAAGGGGCCCAATTTCCAATGAGAAATTTCCAATGACATCTCCTTAGCAGTCTCGCTAGTATATCGCACCTCGCTGCAAGTGCGATGTATTCTATGCCAAAGCGTCCCCATTTCCATGGTCACTGATCATGTGATCGCAAGACTTGCGAACACATGACATCCTTGTCTTCCTGGAGCGCTGCGGCAGACCCGTACAGGTCTCGTAGCGCTGAAGGCCAGCTGGGCGCATGCGCTAGCGCTCCAAGGGGAGTACATTTTACTGCAGGCCCGTCTCCACCCACAAGGCGATCATGTGACCAGGAAGAGGCGGTCATGTGACCCTTTCTCTCCAGCCAGCCAGTTTATCAATTCCCAATGTATTTTCTAACAGTTGGAAAAATTGTTTTCCATAATTAACTGGTGGACAGACTCTCCACTTTATAATGAGCTCAGATTGATATTTTAATAAAGTTTGTATAATATGTATTTATTATCACACCTGGGGTTAGCCCCTCCCGTTTGTGGGCGGCCGACAGGTACTTTGTTTTTGCTTTTTTTATGCACATATATATCTGTCCACTCTCTGCTTACATTATTACTTATAACCTGATGAAGGGGACTTTTTAAACCCCGAAACATGTTGTTTTATGTATATACGCTACCTATGAAATAAAGAAGATTTGATCTCTAAAGACCACTCCACCAGTGATTTTGTGCCTGACCAGAACTTCCTCTCCTATATCCTTTAGGGGATTGGGCACCCACTCCCAAAGAAACTCCTTCTGCGACTGCAGTCCTAGAAAAAGGGTCTATAATCTACAAGTCTACAATAGTGTCAGTAGCACAACCCTAAAAGGTGAGCACCTTTGTCTTTCAATCATTTTATATTTGTGTTGGACATACTATCCTGTTGTGCGCCACCTTTGTCTTCATTCCCCTCGTTATCGAGTGGAATCTACATATGCCCGTGTTTGAAGAATGCACAGAGGAGTGGTAGAGGCCTAAATGTTTCTGGAGCAGGCAGAGGTCGCAGCAGAGTAAGGGGGCGTGCAGCAGGAGTCGCAGCGAGAGGCCTGAGCTCCTGGTGTCATCCATCGGTCTTGACCAGCAACCCAGCGTTTTTTTTTGCATTGTATAATAATTAATATAAAATCCTGTGTCTCCATGATGAATCTGCAGTGTGGGGGCCCTGTGTGGCTTCTCCACACTTTTAAAATAATCCTTCAGCTTGGTGAATAGATGCCGGATGACCGGGACGTTCCATGACCTTCCCAGGAGCTTCTGTCAGGAGCAGCGGTTCATTTCAGAGAAATCCGTATAGTGCGGGGGGAATCCGAAGAACCTCTCCATCTCAGTACACCACAGGATGTCCTCCTTCCCATCCATGATTACTGAGAACTTGTGATGTTTTCCCTGACTAAGAGACCAGTGGCTGGTAGTTATGGTTTGAATCTTGATGAAGTTTGCTACTCTTCCGGGCTCTGTGCAGTCTTGAAGCTTTCTCATCTCATTGTCTGTAGCTACTAGAGGCCTGTTCATGCCAGTCAGATTCCCCCAGAACTACCTTGCTCGATGAGCAGCCGATACTGCACTTGCATCAATCTTGACAGGATTCGTCTCCAGGTGGAGAGAAATAGTTTTTTGGAATGCTTTCTCCATCGCAACCACATTCTCGAATAACCAGAAGACTGGTCGATACTCTCCTGTCTTAGGCAACGCTTTATTGAGTAATCGTGGAACGTCAAAAAACAGTTGTCCACTGCCCCCATAAAGGCCTTTCCAGTGCGGATTAACCACAGATAATTCACTACAACGACTGCCGCCAATTTCAGATTGAATTGTCCCCATTCTTCAATCTGTTTCCTGATTATATTCTGTATATCTCCCACATATACAATCTGCCCTGGATGGCGTACCCACCCTATCGTGATGGCGTCCTCACACACCTCTGATGCCATATATTTTTCAAAGTTGATTCTAAGCTTTTTTCATTATGACTGGGAACTCGTGATGTTTTCCCTGACGAAAAGAAGTAGTTATGGTTTGAATCTTTATAAACTCCACTACTCTTCCGGGCTCCAAGCAATCTTGAAGCTTTGTCTTTTCATTGTCTGTAGCTACTAGAGGCCTGTTCATGCTAGGCAGGTTCCCCCAGAAGTATCTGGCTCGATGAGCAGCTGATACCACACTTGCATGAATCTTGACAGGATTTGTCTCCAGGTGAAGAAATATTGTTTTTTGGAATGCTTTCCCCATCGCAACCCCATCGTTGAATAACCAGAAAACTGGGCAATTCTCTCCTGTCTTAGGCAACACTTAATTTCTTTAAATTAAATTTATTAAATATTTCATATTAAATGGAACCAAAACTTGATTGAAATTATAAGAAACTAAACAAATTCACCAATATATTATCCTAATCTTCGATGGAAATTCCCGAACAATCAATTTGCCAAGCCTTTTGTGCCGGAGAACATGTATTATTAAATCATGCAGAGCCAAAGTGGCCTCTTCATGATGCTGCCACCTCCACAATCTCTCATCATGGTGCTACTTTGTGGCCTCCTCGTGCTGCTGCCACCTCTACAATCTTTCATCATTGAACTACTCTGTGGCCTCCTCATGCTGCTACCACCTACACACACTCTGTCATTGTGCCACTCGGTGGCCTCTTCATACTGCTGCCAACTCTAGACTCTGTCACTGTGCCACTTGGTGGCCTACTCCTGATGCTGCCAAATCCAGACTGTGCCATTGTGCCACGCGGTGGCCTACTCATACTGCGGCCACCTCCAGATTCTGTGATTGTGCCACTCTGTGGCCTCCTCATACGGCTTCCACCTCCAGACCCTGTCATTGGGCCACTCTGTGGTCTCCTCATGCTGCTTCCACCTCACCGCTATGTCATGGGTCCACTCTGTAGAGTTCTCTTGCTATTCCCACCCTCCCCACTTCATGACTGGTCCACTATTTTGGCTTTCGGCCTGGCTGACATCATCATTTATTAAACCTTTCTTCTGAACTGTCAGAAACAAGGAAAAATGAGGCGCACAATGGATCCTGTCTGTGTAGCATCTGTAAGGCCTATATGGTCCCATTAGAATTTGCTTATGATTTTGTAGCCAAAATCAGAAGTGGGTACAAAGCACAGATGACATGCAATTATGCCATTCACGTGTCATCTCTGTTTTAGATCAACTCTTGTTTTTTGGGGGCATTAGCAATACTGATGGATTAGGGGGGCTCTACTTGTATAAGCATTTAATATAACAGGTTCTGTAGACATCTATGTTGAATCAGCTAATGAAGGTGTAGAAGGAGTGCGCTTCTTCCTGGCACTAACATCAACCTGTAAGGCTGCGTTCATACTTGGGTTATTTGGTCAGTTTTAGACCCGTGACTGCCCAAATAATTGAAGTGTGCAGTGATTCTAAGAGTGACGCCTGTCATCTGCATTAGATAAACGTAAAAGTGTAGAAGCAGCACCTTGTGGTCTCAAGATAATGCGTTGGTCGATGCAGCAGCCTAGCCGTAGGCCCTTGATCCATCAGGCCTTGGAATACATATGTAGAAAAGAAGATGGCTTCGGCAGCATGTAGCAGTATCAAAATTTCTTTATTCGTACCTCCAGACACAAATGGCAACGTTTCGACTGTTCACCAGTCTTTATCAAGCCTAATGACACCAATGCTGGTAGGCATATATATACCCCCCCACATAAAAAAACACACCCCACATTACATCACCATAGCCAATTAATACATAATGGAGAGTGTCTGTGCAAGTTGCTACTTACTGCAGCTGACCTGGCCACCATCTCCGTCATGTGCGCCACGGCGTGCTGTCACCTCCAATGCGCAGTCGCAGCCCACCGGCTTTGCATACCGGAAGTGTCATCCGTCACCATGACTCCGGCCGGCACTGGCGCCTTCAACCAATGAGCTACTAGGAGCAATCACTGTCGTCATCGCCTGCGCGACTGTCACGTGACATCCAGTACGGTGCGCACATCCGTGCGTCAATCTCGTGGGTCACATGGACAGTACAACCAATGGAGGCACAGTGCAAACACCGGAGTCATGGTAACGGCGACGCCGTGATCAGCGCAACTTATCATAGAGAGATGTGCATAATCCATATAGAAAAATTGATAAAATGTACATAGTCCATATACAAGAATGGATAGATCGATGTTATTAGATCACAGACCACAATAGTGATCGCCACACTATCAATAGATAATCAGAGTATGTACATGCACATATCTACGGAGATGGAGACAATGTACAGCGCAGCATCAAGCAATCATGCAAGATCATCATATACAGAATACATTCTCCAAAATATCAAACATCGAATGCTATGAAGGGCATTTTAACATATAAATCTAAAAATCCCTATGCTAGGGATGTGTATCACATATAAAAAATTATGATGTCCCTATACTGAAGAGGGCAATCCAGCGACTAATGTCAATCGACGGATGTGACGTTAAACTCCAAATTTAAACCGTAAGGTTGAAGGGATCTAAGGGTGTGGATCCACTTAAGTTCCTTTTTCCTAAGTATACCCTTCCTGTCCCCACCCCTTCTCAGATACCCAACGCTGTCGATTGCTCGAAATCTTAATTGATTAATGGCATGTTTGCAATCAATAAAATGTTTTGCAACCGGTTTGTCAATAGCTCCTGTTCTTATAGTGCTTTTATGCTTATTGATTCTTTCCCTCAGTTCCATTGTGGTTTCACCCACATATATTAGGCTACATGGACACTGTATCATGTAAACCACATCTGTGGATTTACATGTGTAGTGTCCCTTAATCTTAAACCGTTTGCCACTATAAGGATGAGTAAAACCATCACCTCTCATGATGCAACTGCAGTTGCAGCAGGAGAGGCAAGGGAAATTACCATTCTTGAGTGGTGCTAGTCTTTTCTGTTTGTCTATATCCTTACCCCCTATATCCGCTTTGACCAATCTATCGCGTAAGTTGCGGGTCCGTTTGTATGCCATCATTGGGGGGACAGAGAATTCCTTGACTGTTGGCAATCCTTTCTGAAGGATCTGCCAATCCTGACGTAGAATGGTGGCAATATTGCTACTGTCACCCCCAAAGATGGACACAAATGGGATACGGACAGTCTCTTGTTTCTGTGGTTTACTCACCAATGTGGACCCACGTTTCATGGATACAATCCTATGTTTGGTACGGTTAATTTGGTACGGTTGTACTGTCCATGTGACCCACGAGATTGACGCACGGATGTGCGCACCGTACTGGATGTCACGTGACAGTCGCGCAGGCGATGACGACAGTGATTGCTCCTAGTAGCTCATTGGTTGAAGGCGCCAGTGCCGGCCGGAGTCATGGTGACGGATGACACTTCCGGTATGCAAAGCCGGTGGGCTGCGACTGCGCATTGGAGGTGACAGCACGCCGTGGCGCACATGACGGAGATGGTGGCCAGGTCAGCTGCAGTAAGTAGCAACTTGCACAGACACTCTCCATTATGTATTAATTGGCTATGGTGATGTAATGTGGGGTGTGTTTTTTAATGTGGGGGGGTATATATATGCCTACCAGCATTGGTGTCATTAGGCTTGATAAAGACTGGTGAACAGTCGAAACGTTGCCATTTGTGTCTGGAGGTACGAATAAAGAAATTTTGATACTGCTACATGCTGCCGAAGCCATCTTCTTTTCTACGCCTGTCATCTGCATGTCATACAGACTCTCAGTATTATTTCACTACCAAAGCACAAATTTATTCGGATCGATCCAAATTTTTCCCGAAAAATTTGAAAACCGGCAAATCCAATTTTTGAAAAATTTGCTCATCTCTAATCAAAACGATCAACACAAAATAGTGAACTCATTTTAATAATTTATTTTGGTGACAGTTTGCAAATTTAAAGAATAAAGATCTATAGTTTGAAAACAAAAAATACTTAAAAACAAACATTTAGCATTTTTCCCCCAAATAAAAAAAAAAATAAAGTTAAAAAATATATTACAAAGTCCTATGTGTCTTGCCACAAAAATGATTTTCATAGTGCAACAAATAAAAAAGTTAAAACTGTTAAACCACCAGGTGCACTAAATCACACTAAATCGCACAAAAGCAGCACATGCTCAGTTAGCTCTTTATTCACAGCAGGAATATTATTGAGATAGAAGCACATCCTACTCCAATCACACATTTATAGCATAGCCTATTGATGCATTTCCACAATTGCCCATCTCAGTCAGTGAGTGGTGGACTGTATATTCCAATCCTGAAGCCCAGCAACAGTTCTTAAATGGTCTATATCTGATAATCAATAAATATTAGGAGATTGCTATGAAGGTCATAGACCTGTGATGGCTAACCTCCGGCACTCCAACTGTGGTAAAACTACAACTCCTAAGATGAACACTTGCTTGGCTGTTCTCAGAACTCCATAGAAATGAATGGAGCATGCTGGGAGTTTTAGTTTCAACACAGCTGGAGTGCCGGAGATTAGCCATCACTGCCATAGACTAATTTATTTCTATGAATGTACACTTATATGATTATATAGTATTTACAATAAGCACATTAAATTGTTGTTCTCTCTAGGAATAAAACCTGGTAAACATTTGCTAGCTAGAGCCCTTATATCAGGACAAGCATTACCACAATTTCTTACACATGCTGCTTTTTGGCTTGTATCTGTCTCTGCCACTCTGCTATAACTTTCCTCAATTGACTATTCAGCGCTGTCACATTTCATGGAACAGAAATCCAGCAATTCTAGAATAAGAATGAGTGCTAAAGTGACATTAATCATATTCTAATAAGCTGAATTATGGCTAGAAATTATGCAAACATGTATCTCATATAATGTACGTACAGTCATTTCTGTTTTAGGCTGCATGCATTTTCCTGATCCTGGAATTGAACTTATGACACTGTACCTCCTCACCAGTGGCGTAACTAGAGTTCTATGGGCCCCAGGGCAAACTTTGGATGGTGCTCCCCACTTTCCATAATATGTTTGAATGCGTTGCAGTACAATATTACAATAGGTAGGTGTTTAATTGTTTAATTGTTACCATATAATATATTTAATAGTGTTGAGCGCAAATATTCTAATCACAAATTTTAATCGCGAATATCGCCACTTCAAGAATTTGCTAATATTTAGAAAATACTGCTATATATTTGTATTTGCGAATAGTGTTGAATATTCTAATTGTGAATTTATTGCGACTTTATCGTGAATATATTACATTGCTGATTTTTCGCAATCGAGTAAACAATAGTGATGAGCGGCATAGGCAAAATTCAAATTTGCGATATTTCGCAAATTTTTGGCCGAATATTCACCATAAATTAGCAAATTCGAGATTTTGTGATCTCCAGTCATTATTTACTTGATTGCAAAAATCGGCAATGTAATATATTCGCTATAAAAAAAAAATTGTGATTAGAATATTCGCGATCACTAAGGGGTAGGCACCTTTCCTATTGGTTGCTAGGGATGTTGCTAAATGCCAATATTCTTGATAAATTTGCGATAAATTCGCTATTAGAATATCCACGGTCAACACTATTCGCGAATAAGAATATATAGCACTATTTTCAAAATTTTTGTGGCGATATTCGCAATAAAAATTCAATATTCGTGCTCAACATTAGTAAACAATGACTGGAGATCACAAATTCTCGAATTAGCGAATTTATGGTGAATTTTCAGCCAAAAATTTGCGAAATATTGCAAATTTGAATATTGCCTATGCCACTCATCACGAATATTTAAAAAGAAAATGTTTTAAAGTATTCTGGAACAAAGATTTCCCATATAAGGTATCAACCTTGAGGACCAATGTCTTTGTAAATCACCTACAATAAAAAAGATGATACATAATCACTTTAAAAAAAATACTCACCTCTGCTCCGCTCTCTATCACAGCTTGTGACCTGATTTCTGGCGTCCCACTGTGAACGTGGTTGTGAATACATTTCCATACCCCCCTGCACCGCATCATCACGTCATCACGCAAGATCCGGCACAGAAGGTCATAGTGATGCGATCACGATGATGGGTATTATGGGATGATGTGATGATGCAGGGCAGGAGAGGGTATACGGATGTGTTTGCAACCCCCTGCACATTAGGACGCCCAAACTGAGGTTTATGAGGCAAAGTGGAGGAGATGGGAGCCATAGACTCCCACGGCCCTCATTGAACTGGCTGCATGCACTCAGGAGAGCACCCAGGAATTTTGTCTAGGGGGGGTCCGAAAGGCAAAAAAATGTGGCATGTGTAGTGCGCTGTGCTAATTAAATTTTTCAAAGCCCCCTTTATATTTAAAACTGCAGGGAGGGGGTGTAGTGTGTTGTGCTGATTCTTTTACTTGGCGATCCTAAAAGCTCAGCAGGAAATCAATAATTTTTTGGCCCCGCCCATTATTAAAAGCCCCTCCTACATATAATAGGCCACTCCCAACAAACACTGTACAGCTGACATAGTTGCGGCCTGTCTCTACACACCATATGGAGAGAGGGGGAGGGTCTGTCCTGGCTGCACTGCCTGCTTCACATTATACAATAAACAGCAGACTACAGCCAGAAAGCTCCTCCGCTCTCCTCCCTCCCCAGACCCTGCTCAAGGCCTGTGGCCCCCCCCACCATCTGCCACCCGCCCGTGGACTGCTGCCCCCTTTGGCCGTCCTCACCCAGCTCTGAATCCTCCTTCTGCAAATGGCAGGGGGAGGACCCGGAGCATCTTATCTCCTACATAGCGCCTCATACCTCTTACATCCAGTGATGTCACCTTTGTTGTAGACGTTCTCTTTCCTCATCTTCTCCATTCAGACCAGACCGCCATGATGATTTTTCAGCCATCTCCCATCTCTGCAGAGATTAACAAACAGACATTAGTTTCCCACATTTCCATCATCTTCTGAACACCCTTTCCTGCCACCCCCAATACTGTGCCCGCTGTGCCCCCAATACTATACTGCAGAAACAGTCCCCCTGGAAATACTACTACCACACAGATAGTGCCCCCTTCAACAATTATTGGCACACAGTGCTCTAAAAAAATAACTGCGCCCAGACACTAATAGTATAAAGATAATGTCCCCCAAAAATTATTGTGCTAAGCTGAAACGTGGCAGGGTGCCCCCAAAGTAACAGGGCTCCCCAAAATAGAAATAATTCTCTGCCAGAGCACACTTAGTAGTAATAATGCCCCTATAGTGCCCATACTAGTAATCATGTTCCTCATAGCCCCCCAGTATTAGCAAAGCTCCGCATAATACCTCCTAGTACTAATAATTCTCCCTACAATATGACAGTACATGAAATACCCCCGCTTAGTGCCCGCTGTTGAGCTAATGTCCCCATAATGTATGCCAGTATAAAATACCCCTATATAGTGCCCCAGTAAATTCCCTCATAGTGCTCCTCTCCCCCTTCCCCATAGTGTCCCCCATAATATGCCAGTAAAAAATGCCCCTTCTAAGTGCCACCATATGCCCCAATAGTGCTCCTCTCCCCCATAGTGCCTACCATAATGTGCCAGTAAAAAATGCCCCCTTAGTGCCACCAGATGCCATAATGCCCCCATAATGTGCCAATAAGAATAAAGGCCCCTTTAGAGCCCCCACTTCCCCTTAGTGCCCCCAAATAATGCCCCTATAGTGCCACCAGATGCCCCATAGTGCTCCTCTCCCCCATAATGTGCCAGTAAGAAGTGCCACCCAAAAAAAAAGTACCACCAGATGCTCCATAGTGCCGTTCTCCCCTTTAGTGCCCCCATAGTGCCGTTCTCCCCTTTAGTGCCCCCATAGTGCCAGCTCCCCTTTAGTGCCCCCATAGTGCCGTTCTCCCCTTTAGTGCCCCCATAGTGCCAGCTCCCCTTTAGTGCCCCCATAGTGCCGTTCTCCCCTTTAGTGCCCCCATAGTGCCAGCTCCCCTTTAGTGCCCCCATAGTGCCAGCTCCCCTTTAGTGCCCCTATAGTGCCGTTCTCCCCTTTAGTGCCCCCATAGTGCCAGCTCTCCTTTAGTGCCCCCATAGTGCCAGCTCCCCTTTGGTGCCCCCATAGTGCCAGCTCTCCTTTAGAGCCCCCATAGTGCCAGCTCCCCTTTGGTGCCCCCATAGTGCCAGCTCCCCTTTGGTGCCCCCATAGTGCCAGCTCCCCTTTGGTGCCCCCATAGTGCCAGCTCCCCCCCTCCAAAAAAACAACAAAAAATACACTGATACTTACCTCCAGCAGCCTCTTCCGGTCTGTGTCCCTGCTGTGTGCTGCCCGGCTCAGGCAGCACGATGATGACGTCATCGCGCTGCTAGAGCCGGCCTCTGATAGGCTGCAGGCATTAGTGCCTGCGGCCTATCAGAAGAACAGGGGAGGGACACGCCTCTCCCTCCCCTGCTCTGCCGCAGCACAGCCATCTATATCGCTGTCCTAAGGACAGCGATATAGATGCATTAGATATGGAGATGAGCGCTTCCACAATGGAAGCGCTCATCTCCTACGGCCCCCCACCACCGCCGCCGCAAATGCCCGCAATTTACATCCAGGGCCGCGCCGCCTGTGGTGCGGCCCTGGAGGATGAAAAAAAAAAATTTGGGCTGGTTGTTCTAGGGGGGGTCCAGACCCGCTGGACCCCCCCTGTAGGTGCGCCACTGCATGCACTGATGGGATCTCCCCTTCCAGGCCCGGTTGTTATGCTTATGCCCCTGCTTCTCTCATTTGTCATTGAGATGACTCCAGGCTGGCTTGTAAATACTATGTGTAGGGCCTCATGCACACGACCGTTGTTCTTGTTCGCATCTGAGCCGCAGTTTTTGCGGCTCGTGTGTGCACCTATTCACTTCAATGGGGCTGCGGACAGCACGTCGCAAAAAAAATAGAACATGTCCTATTCTTGTCCGTTTTGCGGACAAGAGTAGGCATTTCTACAATGGGCCTCCTGTTCCATTCCGCAAATTGAGGAAGGCACACGGGTGGCTTCAGTGTTTTGCGGATCCGCAATTTGCGGACCGCAAAAAACTGAACAGTCGTGTGCGTGAGGCCTTATATTCGGAGAAAATATTGCAAGGTACAGTGGTAAAACAAGTGGGAAGAAGAAAAAAGCATTGCTCGGTTAAAAGCAGTGCAAATGAACTTCATTGTACATAATGCTAAACATGTTAGGGAGTTACACTGACAGCTCTAATTGCTCTCTTTACCTACAGAAATTATTATGTTTGTTAAGAATAACAGGAGAATAAATTTACCTAAACATGCCATTAGCAGAAAGCAGGAGTCATTTAGAAGGCCTTTATTCTGTCATTAGAAATTGAACAGACTTAAAGGGGTTAACAAAGTCAAAATAATATCTTACACTAGCATGTGATGGCATAAGAAGCTGTCAATTGGCCTCTGGACTTACCTTTGCCTTGTAGATAGAACAGAGTCCAGTTGTCAAATAGTAAAGGTGCTCTGACCTGTTCTGCACGGATCCGGGCTGTGTTCACACCCAACGTAGAAGCAGCAAAAAAGTCCAAATGGATCCAGCAAGTAAAATTGGAATTATAGTATACTATACAAGATTTATACTATCAATCCATGAAGAAGACCTGTCTTATGGTTGAAACGTGTTGATTTTATGCAGGAGGATTACTTGTTTATACATTTATTTATTTTTTTATGCAATGGGGGACCTGTAGATGACACTGTTATGGGGGACCTGTGGATGACACTGTTATGGGGGATCTGTGGCTGACACTGTTAATGGGGGATCTGCAGATGACACTGTTATGGGGGATCTGCGGATGACACTACTATGGGGGATCTGTGGAAGACACTGCTATGGGGGATCTGTGGAAGACACTGCTATGGGGGATCTGTGGAAGACACTGCTATGGGGCATCTGTGGAAGACACTGTTATGGGGCATCTGTGGAAGACACTGAAATGGGGATCTGTGGAGCACACACTTATGGGGGATCTGTGGATGACACTGTTATGGGGGATCTGTGGCTGACACTGTTAATGGGGGATCTGCAGATGACACTGTTATGGGGGATCTGCGGATGACACTACTATGGGGGATCTGTGGAAGACACTGCTATGGGGGATCTGTGGAAGACACTGCTATGGGGGATCTGTGGAAGACACTGTTATGGGGCATCTGTGGAAGACACTGTTATGGGGCATCTGTGGAAGACACTGTTATGGGGCATCTGTGGAAGACACTGAAATGGGGATCTGTGGATGACACTGTTATGGGGGATCTGTGGATGACACTGTTATGGGGTACATGTCGATGACACACTATAATCGGGTACCTGTGGAGGATGATACTGTTATGGGGGATCTGTGAATGACACTGTTATGGGGTACCTGTGGATGACACACTGTAATGGGGGACCTGTGGATGACACACTGTTATGGGGGACCTGTGGATGACACACTGTTATGGGGGACCTGTGGATGACACACTGTTATGGGGGACCTGTGGATGACACACTGTTATGGGGGACCTGTGGATGACACACTGTTATGACACTGTTATGGGGGGCCTCTGGAGGATACACTTATGGGGGATCTATGGATGACACTGTTATGGGGTCTATGGACGACACATTGTTATGGGGGATCTGGCTGTGATACTGCCTCAATGTGTAGCTTTACAGATTCCTTTATTGGCAGCCCTGGTCTGTTCCTCCCAAGTACTGAAAGAAAAAAAGACACTGCTAATTTGGACTCAGGTTCTTAATCTATACTTCAACTCCCGCCCCTTCTTCCATTAACAATGCAGAGCACCTAAACAACACTGTCTTTATTACTTTAAACTAGAGCCCTCTATTCCCAAGACAACCATGCGGTAATTGAACGCAGCGCGGCCACGTCACAAGCACCACACAAGCATGTCTTTTGGTTATGCCCTGGAGTCACACGGAGCCCACAGGATATATGGAGCTCACACAGGGAGCTTACATATGAAACACAGGGAGCGCACACAGGGGGTACAGGAAGCTCACACGGGGAGGGGGGCAGAGGAAGCACACACAGCGGGCACAGGGATCACACACAGGCAGCACACAGGGGTCAGGGAGCTCACACAGTGGGCACAGGGAAAGCACACATGGAGCACAGCGAGCACACACTGCGGTCACAGGGAGCTCACACAGCACACACAGGGAGCAACAAAGGAGGGGGCACAGGGAGCACACAGGGGGGCCACAGGGGAAACACAGGGCTGACAGTGGGAACTCACATTTCAGTGACCATCAGTACTTAAGGGCAGCGCAGGGCTGATACTATGAGAATGTGACCCCCCCCAACAGCCCTGCACCCCTCCTCCACAGACACTGCTGCATGTCTTTTTCACAATGGACTTACTTACTGGCTGGACTTACCAGCTGAAGAGGTAACAGGCCGGGTGCTTTTATAAGAGGGTCCTGGGAGCCCCTTGCAGTTCAGAAGCTGAGGCCAGAGTCTGGTGGTCGGATGCAGAAGAAGGCCCAGTCATCCCAATATGAAGTTTAGGCCTCCAGCCTGGAGCAAGTTCAGGCAAAGAATGGGGGTAGAGCACAGAACATCCTGATGCCGGTCTGTGGCATTGCTCAGGACTGTGGATAATGCAGCATGCTGGGCTGTCACTGAGATCTGGTGAGACGGGGAAACTGAGCGGGAGGGGAGCAGCAGCGGTGACTGTTCTTTCAGGGAGCGCTGCAGCATGGTAAAGAGCATGTGGAGGAGGAAAATAAAGGAATTAAATACAAATAATCTCCCACACTTGGCCCACTTAAGTATCTAACAGCAGAGGGCCCCTTTCGGAAAGTTTGCCTGTTTTTCCCACCTAACGCCCTGGCTGCTGTCCATATATATATATATATATATATATATATATTTTTTTTTTTAAATGGCACTTAATTCCTGTACTATGCAGAACTGATGACAATAACATCAGGAAAGAACTGGACATCTCTCTGTGCTTGTGTTAACTGCTTATATTGGTAACCAATGAATCCATCTAAATTTTTGGTAAAATTCTGTGATTATATTTTTTGTATCCATTACACTTGAGTTGATATGCAAGGATTATATATTAAGATGGGAATACATTACTTGTATTCTGCCATTTAGAATCAGTTTCTCCCTTTGTTGGCTCTTTCTGGAAGTTTTTGCTCAATATAGCTAGACAAGTATGATACACTAGCTGCTATGATGTCTCCCATACACTGCACACAGTGAGAAAGGATTTCTTGGGGCCCAGTCAGTTGTAGTTGATCCGCTGTGCAGAACTACTATACATTGAGTGTATGTTAAAGGGGTATTCCCATCAGGGACATTGATGGCATATCTCATGTCTGAGACCTGCTCCTCTCAAGAATTGGACCCCTGTTGTGAACAGAGAGCAGCTGTGTATGTGTATGTGTATTTTCTCCGTTATGGGAGTTCTAAAAATACCAAAGCGGTAGTTTAGCTATTTCCTGCAGTCCTATAGCAGTGAATGAAGAGGTGGCCATGCTTGCGAGATCCTCTCTCCATTCAGATCTATGGGACTTCAAGTTTTCAGAACACCCATAGTGATGAATGGAAAGCACTCAGAGGGTCCCAGAGGAGGGATCAGCAGCTATTGGACATTTACGGTACTGTATATTAAAGCAATATACCATCAGTGTCTCTGAGGGGTTAACCCTTTTTAAGTGCAAACATAGCTATGTTTCTATTAGGAATTAAAAAAGTGTAAGGAAAAATATATTTTTAAATTGTATTGTTATTTCAGGAAAAACAGTAAAAGAGTTTAATCAGTAGGTTTAACGGCATGTAACATATTGCCAGTACTACATGACACACCATGTACCATGTAGAGTCTGAGAATAGGTGCTTAGTGCTTGGCAATCACTCTGGGCAGTGTAATGATTGCTATTAGTAGCGATTACCTGTGGAAATCCTGAATCTGTTACTCCAAGATAACCCAGAAACCAGCATATACAAAAGGACAATTCAGGGACATAGATTTCCATTTCTTTCTTCCAGCCTTGGAGGGATATGTTGTTTTATAATGCATATGTCTTGAAAAAAACACAGAATATAGAAGCTTGAAGTGAATGTTAAACAGTATAGGAAAAAAGCATTCACAATAAATACATACATCCCATTTCTTCTCTACTGGAGGCAAGGGTAAATTCTACATCGTATGGAATCACTGGCTTTGAAAGTCTGTTTCAAACATTTCTTGTTCTGTACCCCGAGTTTCTGAACACCTCATTAGGTACCTGGAGAAGTGTCATTACTTACATGGCCAAGGTGGTTCAAGCAAATTCCCAGACATTATGATTGCTGCATTTAATACATTCATACAATTATTATATGATATTATGACAGTATTACACCTAAGAAAAGCACAAGTGACTGGGGCTGCTGTTGTAACAAGCAATTTTTCTTATTGTTCTAACTAAACGTTTTCATAAGACAAAACAACTAAAATAAGAAACATTTTAACATGATAACCGGATTTTTATAGATTTATTTTAGAGAACATTATTTACGCAGCTCAAAATCCCTTTGTACATGTGGTAAATATTTTGGCCACATGATGGCAGTGTAGTCCCCAGAATACATGACTAAATAGCAATTGTAATAAAATAATACTAAGGCTGAGGTTACACTCAGACTTTTTAGACTAATTAGAGATGAGCGAACCGCTCGAGATTCGGTTCTATTAAGGTTCGCAGAATTTATGAAAAAGTTTGGTTCAAACCCGAAGCGATTTGGACCGAACCAAAGTTACTCCAATTGTCTCCTAGGACTTTTTAGGAAAACTTGTTATCGCTTTTCTTTTCTTTTGTATTTTCCCTCCCCTCTGGCCAAGCTCTCGAATGCAATGACAGCAAAAGTAAATAATGTCAGAGTGACAACGACATACATAGCTGTTGGTGAGTGCACGTTTTACGATGTTAACATACAACTTATGGGAGAGGCTTAACTGTGATGAGTGGGTGAAGCGCTTCCCCTGACCTAGCTGGCTGTATTGTGCCGGAAGCCAGGAGCGAGGGTAAGCCTAGTAGTGGGCAAAATAAACGAGGAGAGCAGAGTAGTGACCAAAAGCCTTCAAAACCACCCAGAGAGCAAGATTACAAAATGCCTGGGAAATCTCAACATGCGGGTTCGGGATGTATCTCGTGAAGCAAGAAGAGCGCCACCTACCCAAGCATTTAACCCGTGCGCCGGGACCCCGTTTTCGATGCTGAGGGCGCAGCTCCGGTTCAGAGCGAGTGTGCCGTGGTGGCCAGCGGGTTACGACCGAGACCTGAGGCCAGCGTTCTGATGTGGGCCACAAAACTGGATTGATGACAGGGGCCCCCACGCCAAGGAAGCAGCGGGGCCTCTGGGGAGGCCCTTGCAACGGGGCCAGCAATTGACGGGGGACCATGACTGGGCACCAATCGTTGGAGGTTTTAAAACCTGACCTCCGAGGATGGTCCATGCTGATTGGCCTTCGTGGAAGGGAGCCAGAGGCCACAATGGTCATGGGCCCAGGACAACTGTCGCACCGGCAACCCCTAACGTTTAGGGGAGGTGCTGGTGAACTCACCTGGCCCGAGGAACCCGCAAAACCCGAGATACACGGCTGCCCTAACAATCAAACTAGGAGAGTGGCCAAAAAGGAAATCCATCCAGCGCGGGCGAGAGTCGCCCAAACATCTCACCGGAGACAGGCTGCGCGCCACCTACCCAGCATGGCGCAGTGCTGTCTCCCCGCTAGGTACAGCTTGATGGTGTTAAATGACAGCCTGAGATTTGCGGTGACAGTGGGCTATGAACGCCAGGGTGTAGGAGACATCGTTCAAGCCACCTGCGGGTGGGACCTTGAAAAACTTTGGAAACCTTGACGCCGGCTTGGTAGTTTCCTGATGGTACGGGAAAACCTCTGAGCGTTTCAGGCAAATATATTGGATCCTGACCGATTCAGGCAAATGCGAACAACCTGTGGGAAATAAGACCTGAGCGATTTCAGGGAAATACGTGACCTGAGTGAATCAGGAAAATACATAGTAACATAATAACATAGTACATAAGGCCGAAAAAGACATTTGTCCATCCAGTTCGGCCTGACATCCTGCAAGTTGATCCAGAGGAAGGCAAAAAAACCCTGTGAGGTAGAAGCCAATTTTCCTCATTTCAGGGGAATAAAAAAATTCCTTCCCGACTCCAATCAGGCAATCAGAATAACTCCCTGGATCAACGATCTCTCTCTAGTAGCTATAGCCTGTAAAATTAATACATACACCCTGGAAATACCGACAACCTGAAGAGACAGGAAAATACAAACCTGAGCGATTCAGGGAAATACATGACCTGAGTGATTTCAGGGAAAATACGTAAAACCTGAGAGATTCAGGTAAATACATGAAACCTGAGCGATTCAGGGGAATACATAAAACCCGAGCGATTCAGGGAAATGAGACCTGGGGTGCGTCAGAACCCCCCCCCCCCCCCAAAAAAAAATATTATATATATATATATATATATATATATATATATTTCCCCCTTTTTTTTATATTTTTCTTTTTTTTTTTTGTTTTATGCGGTGGCCGAGTGACCGGGCGAGAGCGGAAAGGAAACAGGAATGAAGCTTGAAGTGAATGTTAAACAGTATAGGAAAAGAGCATTCACAATAAATACATACAGCCCATTTCTTCTCTACTGGAGGCAAGGGTAAATTCTACATCGTATGGAATCACTGGCTTTGAAAGTCTGTTTCAAACATTTCTTGTTCTGTACCCCGAGTTTCTGAACACCTCATTAGGTACCTGGAGAAGTGTCATTACTTACATGGCCAAGGTGGTTCAAGCAAATTCCCAGACATTATGATTGCTGCATTTAATACATTCATACAATTATTATATGATATTATGACAGTATTACACCTAAGAAAAGCACAAGTGACTGGGGCTGCTGTTGTAACAAGCAATTTTTCTTATTGTTCTAACTAAACGTTTTCATAAGACAAAACAACTAAAATAAGAAACATTTTAACATGATAACCGGATTTTTATAGATTTATTTTAGAGAACATTATTTACGCAGCTCAAAATCCCTTTGTACATGTGGTAAATATTTTGGCCACATGATGGCAGTGTAGTCCCCAGAATACATGACTAAATAGCAATTGTAATAAAATAATACTAAGGCTGAGGTTACACTCAGACTTTTTAGACTAATTAGAGATGAGCGAACCGCTCGAGATTCGGTTCTATTAAGGTTCGCAGAATTTATGAAAAAGTTTGGTTCAAACCCGAAGCGATTTGGACCGAACCAAAGTTACTCCAATTGTCTCCTAGGACTTTTTAGGAAAACTTGTTATCGCTTTTCTTTTCTTTTGTATTTTCCCTCCCCTCTGGCCAAGCTCTCGAATGCAATGACAGCAAAAGTAAATAATGTCAGAGTGACACCGACATACATAGCTGTTGGTGAGTGCACGTTTTACGATGTTAACATACAACTTATGGGAGAGGCTTAACTGTGATGAGTGGGTGAAGCGCTTCCCCTGACCTAGCTGGCTGTATTGTGCCAGAAGCCAGGAGCGAGGGTAAGCCTAGTAGTGGGCAAAATAAACGAGGAGAGCAGAGTAGTGACCAAAAGCCTTCAAAACCACCCAGAGAGCAAGATTACAAAATGCCTGGGAAATCTCAACATGCGGGTTCGGGATGTATCTCGTGAAGCAAGAAGAGCGCCACCTACCCAAGCATTTAACCCGTGCGCCGGGACCCCGTTTTCGATGCTGAGGGCGCAGCTCCGGTTCAGAGCGAGTGTGCCGTGGTGGCCAGCGGGTTACGACCGAGACCTGAGGCCAGCGTTCTGATGTGGGCCACAAAACTGGATTGATGACAGGGGCCCCCACGCCAAGGAAGCAGCGGGGCCTCTGGGGAGGCCCTTGCAACGGGGCCAGCAATTGACGGGGGACCATGACTGGGCACCAATCGTTGGAGGTTTTAAAACCTGACCTCCGAGGATGGTCCATGCTGATTGGCCTTCGTGGAAGGGAGCCAGAGGCCACAATGGTCATGGGCCCAGGACAACTGTCGCACTGGCAACCCCTAACGTTTAGGGGAGGTGCTGGTGAACTCACCTGGCCCGAGGAACCCGCAAAACCCGAGATACACGGCTGCCCTAACAATCAAACTAGGAGAGTGGCCAAAAAGGAAATCCATCCAGCGCGGGCGAGAGTCGCCCAAACATCTCACCGGAGACAGGCTGCGCGCCACCTACCCGCATGGCGCAGTGCTGTCTCCCCGCTAGGTACAGCTTGATGGTGTTAAATGACAGCCTGAGATTTGCGGTGACAGTGGGCTATGAACGCCAGGGTGTAGGAGACATCGTTCAAGCCACCTGCGGGTGGGACCTTGAAAAACTTTGGAAACCTTGACGCCGGCTTGGTAGTTTCCTGATGGTACGGGAAAACCTCTGAGCGTTTCAGGCAAATATATTGGATCCTGACCGATTCAGGCAAATGCGAACAACCTGTGGGAAATAAGACCTGAGCGATTTCAGGGAAATACGTGACCTGAGTGAATCAGGAAAATACATAGTAACATAATAACATAGTACATAAGGCCGAAAAAGACATTTGTCCAACCAGTTCTGCCTGTCATCCTGCAGTTGATCCAGAGGAAGGCAAAAAAACCCTGTGAGGTAGAAGCCAATTTTCCTCATTTCAGGGGAATAAAAAAATTCCTTCCCAACTCCAATCAGGCAATCAGAATAACTCCCTGGATCAACGATCTCTCTCTAGTAGCTATAGCCTGTAAAATTAATACATACACCCTGGAAATACCGACAACCTGAAGAGACAGGAAAATACAAACCTGAGCGATTCAGGGAAATACATGACCTGAGTGATTTCAGGGAAAATACGTAAAACCTGAGCGATTCAGGGGAATACATAAAACCCGAGCGATTCAGGGAAATGAGACCTGGGGTGCGTCAGAACCTCCCCCCCCCCAAAAAAAAAATATTATATATATATATATATATATATATATATATATATTTCCCCCTTTTTTTTATATTTTTCTTTTTTTTTTTTGTTTTATGCGGTGGCCGAGTGACCGGGCGAGAGCGGAAAGGAAACAGGAATGACCATGGTATAAAAAGGATCGCAACCTACCGGAATCCACGGACAGCGCTGCCAACTCTCCGGCGACACTGAAGACCTTGGAATGGAGGCTCGTGATGAATGAAGGAAAGCTCTGAGCTGTGGAGGTGCGTAAAGCTGCCACCCGGCTGGACCTTACCTGAAACCTGGCACCGTGGAATAACCGGACACGGAGACGCCCTGTGACACAATTGAGGAAGGATCGAAATTCCGGTGGCCTGAGGCCCTGCTTACCTGAAATAAACTAGCGTTGGTACGAGACCCGGAGAGAGGTGTGATCTGGTGGCACTGGAATGAAGCGACGGAGAACCAGGATGCAGCCTGGGCATCATGGCCAACTGCTGGATGACCCTGAACTGCCAGAATCAGGGTCCGAAGTCGCGCTGCATGCAACAAGACCTGTGGGAAACAGAAATCCAGACGTGCCGGACACGAACCGGGTAACCAGGAACCAGCCGGACCCTGCTGAGAAACCCCCGAGCGTTCCAGGCAGACGCATGGAACCTGAGCGATTCAGGCAAATACATTGAATCCTGAGCGAATCAGGCGCTTACCTACACCTTTCGGGGAGGATGACAGGCCTGGGTGAACCAGGAGACAGGTAGGTGTGAGCCTGGGCGATCCAGGAGGCAGAGGTAGGTATGAGCCTGGACGAACCAGGAGACAGAAGAAGGTGCGTGCCTGGGCGATCCAGGAGGCAGAGGTAGGTATGAGCCTGGCGAGCCAGGAGACAGAAGTAGGTAGTAGATGAGACAGCAGTATATCACATAGACATATAACATGTGGCACTGTCGCCCATAGAGTAGAAGACTGCGGTGAGCGTATGGTGACCGCTGAAGGGTATGGCGAGTAATGATGGCCTGGACTACTTGTGGTGAGACCCCCGTTTTTTTTTTGTTTTTTTTTTGTTTTTTTTTAACCCGTGCTAACCTGGTCCCTTCCAGCCCAGCGGAATGAGGAACCAAGGATGACTGCCTCTCTCCCGCACGGCGGGAGTGCGTATGAAATGGCTGGAGATTGGAACCTACCGATTAAATTGTATGTATACTTTATTTATTTGAACAAAAAAAAATTCCTTTAAATTTTCCTTTTTTTTTATTTTTTCCAATTCTTTTTTGATTTTTTTTATATATATATATTTTTTATTTTTTTATTTTTTTTGAGGGCATGGCCCAACGTTGCCCGGGGCTAGATACCCCTGCTTCCCGCTTGTGGTTTGTTTGACGGGGGTGCCAGCCTGGGGGCAGTAGACCTAATGGGAACACTAAAATGCAGAAAAATGTTTACTCCAGGGATCAGATTTCAGGCATAGACACAAGCTTCTGTGAAATCATGCTACACTGTGAATTTACTTTAAACAAACATCTGCTAATGGCCTATCAATCATGAGGAGGGATCCATAGGAAAATGGCCCAACAGTTTGTGCTTAAATCTTTTAGCAAGTGTCATGGAAAGGTCACTGAGGAGGGGGGGAGGGGATTTCAAGAAAATGGTCTTGATATACTGGTCCACAATGCAAAGCCATTGCTTCCGCCTGGTGGCAGCGGACAAGATAACTGCTATGGAGGGTTTGTGATGTATATCTATATGCTCAGGCCTGACGGAAGCACTCCGGCGTGCGCTCCAAGCTGGAACGCACGCCGAACACATGACCAGGCCCAGGCCCGGCCGAGGGATTCCGGCGTGCGCTCCAAGCCGGAACGCACGCCGACCACGTGACCTGGCCTATGCCTTGCGGCGGATTTCCGGCGTGCGCTCCACGCTGGAACGCACGCCGGACTGCAGCGGAGCCGGGTGAGGACGGGGGCCGAGTGGAGAGGGGGACCCGCGGGCCAGACCCTGCCCCCCCTGCTGTCTCGGGGGGAGTTGGAGGAAGGTAAAACACAGTGAAAATGTACAGAACTATATGCAAGTTGTATTTCAATGGGAATTGAATGTAATAATTAGTTCACGTGGAACACAGGAGGGAACCAAGGAATAACCAGAAGCAATTTGAGGCAAAATGTGTATCGGCATGCGTTCCACGCTGGGACGCACGCCAACTCTGGGAGCCGGGAGTATGTGACCGCGGCTGATGGAGCCCTTGTGGCGCATTGTTTGCACAGAATTACCTCTCCTGAAGACGTGACGGCAGCGTATGAAAACGAAACGAACCAGATGAAAGCAACTCACGACGTGCACGGATGCAGTACCAGAGCAGACGACTCCCTATCCAGGTGTGAACAGAAGCGCCCTGAGGAGCTGGGGGCTGGGGCTTAAGAAGGTAATATGCCCCTCCCACAAATTCAGGCTGACTTTTCAGCCTTCCACATGTTTAAAAACACACCGTGCCAGCACATATGTAATCCTTTTTATATTCCGAAACTTCCAAAAATTGTCCCTTATTGGGGGGTAGATGATGTTTAAACACAGCCTAAAAAATGTTTCCTTTTAATTGGGAGCAGCAGCAGTGCAGTGTGGATGTGGAAAAGGTACATATTTTTGTAGTGGCATGCTGCTGCAATAGTAGTGGTAGCAGAAGCAGCATAGCATGGGACATACAAGGCAGCTGGTCAGCTGTCTATGGGTGGCAGTAGTAATAGTAGTAGTGGCAGATGCTTTGTGTTAATAGTGGTGGCAGTAGGAGATTAGCAGCAAGGAGCAGCAGTAGCTGAGGCAGCGGTGGCTGCAGCAGCAGCCATGTGGTACATGTTGGCAGGTAGCACCATGATGGAGACAGCAGGAGCCTGATGGAAGTTAATGGTAGGCAAAGCAGCACCAATGGCATGAAGGCCGCAGTTCCATGATGGAGGCAGCAACAGCAGCCACACAGAACATGATGGAAGGCAGTCCACTTGGTTAGGCAGGGCTACTTGGTCGGTTTGGCCGTCATCACCATTGTCGCCAGCATGCCTGAGGAGCCAGTTCTTTCCAGCAATGCTTCCCATCAACATGATTGGGTGTTGTGGCTGGTGTCACTGTCATCATCTATTGTTAGCGACCATCGGGCAGAAAATCATCCCATCTAATATACCCTTTAGAGTATTCCATGAGACAGCCAGAGCAATATGTTTGTTTGCTGATCTTTGATTAGCACTTCCTGCTCTGGTATTGTGGTCAGCATGTTAAATAAAAGAATCAAGCTTGATTATCCATAGATCCCAGAACACACTGACTTATAAACTTAGACACAGTTTAGAAGAGACACTGTCATATGACCCGCACTTTTCTAATTTAAACCTCTTCCCCATTTCATAAAGAAGAAACCCAGCTAATCTAATGAGATTTTGTTGAGTGTCCTCTCTTCTCTCATTAAACTGTGAGCTCTGGAACCCACAGTCAGTGTGTAACAAACTCACTAAGGTTGAGTGAATCAAAGGACCTAAAGTGGACTTCAATCTGAATTTTAGGGAAAATGTAATTTGCTGCACAGCTGAATTTCCTTGTGCTTCGTGCTAACGAATCAATTTTTCCTAAAATGGTGTTTAAAAACATACTCACCTCATCCATTTGAGCGTGAAGAGGCCGCCACAGCCATCTTAAATAAAGATCCCGTAAAATCTCATGTGTGGTGACGTATGGCTTCACCATGCCGGCCAGCGTGATGATGTGATCATTCACCGTACAAGATATTGTGCAGGATCTTCAATCAAGATGGTTGCAGGGGCCTCTTTGCGCTTAAATAAATAAGGTGAGTATTATATATTGATATATATATTTTTTAACAGATTGACCCCCTCATTTTTAATCTTAAATGCCGCGATCAGTGATGAACGCAGGCATGTGAAGGGTTCAATGATGAAGAAATGTGCTTTCTTTAGGAAATTTGATGAAGCAGACAAATCAAATTTTTGTAAACTTCTCTCAACACTAAAACTCACCTACATTAATGACTTCATTCGTACTAATTTACTTACTTTACTTATTCCCTGCTGCTCTTTCTTATGGTAGCTTATTTTTTTTTCATAACCCCAGACCTGACAACCCCTGGCTCACCCACCCAGTTCCTGGATGATTTTGCTGCATGGCTTCCATACTTCCTGTCTTCAGAATTACTTACTCTTATTTTGGGTGACTTTAACATGCCCTTAAACAGCCATATCTCTCCATCTGTTTCCTAGTTTCTCTCTCTAACCTCCTCTCTTGGTCTTTCTCAACTTTTTAACTTTCAGATGCATAAAAACCTGGACCTGGTCTTCCAGGTTACTCAATTTCTGACTTTACTAACTCTTCTCTTCTGCTCTCTGACCCAACCTCCTCTCCTTCGCTGTTACAAATTCTAATCCATTTCAGCACACTCCTACTTACCACGCTTTTAAAAATCGAAATGCTATTGACCCTTATAAACTTGCACATACACTACAGTAATCTTTGTCCCCGATCTCTCACCTCTCCTGTCCTGATCTAAAACACCATAATGATACCCTCAGAAGTACCCTGGATGAAATAGTGTCCCTGACACTAAAAACCCCACTATCCAATAATAAAAAAATAAAAAAATAGAAATATTTCACACTTTACACTCCCGCCTCAGTTCAAATGTACTGGCACTTATTATAGACCTCTGCGTGGAAGATCTGGCACATAATTCAAAAAGAAATTTAAAATATCCAGCAGGAAATTCACTCCCAACTGCCAAGTGTCAATGATCCCCTTCCCCCTGCATCTCCTTTGGTTCACTTTCCAGATTCGACCCAGTCACGGAAGAAGAAGTCTCCAGGCTCCTATTTTCTTCTTGCCCTGCTATATGCACTACTGACCCTATTCACACCTCCTCAAGTCTCTCCTTTTGGTTGTCACTACTCCCCTAACTAAAATATTCAACCTCTCTCTCTCTATTGGTATCTTCCCTTCCTCTTTCAAACATTATGAAAAAAATAAAAATACCTCTTGACCCGTTATGCACAACTAACTACAGACCTGTCTCCATTCTTCTCTTCATCTGCAAACTGCTGGAGCACCTGGTCTACTCTCACCCTATCCGCTATCTCTCTGATAACTCTCTCTTTGATCCATTACAATCTTGCTTCCACATTCTACAGAAATTGCCCTTACCAGAGTGACAAATGACCTCCTGAGAGCTAATTACAATGGTGACTACCCTCTACTAATTCTTCTGGATTTGTCAGTAGCATTTTACACTGTAGAGCAATGTGTCCTACTCATTACGCTCCAATTGATGGCTGTTAAGGACACCACTATTTCTTTGTTTTCTCTCTGTCTCCACTCTTACAGTGTATGGTTTCATGGCTCCAATTCCCCTACTCAGTTTTTGCCATCTAATAAATTTCCTAAACCTGATATTTCTCTCTGAGTGTGTGTCACTCACAGTGCTGCACCCCATACATCTCCATCCTTATTTAGATCAACCACCCTACCTGTGCGTTATGCTCTTCAAATGATTTAGGACTAATATCCACGATAATCTGAACCTCTCTCTCCTGACTTCAAGGCTTCTTCTGAGCGGCTCCGGTTCTCTGGAATTCCCTACCTCAAGCAATTAGGTTAATTCACAATGTACACAGTTTTGGGAACTCAATAAAAAACACATCTTTTAGGGTGGTCAATCAAATTCCCAAATATAACTCTTCTCCATTCACTCGTCCTTAATCATCATTCTTCTGAACCTGATCCATCATCAAACAATATCCACCACACCTCATGTACTCAGAAGGACTGCAGGTATGGGCTGCTGACTGGCTCATGCAGGTTTATATATACAGTACTTTCCTATTTTGTCTTCATAGATTGTAATATCTTGTGAGCAGGGCCCTCACCCCTCTTGTTGATTGTTGCTATGTAATGACTCTGTTTGTACATGCACCACCTGATTGTAAAGAGCTGCAGAATATATTAGCTCTATATAAATAAAGATTATTATTAATATTTTAGTCTTAGCGTAAGCAGATTTTTCTCACATTTTATTTGCTATTGTTAGCCGATTAAAAAAAAAAAAGAGAGCCTGTATAGTGGTGGAGAACACTGTGCATTGCAAAAACATGCATAGAAACATAGAATGTGTCGGCAGATAATAGCCATTTGGCCCATCTAATCTGCCCAATATACTGAATACTATGAATAGCCCCTGGCCCTATCTAATATTAAGCATGGTCTTATGCCTATCCCATGCATGCATAACCCTTTAGGGACCAGGCTCATTTTCACCTT
Source organism: Bufo gargarizans (assembly GCF_014858855.1). Lineage (NCBI taxonomy): Eukaryota > Metazoa > Chordata > Amphibia > Anura > Bufonidae > Bufo > Bufo gargarizans. Next base: position 143,475,877 of record NC_058082.1, on the reverse strand, counting down.
AAGGACCAGGCCATTTTTTGCAAATCTGACCAGTGTCACTTTGAGTGGTAATAACTTTAAAACACTTTGACTTATCCAGGCCATTCTGAGATAGTTTTTTCATCACATATTGTACTTCATTACACTGGTAAAATGAAGTAAAAATAAAATAAAAAATTATTTATAAAAAAATACCAAATTTACCAAACATTAGTAAAAAATTGCAAATTTCCAAGTTTCTATTTCTCTACTTCTATAATACATAGTAATACCTACAAAAATAGTTATTATTTTACATTCCCCATATGTCTACTTCATGTTTGGATCATTTTGGGGATGTTACAAGGCTTAGAAAGTTAGAAGCAAATCTTTAAATTTTTCAGAAATTTTCAAAAACCCACTTTTCAAGGACCAGTTCAGGTCTGGAGTCACTTTGTAAGGCCGAGTTCACACGAACGTGTGTGACCCGTGCTCGTGCTGCGGCCCGCAAATAGCGGGCCGCAATGCACGATCGCCGGCCGTAGGTCAGCCGCATCGGATCGCGGACCCATTCACTTTAATGGGTCCGCGATCCGCCCGTTCCGCTAAAAGATAGGACATGTTCTATCTTTTTGCGGAACGGAGGTACGGGACGTAACTCCACGGAAGCACTCCGTAGTGCTTCCGAGGGGTCCCGTCCCGTGCGGCCGTTCCGCTATTACGGATTTGCAGACCCATTGAAGTGAATGGGTCCGCATCCGTGAATCGGAATGCACACGGAACTGTGTCCGTGTATTGCGACCCGCGATTTGCGGGCCGCAATACGGCCACAGATCACACACGTTCGTGTGAACTAAGCCTAAGGCTTACATAATAGAAACCACCCCAAAAATAACCCCATTCTAGAAACTACACCCCTCAAGGTATTCAAAACTGATTTTACAAACTTTGTTAACCCTTTAGGTGTTCCACAAGAATTAATGTAAAATAGAGATACAATTTCAAAATTTCACTTTTTTGGCAGATTTTCCATTTTAATATATATTTTTTTCCCAGTTACAAAGCAAGGGTTAACAGCCAAACAAAACTCAATATTTATGGCTCTGATTCAGTAGTTTACAGAAACACCCTATATGTGGTCGTAAACTGCTTTACGGGCACACGGCAGGGCGCAGAAGAAAAGGAATGCAGTTTTTGGAAGGCAGATTTTGCTGGATCGTTTTTTTGACACCATGTCCCATTTGAAGCCCCCTGATGCACCCCTAGAGTAGAAACTCCAAAAAAGTTACCCCATTCTAGAAACTACACCCCTCAAGGTATTCAAAACTGATATTACAAACGTTGTTAACCCTTTAGGTGTTCCACAAGAATTAATGGAAAATAGAGATACAATTTCAATACTTTACTTTTTTGGCAAATTTTCCATTTGAATTGTTTTCCCCAGTTACAAAGCAAGGGTTAACAGCCAAACAAAACTCAATATTTATGGCTCTGATTCAGTAGTTTACAGAAACACCCCATATGTGGTTGTAAACTGCTGTATGGGCACACGGCAGGGTGCATAAGGAAAGGAATGCCATACGGTTTTTGGAAGGCAGATTTTGCTGGACTGTTTTTTTGACACCATGTCCCATTTGAAGCCCCCTGATGCATCCCTAGAGTAGAAACTCCCAAAAAGTGACCCCATTTTAGAAACTACGGGATAGGGTGGCAGTTTTGTTGGTACTATTTTAGGGTACATATGATTTTTGGTTCCTCTTTATTACACTTTTTGTGAGTCAAGGTAACAAGAAACAGCTGTTTTTGCACCGTTTTTATTTTTTGTTATTTACAACATTCATCTGACAGGTTAGATCATGTGGTATTTTTATAAACCAGGTTGTCACGGACGTGGCAATACCTAATATGTATCCTTTTTTTATATTTATGTAAATTTTACACAATGATTTCATTTTTGAAACCCAAAAATTCATGTTTTAGTGTTTCCATAGTCTGAAAGCCATAGTTTTTTTCAGTTTTTAGGTGATTATCTTAGGTAGGGTATGATTTTTTTTGCGGCATGAAATGATGGTTTGACTGGCACTATATTTGGGTGCATGTGACTTTTTGATCGCTTGCTATTACACTTTTTGTGATGTAAGGTGACAAAAAATGGCTTTTTTTACACGGTTTTTATTTTTAATTTTTTACGTTATTTACCTGAGGGGTTAGGTCATGTGATATTTTTATAAAGCAAGTTATTACGGACGCTGCGATACCTAATATGTATACTTTTTAAATTTATGTAAGTTTTACACAATGATTTCATTTTTGAAACAAAAAAATCATGTTTTAATGTTTCTATTGTCTGAGAGCCATAGTTTTTTCAGTTTTTTTGGCGATTATCTTGGGTAGGGTCTCATTTTTGTGGGATGAGATGACTGTTTGGCACTATTTTGGGGTGCATATGAGTTTTTGATCGCTTCCTATTACACTTTTTGTGATGTAAGGCTACAAAAAATGGTTTATTTAGCACAGTTTTTATTTTTTATGGTGTTCATCTGAGGGGTTAGGTCATGTGATATTTTTATAGAGACTTTTTTATTTATTTATGTACAAACCGGATTCCCAAAAAGTTGGGACACTATACAAATCGTGAATAAAAACTGAATGCAATGATGTGGAGGTGCCAACTTCTAATATTTTATTCAGAATAGAACATAAATCACGGAAAAAAAGTTTGAACTGAGAAAATGTACCATTTTAAGGGAAAAATATGTTGAATCAGAATTTCATGGTGTCAACAAATCCCCCAAAAGTTGGGACAAGGCCATTTTCACCACTGTGTGGCATCTCCCCTTCTTCTTACAACACTCAACAGATGTCTGGGGACCGAGGAGACCAGTTTCTCAAGTTTAGAAATAGGAATGCTCTCCCATTCTTGTCTAATACAGGCCTCTAACTGTTCAATCGTCTTGGGCCTTCTTTGTTACACCTTCCTCTTTATGATGCACCAAATGTCTTCTATAGGTGAAAGATCTGGACTGCAGACTGGCCATTTCAGTACCCGGATCCTTCTCCTACGCAGCCATGATGTTTTGATTGATGCAGAATGTGGTCTGGCATTATCTTGTTGAAAAATGCAGGGTCTTCCCTGAAAGAAATGACGTCTGGATGGGAGCATATGTTGTTCTAGAACCTGAATATATTTTTCTGCATTGATGGTGCCTTTCCAGACATGCAAGCTGCCCATGCCACAAGCACTCATGCAACCCCATACCATCAGAGATGCAGGCTTCTGAACTGAGCGTTGATAACAACTTGGGTTGTCCTTGTCCTCTTTGGTCTCGATGACATGGCGTCCCATGTTTCCAAAAAGAACTTTGAATCGTGACTCGTCTGACCACAGAACAGTCTTCCATTTTGCCACACTCATTTTAAATGATCCCTGGCCCAGTGAAAACAGCCGGAGCTTGTGGATCTTGCTTACAAATGGCTTCTTCTTTGCACTGTAGAGTTTCAGCTGGCAACGGCGGATGGCACGGTGGATTGTGTTTACTGACAATGGTTTCTGGAAGTATTCCTGAGCCCATTCTGTGATTTCCTTTACAGTGGCATTCCTGTTTGTGGTGCAGTGTCGTTTAAGGGCCCGGAGATCACGGGCATCCAGTATGGTTTTACGGCCTTGACCCTTACGCACAGAGATTGTTCCAGATTCTCTGAATCTTCGGATGATGTTATGCACAGTTGATGATGATAGATGCAAAGTCTTTGCAATTTTTCGCTGGGTAACACCTTTCTGATATTGTTCCACTATCTTTCTGCGCAACATTGTGGGAATTGGTGATCCTCTACCCATCTTGGCTTCTGAGAGACACTGCCACTCTGAGAAGCTCTTTTTATACCCAATCATGTTGCCAATTGACCTAATTAGTGTTAATTGGTCTTCCAGCTCTTCGTTATGCTCAAATTTACTTTTTCCAGCCTCTTATTGCTACTTGTCCCAACTTTTTTGGGATTTGTTGACACCGTGAAAATTTGAATCAACGTATTTTTCCTTTAAAATGATACATTTACCCGGATTAAACGTTTGATCTGTCACCTACATTCTATTACAAATAAAATATTGACATTTGCCATCTCCACATCATTGCATTCAGTTTTTTTTCACAATTTGTTTAGTGTCCCAACTTTTTGGGAATCCGGTTTGTAAGTTTTTAAAACAAAAAAATGATGTTTTAGTGCCTCCATATTCTGAGCCATAGTTTTTTTTATTTTTTGGGCAATTGTCTCAGGTACGGGCTCATTTTTTTGTGGGATGAGTTGCCGATTGGTAGCAACGATTTGAGCAGGCACCTTATTCCGATCACCGCCTGCTGGGCGGTGATGATCGGAAATACACATGACGTACCGGTACGTCACGTGTCCTTAAGTACCGGGACAACATGCTGTATTGGTACGTCATGTGTCCTAAAGAAGTCAAACTCCTTCACTGTATTTGCAGCTACTACTTCTCCAGCTACCACTTCTTTGCCCCTCTAATTTAAAACTATGTCCTCTTGTAGCAGTTTTTCTTCTTTTAAGTATTTCCTCCTCTTTTACCTTGTTGATTCCCTTTATGTATTTAAACGTTTCTATCATATCCCCTCTGTCTCATCCTTCTTCCAAGGGATACATGTTAAGGTTCTTTAATCTTTCCTGGTAAGTTTTATCCTGCAATCCATGTACTAGTTTAGTAGCTCTTCTCTGAACTCTCTCCAAAGTATCAATATCCTTCTGGAGATATGGTCTCCAGTACTGCAAACAATACTCCAAATGAGGTCTCACTAGTGCTCTGTAGAGCGGCATGAGCACCTCCCTCTTTCCACTGGTAATGCCTCTCCTTATACACCCAAGCATTCTGCTAGCATTTCCTGCTGCTCTATGACATTGTCTACCTACCTTTAAGTCTTCTGAAATAATGACCCCTAAATCCCTTTCCTCAGATACTGAGGTTAGGACTGTATCACTGATTTTATATTCTGCTCTTGGGTTTTTACGCCCCAGGTGCATTATCTTGCACTTATCAACATTAAATTTTAGTTGCCAGATTTTTGACCGTTCCTCTAGTTTTCCTAAATCCTTTTCCATTTGGTGTATCCCTCCAGGAACATCAACCCTGTTACAAATCTTTCTGTCATCAGCAAAAAGACCTACCTAACCATCAAGGCCTTCTGCAATTTCGCTGATGAAGATATTAAACAATATGGGTCCCAGAACAGATCCCTGTGGTACCCCACTGGTACTGTACCAAGACCATGGTCTGAATATACTAAGTAGATGTCTTGGAAATAGCTCACCAACCCCACAATCACAGGAGGTGCACAATCTGATGATTCACCCTTCAAATTAAATAACTGTCAAAAGAAGATTGGCACACTCATACATGCGGAGCCCCACGGAATTTGAACAATTTATTATAGCTGTACTTGGTTAAAATATAAAATACAATAAAATACCTTTAAATAAAATATATAAAAAAGAATTAAACAGTGTATACAGTTGTTGCTGTATTGTTCTGATTTACTTATTGCGGATACTGGTGATATCCAAAATAAGTATAATTGCCCTGATTATGGCTTGGTTACACGTATATTGTGGCTGTGTCTAGTGAACCTGTTAGTTCCGATCACTGCTGATTGCAACAATAAACACCAACATACATATGTGACACTTCTTATCTGCGTAGTCCATACACTTCCCAAATGGTCTGTAATCAATTCCTCATGAGAATCCTCTCATGGGCCTTCATTTAAATTTTCGAAAGTGTCCGAAATTATTTTCGAAATTGACCAAAAGAGAATGTTTTTTCGAAAGATTTTTCTACACAGACTTTGGTTTATCTTGACATTCGAAAAAACGGCATCACAGAGTCAATGTAAAAGATCGCATGTGAAGATTTTCTGTAGACAGAAACTGTGCTGGTATTTTTCGCAAGATATGCGTTAGAGTTATAATCTATACCAATAACCCACAACTGTGGGCTTACCTTTCCTTTTTATTCAGCAGTTTTTTTCGAGTAGTTGGTTCCGATTGCAGGCCGGTGTCCCGGTCTTTAATGTCGGCATTTCAACACTCTATATTTTGCAGGGGATGTGTTCCCAGTAATCACTTTCAGCTGATTAAAGGTAGGTGTGTGCAAAGGCTTCTTTCTTGAATCCTTAATATCCTTCGTTGTTGACAGTGCACTGTTTGATCGGGTTCAAGCCTTTCAGGGGTGAAACTTACGCCAGACGCGTTTCGGGGATAACTCTCCCCTTCCTCAGTGGCATCACCCCCTACAAGTAGATGGTGGGTTTTTATATCCGTCATTAATCTTGCAGGAAAAAGTATCATGGGAGAAAAAAGATGGTATCATGTGAAAAAAGTATCATGGAAAAGAAGGAGTATGGATTCCTTCAATGTGAATCCTTCACATATATGGTTGTTTTCTCAATGTTAATGATATTTCTTCTTCCTCTAACTGTCTATAGTTGTTTCAAGATTCATAGACAATACAGTTATGTCAATTTTCAAGTATTTTCATACATGCAATTTTTTTCTGCGATTTTCTTTCATTTTTTTCTCTATTGATGCGTTTTTTTTATATTTGTTGCATTTATTCATACTGAATCAACTGTATGTCATATCTTTTTAAAAAGTCATTGCTAAATCCAGTTATAAAACAATTTCCAGTTTCTCCTTCAAAATCATTAACTTCAAGGTTGAATCAAGTGGTGGTATATTAGACACATTCAGGGAAGGATCCTGATCTAGATAAGCAATGTCTACTGCACCTCTGCCATCTATTATTTTAGTCACCCAATCAAAAAAATTCATAAGATTAGTTTGACATGATCCCTCTGAAGTAAACCCATGCTGTTTTTCATCTTTCAATCCATGGGATTGTAGATGTTCCACAATCCTCTCCTTAAGTATGGTTTCCATTAATTTCCCCACTATTGATGTCAGCAGGGGCGGACTGACAACTCATGGGGCCCCCGGGCAATAGGAGATTATGGGGCCCCTGTGTCCCCGCCCACCCTCAAGCCACACCCCACACAGCCCCACCCACATTGCACCGTGCCGGCTTCAGGCTCATGTGGGCCCTTGGGCGATAAAGTCTCAGTGGGTCCCCCTATACAATGATAATTCTCTGAGTACAGAAAATATAGTAGATGTCTCCTGCAGTCCTATGCAACACCACAGATAACACAGTGATGGCTATCTGAGTACAGAAATTGTAGTAGTGTTACCTGCAGTCCTATGTAAAACTACAGATAACACTAGTGCTAATAATGTGGTAGTGTTACCTACGTCCTTAGTGTGCCTCCCTATTAGTGTTGAACGAACTTGTGTTTTAAGTTCAGCGTTTAAAGTTCGGGTTTAGGTTATCGAAGTATCCCGTTATGGATTCTAAATTCCGTTATGGTCCGTGGTAGCGGAATCCATGACGGGATACTTTGATAATCCGAACCCGAACTTTAGACGCCGAATTTAAAACACAAGTTCGCTCAACACACTTCCCTACGTCTCTCCCACGGACTCCATGCTGACGGCGCTGCCTCCTCCTTTTCTTCTTGCCCCGCACAGAGTATCTTGATGCAGCTGCGTCAAGACATAGGAACACTGTGGGCATGGTGATGGTGACACACAGGGACAGAGAGACACAAACACACACGGAGAGCCACAGACACACACACATGGAGATCCACAGACACACACACATGGAGAGCCACAGACACACACACACGGAGAGACACAGACACACACACGGAGAGACACAGACACACACACACATGGAGAGACACAGATACACACACGGAGAGACACAGACACACACACACACACACACACATGGAGAGACACAGACACACACACACATGGAGAGACACAGATACACACACGGAGAGACACAGGCGGAGAGACACAGACACACACGGAGAGCCACAGACACACACACACACGGAGAGACACAGACACACACACACACACACACGGAGAGACACGGACACACACACACACACGGAGAGACACAGACACACACACACACGGAGAGACACAGACACACACGGAGAGCCACAGACACACACACACACGGAGAGACACAGACACACACACACACACGGAGAGACACAGACACACACACACACACACACGGAGAGACACAGACACACACACACACACACACACACACACAGAGACACAGACACAGACACACACATGGAGAGACACAGACACACACCGGAGAGACACAGACACACACACACATGGAGAGACACAGACACACACACACATGGAGAGACACAGACACACACACACATGGAGAGACACAGACACACACACACATGGAGAGACACAGATACACACACACACGGAGAGACACAGGCGGAGAGACACAGACACACACAGACACACACGGAGAGACACAGACACACACACGGAGAGACACAGACACACACACGGAGAGACACACACGGAGAGACACAGACACACAGAGACAGACTCTCACAGAGTACTGTAGACAGATCCCAGAAATCACAGAGAACATCTGGCTGAAAGAAAGAACCGAGCAGCTTCAGGTGGATCTCACCCTGGAAAAGCTTATGTTAGATGGAGACAGTCAGCAGGTTGTACGCAGGGCTCTCTGTGTGCTGACACACTGTAACACAGGTGCTGTAATGGAGGCACCAAGGTACAGAAGGGCTGGGACCACCACTAGGGGCAGGAGGACATACACAGTTGTGCTAATTAATGAACATCCAAAACATAGGCCCCTTCTAGGACCAATCTAGGATACCCTAATAGGATAATTGACAACCCTTTAAAATATAAAAGTTGTTGTATCCCTGATGCCATTGGAGGTTATGAGGTGCCAATTTCACTAAGAGGACAAAAGGGAATTTGATATATTTCAAGTAGTGTACATTCACAAAGAAACTCAGAAACTATAGACCAAGAAGGAAAGAAAATATTTATTTTAGACAAGCAAGTTTGAGCCTAGAGGATGACACATAACTTTTTCCACATTGAAAAGTTTGATTTTTAGCACTATGCGGAAGCTTGAGCTCAGTAGGGCATATCAAAAGTTGTGGTTGGAAAGGTCATGACAATATCCTGCTAAGGCCAAATGAACTATTACCCCTGTCCCCCCTATTATTTGATTTAGCTATCGAACCATTAGCTAGATATCTTGACTCCCCAGAACTCTTTAAAGGATTAGAGATCGGTTCCCATAACATGAATGTAGCCCTATTCGCGGATGACATAGTGCTATTTATGGAAGACCAGGTCAGGCATCTTTCTAAGGTGCTTCAAACATTGACCAGCTTTGGATCATTTTCAGGACTGAAAGTCAATAATGACAAAAGTGAAATACTGCTTCTGAATGGTAGGACTGATGGGAATAGGAGAAGGGAAATAGAAGGCGTACCTATAGCGCAAACCTTTTTCACATACCTTGGCATCAAAATAGGAAGAAATATGGAATCTATATACAGGATGAACTTTACCCCCTTAATAGAAAAGTTTTTCAGGGAACTACAACAATGGCACAACCTTCCCTTATCACTGATGGGCAGAAATCACCTGTTAAAAATGATGTCAATGTCCAAACTTCTATACCCTTTACAGACAATCCCCCTTCTTTTAAAGCATAAGGACGTTAAGATCCGCTCTGCTTTTGTTAGATTCCTATGGCACTGCAAACGTCCCAGGATTAATATACAAAGTTAATAGCCCCCAAGGAACTAGGTGGCATTGCCTTTCCTGATGTTAGTCGCTACAATCTTGGCTGCATGGCTAGGCACATAGCAGACTGGGTTAATAGCACTAGTTATTACTCTGTGTTATCCCTAGAAAGGGCATATTGTGCTCCTTGGTCGTTGAGTGCCCTGCTACATGCTAGGCTACCCAGTATACCAACCTATATCAAGTCTTCAATCCTATTTAAGAACACAATAGCAACATGGCGCATACTACGCAGGGCATACTGGCTGCCGTTTAGGATTTCCAAACACCTTCCGCTGTGGGCGAACCCAGAGTTTCCGTTAGGTCATACTAATAGCTTGTTTAAGGAGTGGAGGGATAAAGGGATCTGGTCGGTCAAACACCTACAGAACCCCACGCTTCAGAACCCCTTTGGTTGAACTGAGAGGAATTAATAGAAACATACTCCTTAACCAGGTTTCAAACGATTCAGTTTGCACAAATCAAAATGGCTATACATTCAAATCTGGTTATGGTACACAAAGAAATCGGACGGAATGTTATAGACAAACTATTGGGTCTGGGTGGTGGGAGAACATCAGTCTCACATCTTTATTACGGTCTAAGACAGGAAGACTCACGGCATAATAAAATGGGCGACTTTAGCCAGTGGGAAGAGCATTTGGACACTGAAAATGTCTCTAAGTGTATATTGAAAGGATGGTTAAAGGTGTGTAAGCTTATTATTAACGAGGTATGGAGAGATACCCAGCTACGCATCATGCACAAAGCAATCTATGGTTTCAACATCAGACCTCATCCACTTAGACCTGACCGCATAACGCACTGCCCCAAGTGTGGACTGGGACATACAGACCTTTTCCATGGGTTATGGTCTTGTATATAATGAACTCAGCTATGGTCTCCTATGAGTGATGTGGCATTTGAGATATGGGGACAAAGATTTATACTGAATCCTCTATTGAATCTATTTCACTATGACATAGAGGAGGAAAGAGGAAAGCATCCCCCCCCAGATGTTCTACTCACTTTGTATTATTACCAAACGAATGATACTACAAAAGGTGGCTGCTACCGGAATTACCTACTATTGCAAATATACACCAACAGCTAAAAACTCTGTTCTATATGGAAAGATTAACGATTTTTCAAACAAAATAAAAACATACGCAGAAGTTGTTTCAGAAATGGAAAAGATACTTGGTAAGGTACATGTCTATTGCGGAATTACACTCCATTATGGAACCATTTACCCTAACGGAATGGTATTTGACGGAGCAGCTGAAGGGGAGCTTAGGGAGGTTGCAGGTCACGACGACCCAAGGAGAATCAACCTAACACTGAGCTATAGCTCCTGAATTCAACTTTAAAATGTCATGATCTCTACTGTGCACATTTATACTGCCTATACCACTTTACAAATCACATTTCATTGATAGAATGCTGATAATTTCCTGTGATGTGATCCCAGTGTTAACTTATACTGCTTGATCCTGGGGTCTGCGTACCCCGCTAACTGATTACGATTATGATTATATCTACTATCTTACATGTTTGTAATTAGAGTTGAGCGGACACCTGGATGTTCGGGTTCGAGAAGTTCGGCCGAACTTCCCGGAAATGTTCGGGTTCGGGATCCGAACCCGATCCGAACTTCGTCCCGAACCCGAACCCGAACCCCATTGAAGTCAATGGGGACCCGAACTTTTCGGCACTAAAAAGGCTGTAAAACAGCCCAGGAAAGAGCTAGAAGGCTGCAAAAGGCAGCAACATGTAGGTAAATCCCCTGCAAACAAATGTGGACAGGGAAATGAATAAAAATAAAAATAAAATAAATAAAAATTAACCAATATCAATTGGAGAGAGGTCCCATAGCAGAGAATCAGGCTTCACGTCAGCCACCACTGCAACAGTCCATTGGCATATATTTAGGCCCAGGCACCCAGCCCGAGGAGAGAGGTCCCGTAACAGAGAATCTGGCTTCATGTCAGCAGAGAATCAGTCTGCATGTCATAGCAGAGAACCAGGCTTCACGTCAGCCACCACTGTAACAGTTCATTGTCATATATTTAGGCCCAGCACCCAGGCAGAGGAGAGAGGTCCCGTAACAGAGAATCTGGCTTCATGTCAGCAGAGAATCAGTCTGCATGTCATAGCAGAGAATCAGGCTTCACGTCAGCCAACATTGGAACAGTCCATTGTCATATATTTAGGCCCAGCACCCAGGCAGAGGAGAGAGGTCCCGTAACAGAGAATCTGGCTTCATGTCAGCAGAGAATCAGTCTGCATGTCATAGCAGAGAATCAGGCTTCACGTCAGCCAACATTGGAACAGTCCATTGGCATATATTTAGGCCCCGGCACCCAGACAGAGGAGATGTTCATTCAACTTTGGGTTGCCCCACAATATAATGGTAAAATAAAAATAAAAAGAGGATTGAATGAGGAAGTGCCCTGGAGTACAATAATATATGGTTAAAGGGAGGTAGTTAATGTCTAATCTGCACAAGGGACGGACAGGTCCTGTGGGATCCATGCCTGGTTCATTTTTATGAACGTCAGCTTGTCCACATTGGCTGTAGACAGGCGGCTGCGTTTGTCTGTAATGACGCCTCCTGCCGTGCTGAATACACGTTCAGACAAAACGCTGGCCGCCGGGCAGGCCAGCACCTCCAAGGCATAAAAGGCTAGCTCTGGCCACGTGGACAATTTAGAGACCCAGAAGTTGAATGGGGCCGAACCATCAGTCAGTACGTGGAGGGGTGTGCACACGTACTGTTCCACCATGTTAGTGAAATGTTGCCTCCTGCTAACACGTTGCGTATCAGGTGGTGGTGCAGTTAGCTGTGGCGTGTTGACAAAACTTTTCCACATCTCTGCCATGCTAACCCTGCCCTCAGAGGAGCTGGCCGTGACACAGCTGCCTTGGCGACCTCTTGCTCCTCCTCTGCCTTGCCCTTGGGCTTCCACTTGTTCCCCTGTGACATTTCGGAATGCTCTCAGTAGCGCGTCTACCAACGTACGCTTGTACTCGCGCATCTTCCTATCACGCTCCAGTGAAGGAAATAAGGTGGGCACATTGTCTTTGCAGCGTGGATCCAGCAGGGTGGCAACCCAGTAGTCCGCACACGGTTAAAATGTGGGCAACTCTGCTGTCGTTGCGCAGGCACTGCAGCATGTAGTCGCTCTTGTGTGCCAGGCTGCCCAGAGGTAAGGACAAGCTGTCCTCTGTGGAAGGCGTATCGTCATCGTCCTGCATTTCCCCCCAGCCACGCACCAGTGATGGGCCCGAGCTGTGTTGGGTGCCACCCCGCTGTGACCATGCTTCATCCTCATCCTCCTCCACCTCCTCCTCATCCTCGTCCTCCTCCAGTAGTGGGCCCTGGTTGGCCACATTTGTACCTGGCCTCTGCTGTTGCAAAAAACCTCCCTCTGAGTCACTTCGAAGAGACTGGCCTGAAAGTGCTAAAAATGACCCCTCTTCCTCCTCCTCCTCCTCCTCCTGGGCCACCTCCTCTTCCATCATCGCCCTAAGTGTTTTCTCAAGGAGACATAGAAGTGGTATTGTAACGCTGATAACGGCGTCATCGCCACTGGCCATGTTGGTGGAGTACTCGAAGCAGCACAACAGGGCACACAGGTCTCGCATGGAAGCCCAGTCATTGGTGGTGAAGTGGTGCTGTTCCGTAGTGCGACTGACCCGTGCGTGCTGCAGCTGAAACTCCACTATGGCCTGCTGCTGCTCACACAGTCTGTCCAGCATGTGCAAGGTGGAGTTCCACCTGGTGGGCACGTCGCATATGAGGCGGTGAGCGGGAAGGCTGAAGTTACGCTGTAGCACAGACAGGCGAGCAGCGGCAGGATGTGAACGCCGGAAGCGCGAACAGACGGCCCGCACTTTATGCAGCAGCTCTGACATGTCGGGGTAGTTGTGAATGAACTTCTGCACCACCAAATTCAGCACATGCGCCAAGCAAGGGATGTGCGTCAAACCGGCTAGTCCCAGAGCTGCAACGAGATTTCGCCCATTATCACACACCACCAGGCCGGGCTTGAGGCTCACCGGCAGCAACCACTCGTCGGTCTGTTGTTCTATACCCCGCCACAACTCCTGTGCGGTGTGGGGCCTGTCCCCCAAACATATGAGTTTCAGAATGGCCTGCTGACGTTTACCCCGGGCTGTGCTGAAGTTGGTGGTGAAGGTGTGTGGCTGACTATATGAGCAGGTGGAAGAAGAGGAGGAGGAAGCCGAGTAGGAGGAGGAGGCAACAGGAGGCAAAGAATGTTGCCCTGCGATCCTTGGCGGCGGAAGGACGTGCGCCAAACAGCTCTCCGCCTGGGGCCCAGCTGCCACTACATTTACCCAGTGTGCAGTTAGGGAGATATAGCGTCCCTGGCCGTGCTTACTGGTCAACGTATCTGTGGTTAGGTGGACCTTGCCACAGATGGCGTTGCGCAGTGCACACTTGATTTTATCGGATACTTGGTTGTGCAGGGAAGGCACGGCTCTCTTGGAGAAGTAGTGCCGGCTAGGAACAACATACTGTGCGACAGCAAGCGACATGAGCTGTTTGAAGCTGTCTGTGTCCACCAGCCTAAATGACAGCATTTCATAGGCCAGTAGTTTAGAAATGCTGGCATTCAGGGCCAGGGATCGAGGGTGGCTAGGTGGGAATTTACGCTTTCTCTCAAATGTTTGTGAGATGGAGAGCTGAACGCTGCCGTGTGACATGGTTGAGATGCTTGGTGACGGAGGTGGTGGTGTTGGTGGTACATCCCCTGTTTGCTGGGCGGCAGGTGCCAACGTTCCTCCAGAGGCGGAGGAAGAGGCCGAGGCGGAAGCAACAGAAGAGGCCGAGGCAGCGGCAGCAGCAGAAGAGGCCGAGGCGGCAGCAGCAAAAGAGGTAGCAGGGGGAGCCTGAGTGACTTCCTTGTTTTTAAGGTGTTTACTCCACTGCAGTTCATGCTTTGCATGCAGGTGCCTGGTCATGCAGGTTGTGCTAAGGTTCAGAATGTTAATGCCTCGCTTCAGGCTCTGATGGCACAGCGTGCAAACCACTCGGGTCTTGTCGTCAGCACATTGTTTGAAGAAGTGCCATGCCAGGGAACTCCTTGAAGCTGCCTTTGGGGTGCTCGGTCCCAGATGGCGGCGGTCACTAGCAGGCGGAGTCTCTTGGCGGCGGGTGTTCTGCTTTTGCCCACTGCTCCCTCTTTTGCTACGCTGTTGGCTCGGTCTCACCACTGCCTCTTCCTCCGAACTGTGAAAGTCAGTGGCACGACCTTCATTCCATGTGGGGTCTAGGACCTCATCGTCCCCTGCATCGTCTTCCACTCAGTCTTAATCCCTGACCTCCTGTTCAGTCTGCACACTGCAGAAAGACGCAGCAGTTGGCACCTGTGTTTCGTCATCATCAGAGACATGCTGAGGTGGTATTCCCATGTCCTCATCATCAGGAAACATAAGTGGTTGTGCGTCAGTGCATTCTATGTCTTCCACCGCTGGGGAAGGGCTGGGTGGATGCCCTTGGGAAACCCTGCCAGCGGAGTCTTCAAACAGCATAAGAGACTGCTGCATAACTTGAGGCTCAGACAGTTTCCCTGGTATGCATGGGGGTGATGTGACAGACTGATGGGCTTGGTTTTCAGGCGCCATCTGTGCACTTTCTACAGAAGACTGGGTGGGAGATAATGTGAACGTGCTGGATCCACTGTCGGCCACCCAATTGACTAATGCCTGTACCTGCTCAGGCCTTACCATTCTTACAACGGCATTGGGCCCCACCAAATATCGCTGTAAATTATGGCGGCTACTGGGACCTGAGGTAGTTGGTACACAAGGATGTGTGGCTGTGGCAGAACGGCCACGTCCTCTCCCAGCACCAGAGGGTCCACTAACACCACCACGACCATGTCCGCGTCCTTTACTAGATTTACTACTTTTCCTCATTGTTATCGTTCACCACAACAGCAAAAATATTATTTGACCCAATATATTGAATTCAAATTCAGGCCTTTTTTTAAAGACAACTAACACTATCTGGCTATCTATTTAGGTACCGTATTACACTAATACAGGCACAGCAATAACCACAGATTTAGCTGACTATAAATTTGAGGCCTATTATTTAGGCGCTGGGTGACAGGTATAGGTTTACTGACAGAATTAGACTTGGAAATGCACAGTAGCGTGTGTGTGAAGTTATTCAGAATGACCTTATGTGTACCTTGAATCTGATATACCCTTTTAGGGATAGATTTAAAATAGCTCTGATACAGCAGAAACCACTAAATTAGGAAATTGCTAAATTGGGAATTGTATTTCAACCCAGAACAAAAAATGTGCTTTGACGGACACTAAATAACTTGACCAGCCACAGCAGTAACGTCAGATTTAGTTTGATATAAATTTGAGGCCTAGTATTTAGGCGCTGGGTGACAGGTATAGGTTTACTGACAGAATTAGACTGGGATATGCACAGTAGCGTGTGTGTGAAGTTATTCAGAATGACCCTATGTGCACCTTGAATCTAATATACCCTTTTAGGGATAAATTTAAAGTAGGCCTGATACAGCAGAAACCACTAAATTAGGAAATTGCTAAATTGGGAATTGTATTTCAACCCAGAACAAAAACTGTGCTTTGACTGACACTAAATAACTTGACCAGCCACAGCAGTAACGACAGATTTAGCTGGAAATAAATTTGAGGCATAGTATTTAGGCGCTGGGTGACAGGTATAGGTTTACTGACAGAATTAGACTTGGAAATGCACAGTAGCGTGTGTGTGAAGTTATTCATAATGACCCTATGTGCACCTTGAATCTGATATACCCTTTTAGGGATAGATTTAAAATAGCTCTGATACAGCAGAAACCACTAAATTAAGAAATTGCTAAATTGGGAATTGTAATTCAACCCAGAACAAAAAATGTGCTTTGACGGACACTAAATAACTTGACCAGCCACAGCAGTAACGACAGATTTAGCTGGATATAAATTTGAGGCCTTGTATTTAGGCGCTTGGTGACAGGTATAGGTTTACTGACAGAATTAGACTGGGATATGCACAGTAGCGTGTGTGTGAAGTTATTCAGAATGACCCTATCTGCACCTTGAATCTAATATACCCTTTTAGGGATAAAATTAAAGTAGGCCTGATACAGCAGAAACCACTAAATTAGGAAATTGCTAAATTGGGAATTGTATTTCAACCCAGAACAAAAAATTTGCTTTGACGGACACTAAATAACTTGACCAGCCACAGCAGTAACGACAGATTTAGCTGAATATAAATTTGAGGCCTATTATTTAGGTGCTGGGTGACAGGTATAGGTTTACTGACAGAATTAGACTGGGATATGCACAGTAGCGTGTGTGTGAAGTTATTCAGAATGACCCTATGTGCACCTTGAATCTAATATACCCTTTTAGGGATAAATTTAAAGTAGGCCTGATACAGCAGAAACCACTAAATTAGGAAATTGCTAAATTGGGAATTGTATTTCAACCCAGAACAAAAAATGTGCTTTGACGGACACTAAATAACTTGACCAGCCACAGCAGTAACAACAGATTTAGCTGGATATAAATTTGAGGCCTATTATTTAGGCGCTGGGTGACAGGTATAGGTTTACTGACAGAATTAGACTTGGAAATGCACAGTAGCGTGTGTGTAAAGTTATTCAGAATGACCCTATGTGCACCTTGAATCTGATATACCCTTTTAGGGATAGATTTAAAATAGCTCTGATACAGCAGAAACCACTAAATTAAGAAATTGCTAAATTGGGAATTGTATTTCAACCCAGAACAAAAAATGTGCTTTGACGGACACTAAATAACTTGACCAGCCACAGCAGTAACGACAGATTTTGCTGGATATAAATTTGAGGCCTATTATTTAGGCGCTGGGTGACAGGTATAGGTTTACTGACAGATTTAGACTTGGAAATGCACAGTAGCGTGTGTGTAAAGTTATTCAGAATGACCCTATGTGCACCTTGAATCTGATATACCCTTTTAGGGATAGATTTAAAATAGCTCTGATAGAGCAGAAACCACTAAATTAGGAAATTGCTAAAATTGGGAATTGTATTTCAACCCAGAACAAAAACTGTGCTTTGACTGACACTAAATAACTTGACCAGCCACAGCAGTAACGACAGATTTAGCTGGAAATAAATTTGAGGCCTAGTATTTAGGCGCTGGGTGACAGGTATAGGTTTACTGACAGAATTAGACTTGGAAATGCACAGTAGCGTGTGTGAAGTTATTCAGAATGACCCTATGTGCACCTTGAATCTGATATACCCTTTTAGGAATAGATTTAAAATAGCTCTGATACAGCAGAAACCACTAAATTAAGAAATTGCTAAATTGGGAATTGTAATTTAACCCAGAACAAAAAATGTGCTTTGACGGACACTAAATAACTTGACCAGCCACAGCAGTAACGACAGATTTAGCTGGATATAAATTTGAGGCCTTGTATTTAGGCGCTGGGTGACAGGTATAGGTTTACTGACAGAATTAGACTGGGATATGCACAGTAGCGTGTGTGTGAAGTTATTCAGAATGACCCTATCTGCACCTTGAATCTAATATACCCTTTTAGGGATAAAATTAAAGTAGGCCTGATACAGCAGAAACCACTAAATTAGGAAATTGCTAAATTGGGAATTGTATTTCAACCCAGAACAAAAAATTTGCTTTGACGGACACTAAATAACTTGACCAGCCACAGCAGTAACGACAGATTTAGCTGGATATAAATTTGAGGCCTATTATTTAGGCGCTGGGTGACAGGTATAGGTTTACTGACAGAATTAGACTGGGATATGCACAGTAGCGTGTGTGTGAAGTTATTCAGAATGACCCTATGTGCACCTTGAATCTAATATACCCTTTTAGGGATAAATTTAAAGTAGGCCTGATACAGCAGAAACCACTAAATTAGGAAATTGCTAAATTGGGAATTGTATTTCAACCCAGAACAAAAAATGTGCTTTGACGGACACTAAATAACTTGACCAGCCACAGCAGTAACAACAGATTTAGCTGGATATAAATTTGAGGCCTATTATTTAGGCGCTGGGTGACAGGTATAGGTTTACTGTCAGAATTAGACTTGGAAATGCACAGTAGCGTGTGTGTAAAGTTATTCAGAATGACCCTATGTGCACCTTGAATCTGATATACCCTTTTAGGGATAGATTTAAAATAGCTCTGATACAGCAGAAACCACTAAATTAAGAAATTGCTAAATTGGGAATTGTATTTCAACCCAGAACAAAAAATGTGCTTTGACGGACACTAAATAACTTGACCAGCCACAGCAGTAACGACAGATTTAGCTGGATATAAATTTGAGGCTTAGTATTTAGGCACTGGGTGACAGGTATAGGTTTACTGACAGAATTAGACTGGGATATGCACAGTAGCGTGTGTGTGAAGTTATTCAGAATGACCCTATCTGCACCTTAAATCTAATATACCCTTTTAGGGATAAATTTAAAGTAGGCCTGATACAGCAGAAACCACTAAATTAGGAAATTGCTAAATTGGGAATTGTATTTCAACCCAGAACAAAAAATGTGCTTTGACGGACACTAAATAACTTGACCAGCCACAGCAGTAACGACAGATTTAGCTGGATATAAATTTGAGGCCTATTATTTAGGCGCTGGGTGACAGGTATACGTTTACTGACAGAATTAGACTGGGATATGGCCAAAAAATAACTACACTATTGATGGTTAAATGCACTTGGTGTGACAGCTAGACCAACCACACTATTGAGGGTTAAATGCACTTGGTGTGACAGCTTGACCCTGAGGTAGGATTTAGCCAAAAACACAACCACACCATTGAGGGTTAAATGCACTTGGTGACAGCTTGCCCCTGATGTAGTATATGGCCAAAAAATAACCAGACTATTGATGGTTGAATGCACCTGGTGTGACAGCTTGACCCTGATGTAGGATTTAGCCAAAAAACAACCACACCATTGAGGGTTAAATGCACTTGGTGACAGGCTCAGCTTGCCCCTGATGTAGTATATGGCCAAAAAATAACCACACTATTGCTGGTTAAATGCACTTGGTGTGACAGCTTGACCCTGATGTAGGCTATAGCCAAAAAACAACCACACCATTGAGGGTTAAATGCACTTGGTGGCAGCTTGTGCTGGCGCACCACAAGACACAAAATGGCCGCCGATCACCCCAGAAAAAAGTGACTGAAAAACGCTCTGGGCAGCCTAAAAACAGTGAGCAATTCAATAGCAGCAGTTCAATCATCCACAGCTGCAGATCGATCTCTGAATGAAGTCTTTTGGAGGAGTTAATCACTGCCTAATCTCGCCCTAACGTCGCGGTTGCAACCTCTCCCTATGCTGATCAGAGCAGAGTGACGTGCGGCGCTACATGACTCCAGCTTAAATAGAGGCTGGGTCACATGGTGCTCTGGCCAATCACAGCCATGCCAATAGTAGGCATGGCTGTGACGGCCTCTTGGGGCAAGTAGTATGACGCTTGTTGATTTCAAAAAGCGCCAAGAAAGCGACGAACACCGAACCCGAACCCGGACTTTTACGAAAATGTCCGGGTTCGGGTCCGTGTCACGGACACCCCAAAATTCGGTACGAACCCGAACTATACAGTTCGGGTTCGCTCATCCCTATTTGTAATATGTGGGGCATATAGCCCAATTGTATGTTGTTCTTTATACTAAGAAATGCTCGGCCGAGTATCAGTTAGGCTCGAGAATCGCTATGCTCGGCAGATCCGAGCGGTCGCCCAAGTGCCACATGTGCTTGAGCGAGTCTCCTCCCCGCACGTCTGGCGCCTTTTAAGCAGCCAATAAACATGCTGGTAAGTATTGCCATCACTGTAATGCCACTAGCCATGTTTTCTACTGGCATTGCAGTGATTGGCTGTCAAGAACACATCATCGGGTGCTATATAGCACCCGGTCACGTGGATTTGGCTCATTACGAGTCAGGGAGAGCTGCTGTTAGGAAGGGACAGGGTGTGTTTCATCGCAACTTACTCATTTTAAAGTTGTTTCAAAGACGCAAAAGTCATTTTAAGGACTACTGTGTGTGTTGGCAGCAATTTAAAGTGCATATTTGCACTTTTTTTTAATTTTTTATTGCTGTTTAACCCATCAATCTCAGTACTCTGCATTAGAATACCGTCTGTGCACTTCAGGGCCATATATTGTGATATAGAGATGTCCCAAACTATTTGCCGGCAAACAGTTCCCGGCGAACATAGCCTGTTCGCGTTCGCCGCGGCGGGCGAACATATGCGATGTTCGGTCCGCCCCCTATTCGTCATCATTGAGCAAACTTTGACCCTGTACCTCATAGTCAGCAGACACATTCCAGCCAATTAGCAGCATACCCTCCCTCCCTATCCACATTTGTTTGCAGAGCACTTGTAACTCTCTTAACCACATATTGATGCCATTTGCAGCCCTCTAGCCCTTTCCATGACATTTTTACAGCCATTTTAGTGCTCAAAAGTTTGGGTCCCCATTGACTTCAATGGGGTTCGGGGTCAAAACAAAAAACAAAAACTTCCATGAACTCACTAAGCCCATCACAAAATACCTTGGGGTGTCTTCTTTCCAAAATGGGGTCACTTGTGGGGTAGTTATACTGCCTTGGCATTTTAGGGGCCCTAATGCGTAAGAAGTAGTTTGAAATCCAAATGTGTAAAAAATGCCCTGTGAAATCCTAAAGGTGCTCTTTAGAATTTGTGCCCCTTTGCCCACCTAGGCTGCAAAAAAGTGTCACACATGTGGTATCGCGGTACTCAGGAGAAGTTGGGCAATGTGTTTTGGGGTGTCTTTTTACATATACCCATGCTGGGTGAGAGAAATATCTCTCTAAAATGACAACTTTGTATAAAAAAAATTGAAAAGTTGACATTTAGAGAGATATTTCTCTCACCCAGCATGGGTATATGTAAAAATACACCCCAAAACACGTTACCCTACTTCTTCTGAGTACGGCGATACCACATGTGTGACACCTTTAGGATTTCACAGAGAATTTTTTACACATTTGGATTTCAAACTACTTCTCACGCATTAGGGCCCCTAAAATGGCAAGGCAGTATAACTACCCCACAAGTGACCCCATTTTGGGAAGAAGACACCCTAAGGTATTCGCTGATGGGCATAGTGAGTTCATAGAAGTTTTTATTTTTTGTCACAAGTTAGTAGGAAAATTATGATTTTTTTTTTCTTACAAAGTCTCATATTCCACTAACTTGTGACAAAAAATAAAAACTTCCATGAACTCACTATGCCCATCACGAAATACCTTGGAGTGTCTTCATTCCAAAATGGGGTCACTTGTGGGGTAGTTATACTGCCTTGGCATTTTAGGGGCCCTAATGTGTGAGAAGTAGTTTGAAATCCAAATGTGTAAAAAATGCCCTGTGAAATCCTAAAGGTGCTCTTTAGAATTTATGCCCCTTTGCCCACCTGGGCTGCAAAAAAGTGTCACACATGTGGTATCGCCGTACTCAGAAGAAGTAAGGCAACGTGTTTTTGGGGTGTATTTTTACATATACCCATGCTGGGTGTATCTCTCTAAAAGTCAACTTTTCAATTTTTTTTATACAAAGTTGTCATTTTAGAGAGATATTTCTCTCACCCAGCATGGGTATATGTAAAAATACACCCCAAAACACATTGCCCAACTTCTTATGAGTACGGCAATACCACATTCGTGACACTTTTTTGCAGCCTAGGTGCGCAAAGGGGCACAAATTCCTTTTAGGAGGGCATTTTTAGACATTTGGATTTCAGACTTCTTCTCACGCTTTAGGGCCCCTAAAATGCAAGGGCAGTATAAATACCCCATATGTGACCCCATTTTGGGAAGAAGACACCCCAAGGTATTTCGTGATGGGCATAGTGAGTTCATGGAAGTTTTTTTTTATTCACAAGTTAGTGAAATATGAGACTTTGCAAGAATAAAAACTTCTATGAACTCACTATGCCCATCAGCGAATACCTTAGGGTGTCTTCTTTCCAAAATGGGGTAATTTGTGGGGTGTTTTTACTGCCCTGGCATTTGAGGGTCTCCGCAATCATTACATGTATGGCCAGCATTAGGAGTTTCTGCTATTGTCCTTATATTGAGCATACGGGTAATGAGATATTTTTTTTCCGTTCAGCCTCTGGGCTGAAAGAAAAAATTAACGGCACAGATTTCTTCATTCACATCGATCAATGTGGATGAAAAAATCTCTGCCCCAAAAAAAAAAAAAGGAGGGGAAAGGCGTCTGCCAGGACATAGGAGCTCCGCCCAACATCCATACCCACTTAGCTCGTATGCCCTGGCAAACACAATTTCTCCATTCACATCAATCAATGTGGATGAATAAATCATTGCCGTTTTTTTTTTATATACAAAGTGTTTGCTAAAGCATATGAACACCACCGCCCTCAGCTCATAAGCCTCGGCAAACATATCTTTTTTACTGCAGAGGATAAATCTCGTCTTGCAGCGCCGCATACACCGACTTTTGTGTAATATGACATCAGCGCAATGCTTCTGTCAGAATGCACATCAGTGCTGCAGCTGGTTCATCGGTTGGTCCACCTAGAAGGTAAAAAAACAAAAGAAAAAAACAGGCCGCAACACAATAAATTTATTAACATGAACTTTATAATAACATTTGAACAGAACATTAACTTTTATGAACTTTTGGAACAGAAAATTAACTTTTTTGCTTGCCGTTATTTTTTTTTGTTTTGCTTTTTTTACCTTTATAGGACAAACCTCTCCTTCCCCATGGGACAATGTGCAAAGCGCAAATTGCTCAGAAATGTGGCGAAGTACATTATGCACTTTGTCCCAGGTGAAAGGAGAGGTTTGCAGCAGCTGTGAGTGAAAGGGCCCTAAGAGCCCTGTGTGCCTGCCCTTTGAGATGCAATCCCTATGCTAAGTGTACCTGTGTGTGGTACTTCCGGAAACACTCCCCTAAGCATATGGCAGGGTGGTCAGGGCAGTCAGGACAGAAATAGCGGGTGTCACACCTTATTCCCCTCCTGCTACAGACACAACAATTTTTTCAGGGTGATGGTTGGGTTGAGGTACCAGCAACGACACTGGGGAAATGTCGCTCGTGTAGACGGCTCACTACACTGGTGGTTGGGGCCATGGAACCTCAGGAGGTTCTTGATGATCTCTTCCTGAAATTTGAGGAAGGATCTTGTTCTCCCAGCCTTACTGTATAGAACAAAACTATTATATACAGCCAATTGAATTAAATATACAGACACCTTCTTATACCAGCGTCTGGTCCTGCGGGAAAGTAAATAAGGAGCCAACATCTGGTCATTGAAGTCCACCCCTCCCATGAGAGAATTATTGTCGTGGACACAGAGGGGCTTTTCAATGACACTGGTTGCTCGTTCAATTTGGATTGTCATGTCTGCGTGAATGGAGGAGAGCATGTAAACATCACGCTTGTCTCTCCATTTCACTGCAAGCAGTTCTTTGTTACACATGGCAGCCCTCTCCCCCCTTGCAAGATGGGTGGTAATGAGCTGTTGGGGGAAGCCCCGGCGACTAGGTCGCGCGGTGCCACAGCAGCCAATCTGTACTAAAAACAAATGCCTGAAGAGGGGCACACTTGTGTAAAAATTGTCCACATAAAGATGGTACCCCTTGCCAAATAAGGGTGACACTAAGTCCCAGATTGTCTTCCCACTGCTCCCCAGGTAGTCAGGGCAACCGACCGGCTCCAGGGTCTGATCTTTACCCTCATAGACACTAAATTTGTGCATATAGCCTGTGGCCCTTTCACAGAGCTTATACAATTTGACCCCATACTGGGCGCGCTTGCTTGGGATGTATTGTTTGAAGCCAAGGCACCCGGTAATATGTGTAAGGGACTCGTCTACGCAGATGTTTTGCTCAGGGGTATACAAATCTTCAAATTTGGTGTTAAAGTGGTCTATGAGGGGCCGAATTTTGTGGAGCCGGTCAAAATCTGGCTGGCCTCTGGGACGAGAGGTGCTCTTGTCACTAAAGTGCAGGAAACGCAGGATGGTCTCAAATCGTGTCCTGGACATGGCAGCAGAGGACATGGGCATGTGATGAATTGGGTTCGTGGACCAATATGACCGCAATTCATGCTTTTTTTGTTAGGCCCATGTTGAGGAGAAGGCCCAAAAAAAAAAAATATTCGGAAACTTGGACGGGTTTCCACCGGAAAGACTGGGCATAAAAGCTTCCCGGGTTGCTGGCTATAGATTGAGTGGCATACCAATTTCTTTCTGCCACGACAAAGTCCAAGAGCTCTGCAGTCAAGAACAGCTCAAAAAACCCCAGTGCTGATCCGATCTGAGCTGTCTCAACCCGAACTCCAGACTGGGCGGTGAAAGGGGGAACTATTGGTGCGGCTGAAGTTGGGGGCTGCCAATCAGGGTTTGCCAGCACCTCAGGGACTCTAGGAGCTCTACGGCTGTCTGTGCGGTGGCTACGACGGGGGAACTAATGCACGTTCCACCGTACCAACTTCAACTGCCCTTCTGGTGCTCGCCACTTCACCATGTTGTACGGCAGTGCTGGTACTAGGTCCAGGATGGGCTGTGCTGGGCTGGGTCAGAAGCCTGTAGGCCTCTTCAGAAAAATACCCCTTATTTGCCATTTGGTCAATAAAATTTAGGGGGTATTCCCTGAGACTACCCAAGAAAAAAAACAAGCCTGTCTTACAAATGGGAGGCTAGCGAAGTACCGTAGGCCGCTACGATTGATAAAAAATATCTAAACTGATTTTTTTATCGTCTCAGCGCTTGTAAAGTGATTGTGCAGTGATTAAAAAAAAATATTTTTTGTCACTGCGGCGGGGTGGGCGTGGGTGAACGGACCTGTGGGCGACCGATCAGGCCTGATCGGGCAAACACTGCGTTTTGGGTGGAGGGCGAGCTAAGGTGACACTAATACTATTATAGATCTGACTGTGATCAGTTTTGATCACTTACAGATACTATAAAAGTACCAATGCTGATTAGCGATACGCTAATTAGCGAATCAGTGACTGTGGTGCGGTGGGCTGGGCGCTAACCGACGCTAACTACCTAACAAAGGGGCCTAAACTATCCTAAACCCTAACTGTCAATACTAGTGGAAAAAAAAGTGACAGTTTACACTGATCACTTTTTTCCCTTTCACTAGGTGATTGACAAGGGCGATCAAGGGGTTAATTGGGGTGATGGGGGGTGATCTGGGGGCTAAGTGTACTGTTTTGTGTACTCACTGTGATGTGTGCTCCTCTGCTGGGACCAACCGACGAAAAGGACCAGCAGAGGAGCACAGAAGCAGAGGAGCATGACGGGGGAACTAATGCACGTGCCACCGTACCAGCTTCAACTGCCCTCCTGGTGCTCGCCACTTCACCATGTTGTAAGGCAGTGCTGGTACTAGGTCCAGGATGGGCTGTGCTGCTGGTGTATGCCTCATCACGTAATCCGACAGCGCCAGCCCCACTCTGCTGCCCTTGAAGCGTATCCTGCGCAACCTGTGGTCTAGCAACACGGGGCCGGGTACACCTGGTGGTATCAGGGACCTCAACCTCCCCGTCCGAACTTTGGGTCAGACTGCCACTGCTTTCTACAGGTTCATATTCTGACCCGCTGGATTCGTCAGATGAGGGTTCCCATTCCTCATCCGACTGGGTCAGAAGCCTGTAGGCCTCTTCAGAAGAATACCCCTTATTTGCCATTTGGTCAATTAAATTTAGGGGGTATTCCCTGAGACTACCCAAGAAGAAAAGCAAGCCTGTCTTACAAATGGGAGGCTAGCGAAGTACCGGATGCACCTGTGATTGACAAAAAATATCAAAACTGATTTTTTTTTTTTTATCGCCGCAGCGCTTGTAAAGTGATTGTGCAGTGATAAAAAAATATATATTTTTTGTCACTGCGGCGGGGCGGGCGTGGGTGAACGCACCTGTGGGGCGACCGATCAGGCCTGATCGGGCAAACACTGCATTTTGGGTGGAGGGCGAGCTAAGGTGACACTAATACTATTATAGATCTGACTGTGATCAGTTCTGATCACTTACAGATACTATAAAAGTACCAATGCTGATTAGCGATACGCTAATTAGCGAATCAGTAACTGCGGTGCAGTTATCGACGCTAACTACCTAACAAAGGGGCCTAAACTATCCTAAAACCTTACCGTCAATACTAGTGAAAAAAAAAAGTGACAGTTTACACTGATCACTTTTTTCCCTTTTACTAGGTGATTGACAGGGGCGATCAAGGGGTTAATTGGGGTGATGGGGGGTGATCTGGGGGCTAAGTGTACTGTTTGGTGTACTCACTGTGATGTGTGCTCCTTGGCTGGGACCAACCGACAAAAAAGACCAGCAGAGGAGCACAGAAGCCATTTAACACCTTATATTTATAAATATAAGGTGTTATATGGCTTCTGATTTGTTTTTTTTGAAAATCACCAGCCTGCCAGCGATGATCATTGGCTGGCAGGCTGGTGACTAAATGCTCCTTTAACGTTCGCCGGCCCGCAATGCGCATGCGCGGGCCGGCTCTGCCCAAAATCTCGCGTCTCGCGAGAGGACGCGCCGGCGCGTCCAGGAGGAATAACAGGGCCGCCGCCAGGACGCGATCCTTTGTACGGCGGTCCTGTAGTGGTTAAAAATAAAACAGAAATGTTATGACAGAATTTTACCACTGTCATGAAATGCAATATTTGCCGAGCAAACAATCTCACAATGGCTAGGATAAGTAGAAGTGTTTTAAAGGTACTGCCGCATAAAGTGACACATCCAATTTGCTAAAAATGGCCTGTGCAGAAAGGTGAAAAATGGCCTGGTCATTAAGGGGTACATTTGCATTTGTTATGAGTTCTGAGTTGTTTGTCTCCATTCTGAACATTGTGTAATTACAGGGGTTCCTCTTCCCTCTGTATGGCGTAGGACATCTATAGAGGAGATGAAGGTGGTTGTAGTGTTTGCAGAGGACGAGGACGAGGAAGAGCAGGCAGGACTCTCTCAGTGTGTAGATGCTCCACCACGATCTGATGTGGGGGAAAATGTGGAGGCCAAAGAGGTTTCTCCCTGTTAGAAGCCACATTTTCCCCCTCCCCCAGTATCTGATGAGGAAGAAGAGGAGGAGGAGGCTGTCCACTGCCCCTGCGAGGAGGGTAAATATCTGCACACAGCATTATAATTTTGTATCCATAACATGTACAGAAAAAAAGGGCCAGCAATGAAGGGAAAACCACACACTACAGTAATATAAAACAACAACAATAGACACTAATTTTGCACTAAATTGGACGCGTTGGAGCTCCCTGGCTCCTGCTCATTGCCCAGGAGAATGTCGTCCTCGGTCTCCTCCCCCCAGCCACAGACAACACCAGGGATCCCAGAAAAGTTTAAAACCTGCTCTTATTGCTCCTCCTCCTCCCCCCAGCCACTATCCCCCTCTGACTCTGCTTCAGACTCCTCCTGACTTGTCTCAGATGGAGTAGCCCCCCCTGGGAATTCAATCAGCATTGCGACTTCCTCATCTTCCTGCTCCTGCTCCTGCTCCTCGACGGCTTGATCAATGACACGATGCAATGCATGCTCCAGAAAGAAGCGTAAGGTACGATGTCACTGATGGCACCCTGGCAGCGACTGACCAGTTTGGAGATCTTATCAAATGGCCGCTGAAGTCTGCATGCATCGCGCATGAGCAGCCACTGGCACGGTTTAAAAAAAACAAGCTCCCCAGAACCTTTCCTGCCGCAGAGTTTGTACAGGTAGTCGTTAACGGCACGTTTCTGCTGGAGCAGCCTATCAAACATATACAAGTGGAGTTCCAGCGCGTCGGGCAGTCACAAATCGGACGTCTGACGGGCAAGTGGTGTCGCCGCTGAATGTCAGAAGGTGAGCCATGGCCGTGTAAGATATTCTAAAATGGGCAGAGATTTTCTTGGCCTGCCGCAAGACGTTCTGGCCCTGGGGTATTTTGCAACGAATCGCTGCACGACTAAGTACAGGACATGTGCCATGCATGGCACATGTGTCATTTTGCCCTGTTTCAGCATGCTTAGCAGATTGGCACCGTTGTCGCACACCACTTTACCAACTGTCAAATTGAGCAGGGTTAGCCACTCATCAGCCTGTGCCCACAGAGCTGAAAGCAGTTCAGAACCGGTGTGGCTCTTGGCTTCCAGGAACAACAGCTTGATGGTTGTCAGAAGGTATACCCAGTGGGCAGTAAAAGTTATGTACCTTCCCTGCCCTTGTTTGCTTGACCATGTGTCTATGGTCAGAGGTATCTTGGCACCGACACTGTGTGCCAGAGATATATCAACTTGCCGCTGAACATGGCCATATAGTTCAGCGATGCCCTTCTAGGAGAAATATTTCTGGGAGAAATATTTCCTTCCGGTGACCTTCTATTGCGGTGTGCCAATGGCCAAAAATGTTCTAAAGGCCTCTGAGTCCACTAATTTATATGGCAGTAGTTGGCGGGCTAGCAGTTCCGACAAGCTAGCGGTCAGCGATTATCCAGCATCATAATTTTTTGATGCTCGAACATTTGGGCCAAGGGAACCTACCTTGTGTCAGATAAACACGACGATAGCACGGCGGAAGGTGGAGTGGAGTACAAATGGGAGGAGAGAGGAGAAGAGGCAGGGCATGGAGCACCAGGAGTGTGGCTTTGTGCATTCTGAGGGAGTTGCTTCCACAGGGCTCGTTAATAGTAGGCCAGGTGCCTTCTTAAGGTGGTCGTCCCTAGGTGAGTTTTGGGCTTACTGCAACTTATGAGTTGCCAGCACAGGCTGCAGATGGCAATACTATGGTCAGCAGCTGAAACGTTAAAAAAAGCCCACACTGCGGAGCCATGTGCCGGCGTCCTGGGAGCCCAAGATGTGACCGTGCATGAGGGATGGCTCGCTCCAGATAAATTTGCAGTCTGCTTTTTGCCTCCTGTGCACTGCAAGTTCTGCCTGCTTCTCCTCCTTCTCCTCCCTATCTGCTGCTCCATCTCTCACACTGAACTCCCCTCCTCTTCCTCTCTTGTGGGCACCTATGTGACGTCCATCGACATGTCATCATCGTCTCCTTCACCACCGCTGACATTAGAGATCTCGGAGTAGGCAGCAACAGCGGGGACCACCCTCCTTGAGCTGATTTGGGTACTGTCGTCCGACCGCTGGGTGGAGGCCGTTGCTACCTCCTCTTCCTCATCAGATGCCAAGAATGGCTGCGTATCGGTAAGGTCTGGGAATGGATGGGAAAATAATTCCTCTGACTTGAGTGGAGGGGCTATGGTGGTGGTGTCTTTGGGGGTGCACACAGCAGAGAGTGAGGAGGGTGCAGATACAGAGGATGAGGAGGGTGCAGAAGCGGAAGGCTGATTGAGCCACTCAAACAACTGTGGTACGTCCTTTGACATAATCACACACACCTTCTCCAACTTCCCACTTAGGCTCACCTGCCCGACCCCTACCATCCCTGCGGAACTGCCTGCCTCTTCCTCTGCCTGGCATTTTCAAAATGACCCTATGCCAAAGTCCCTAGAGAAGAACCGTATTTGTGGAAGCTGATATATGGAAGGACTCAATCAGTTGTTAGTTGAAGCTGGTATATCAAAACCCGCAATCTGTATTTTGTGGATGCAGGTATATGGAAAACCTCTACCACTATTTTGTGGAAGCTGATATATGGCAGGACTCAATCAGTTGTTAGTACATATCGAGGCGAGTGTGGACTTCCTTGCTCCTTTGCCCAATAGTTTTTGTCTTTTAGAAAAAAAAATGTTTTGGTAAGTATTGTGGTATGACATGGTCTAACTGTCTGGTGAAACGGCACTAATCACTTTAATGTTTTTGTATGCATTAGGCTACTTTCACACTAGCGTTCGGGGCTCCGCTTGTGAGTTCCGTTCAAAGGCTCTCACAAGCGGCCCCGAACGCTTCCGTCCAGCCCTAATGCATTCTGAGTGTATGCGGATCCGCTCAGAATGCATCAGTCTGGCAGCGTTTGGCCTCCACTCAGCAGGCGGACACCTGAACGCTGCTTGCAGCGTTCGGGTGTCCGCCTGGCCGTGCGGAGGCAAACAGATCCATCCAGACTTACAATGTAAGTCAATGGGGACGGATCCGTTTGAATATGACACACTATGGCTCAATTTTCAAACGGATCCGTCCCCCATTGACTTTTAATGTAAAGTCTGGACGGATCCGTCTGAGGCTACTTTGACACTTAGAATTTTTTTTACAATATAATGCAGACGGATCCGTTCTGAACGGAGCCACCGTCTGCATTATATGAGCGGATCCGTCTCAGACGGATCCGCTCTGAACGCAAGTGTGAAAGTAGCCTTAAATGTATCCATCCTCTTGGTGCTCAATGGGCAGCCATGTGCAATTTAGCACAAATCTTATGCTCCTGTACACACACACTTGGTGTTTTTCTTCATTTTACTGTTTTTTTGTTGCATTTTTTGTTTTTCTTTGCCTTTCTCACTCTTCACTTTTTTTATATCCTTTCTGTTTATATTTTATTTATTTTTAAATATATGGGGTAGATCTACACTCTCTCTCCTCTGATCAATAATCTTTATGTGCTTGGTATGCGCTATATTTATCACTTTATTCACCCTACTTCATTCTTCAACTTAAAAAATAAAAAATAAAAAAAATATTGTTCTCATCACTTCATCTTTTGTTTTTGGTCTTTTAGGTTTATATGATACTTAGCATTTATATCTTGATTTATTATGATCATCAATTGTTTCTTAATCATGTACAATCACACTTCACATTCATGTCATTTTTATTTTTCTTACTATGTTCACTCACTATACTACAATGTTCAACCCCTTGCTTCCACGATGTAAGCATTTTAATTTCCCCACTGTGTGCTCTCACATTAACTTTTTTTTATTGGTATTTATCATTTTTTTTTTTTTTTTGGTTTTCAAAATACTTTATTGTTATAATACAAAACTTTATATCCATATTACTTTGCAATATTATAAAATTCATAAACCCGTCAGTTCTATTGAGTGACATTAATTTCACTTCACCAACCCCCCACCCAACCCCACTTTGCAGGAAGAAAAAAAAAAAAAAAAAAAAAATCCTTCATAGAGAGCCTAGGGGGGAAAAAGGTTCTGATTAATTAACCCTATTCCAATCTTTCCAGAGTTTTTTCCACTTCAAGTAAGATCCTCTTTGTTTGTACAGAATCTTTTCATAAGTTTTCACTTTCTTGACCAGGCCCAACCAGTTGTTATACTCTGGAGCAGAAGGGGAAAACCATAATCTAGTGATCAGGAGGCTTGCCAAAAACATAACCTTGATCAGCAGTTGGCGTTTTATAGGCTGGCAATTAAGCTCCGATAAGTCTCCCAGGACCCATATCCTGGGTGACAAAGGGATAGAGATGTTGAGTTTGTGAGCCAGATTGTTTTGGACCAGGCTCCAGTATCTGCTCACCGTGGGGCAGTCCCAGAACAGGTGTAAATGATCTGCCCCGGGTTCGCCACAGCGTGGGCAATCGGAAGAGGCCCTAAGGCCTCTTTTGTATAACCATGTGGGTGTCACATAAATTTTGTGCAAAATATTAAATTGTACAACAATGTGATTAAAATTGTGTGAAACCAACTTTAAACTATCCCCCATGTTCTCCCAACTTGGAGAACCCACCTCTGAAAGTAAAGAAGACCAGGCTCTCTGTCCTGGAGAGAGAACATCCGAAAAAAAGTTATTCATTAAGTGTTTATAGCAGTGTGATATTTTAATTCTCGTGACAGTTTTCTTACAAATTAAATCGTGTAGAAATAAAGGGGTATCAATAAAAAATTGGCTATCCGACGTGCAAGATAGTGCTGACCTCAGTTGGAAATATGGAAACCAAACCACCTCACCTAAATTTGCCCTTTGTTTTAGTTCCATGAGGGGCAATATTTGTCCCTCACTGACCACTTGGTGTAGATACTGAACATTTTTGTTCCTCCAATACTGGCAGCAGTTTAAGTCATTTAAATTAAGGAGCTTAGAGTTGTGCCACAATGGGGTACAAATAAGTGACGCCTTAACTCCACACCATCTCCTTATGGCCAACCAAATCCTCATAGCCATTTTGCAGAACAGTGTGTACCCACTCGGTGTGTTTACTAGATAATCAGACTCCAATACAGTGAAGAAATCCGAGAATCCTGAGTCTTTCACCACTCTACTGCAGAAAGGGCTATTTTCCCAGTCATTAAAAAGACATAATTGGGAGGCCATAAAGTAACCCCTAAAATAGGGGAGGTTGAGACCTCCCCGCTCATAGGGCATAGAAAAGTAGAGTGCCTTTAGTCTCACACGCTTCCTCCCCCATATTAAATCATTGAGCATCCGGTCTATCAATCTAAAGTAATTATCTGCAATCCATACCGGCCAGTTGCGCAGAATATAAAGAACCTGGGGCAGTACTACCATTTTTATTAATGAGATTCTGTCCGCTCTAGAGAGCAGAATTTTTTGCCATACCTTAATTTTAGCCCTCACCTTCATCAACAGCGGAATCAGATTTAATTGTAGATATTCATGCGGTTTGGCAGAAACTGTTATCCCCAGGTATTTTATTGACTCAGAGATCGTCAACTGATTATCCCATTCGCCACGCAACTCGTCTATAGGAAGGAGGACGGTCTTATCCCAGTTGATCTCCAAACCGGATGGATCAGAGAAGAGACCAACCAGCTCCATTATACGAGGGAGAGTAGTGTCTGTTTGATGCATAAAAACCAGGATGTCATCTGCATAGAGTGAAACACGATCATACTCCCCATTTATGCCGAAGCCGGCCACCTTTGAGTCCTGCCTTATACTAGTTGCTAAAGGTTCGATGTAAATATTAAATAGCAGGGGGGAGAGGGGACAGCCTTGACGGGTACCTCTTCCCAGGATGAAACTCTCTGTCACTGTCCCATTAATCCTGATCCTAGCAACTGGGGAATTGTATAACAGCTGAATCATTGCCATAAATTTTGGTCCAAAACGCATTTTCTTCATTACCTCCCAGAGGAAAGTCCACTCCACCCTGTCGAAGGCTTTGGTAGCGTCCAACGACAGGATGGAGCGGGCACCACCTCCCAGGGACTGAA
Source organism: Bufo gargarizans (assembly GCF_014858855.1). Classification (NCBI taxonomy): domain Eukaryota; kingdom Metazoa; phylum Chordata; class Amphibia; order Anura; family Bufonidae; genus Bufo; species Bufo gargarizans. The sequence goes on along the minus strand of NC_058082.1, from coordinate 143,442,043 downwards.
TATTCGTAAATAATCTATGCAAGTTATGCTGAGTACCCCTTTTTGGCATAAAGCCATTTTGATCTGGGTGGATAATGGTGGATATGACCCGCGACAGCCTTCTAGCCAGAGCTTTGGATAGTATCTTAGCATCCGTGTTTAATAAGGAGATTGGTCTATAAGAGCTCAATTCTGCCGGGTCCTTATCCTTTTTTAAGATTAAGACAATGAGAGCCTCCATCATGGAGTTTGGTAGTCCCCCTCCCTGTGTTGCTTGGGAAAAAACCTCGAGCAGCTGAGGAAGAATCACATCACTATACTTACGGTAAACCTCGTATGGCAGGCCATCCAAGCCTGGCGATGAGTTCCCCGAAATAGACCCAAGGGCCTCCTGCAGCTCTGAGAGAGACAATTCCTCTTCCAGATATTTTATTTGAGCTTCATTTAAGGTGCAGAGTGGAATTTTCTCCAAGAACCGCATCGCCAGTTCAGATGTCAAGCCAGAGGAGGATTTATATATCTGAGCAAAGTAATACAGAAAAGTATTCCTGATTCCTTCTGAATCTGTTATAATTTCCCCCTCTGTATTCCGGATCAAGGTAATAGATAGATTTTTCTTATCTTGTTGTGAGATTATTCTGGCTAGAAGCTTACCCGGTCGTCCAGACTCGGAAAAATAATTTAACCCCTTAAAAAATACCCTATGGTTTGCCTTCTCTGTTACACAACTCTCCAGGAGGCAGCTGGCGTTCTGCATCTCTTCCCTGTTGTGCTCAGTGGGTTGCCTGATGAATCGCTCAGTTGTAGATGCCGCAGTCTTAGCCAATTCCTCCTCCTTCCTTTTAAATGTTCTCTTTAGTGCAGCAATCTCACTTATAAAGGTCCCCCTCAAGTATGCTTTCAAGGCATCCCATACCATATTGATATTTGCAGAGGGTAGATTCACCTCCCAAAAGGAAGAAATCAGCAGTTTAATAACTTGATGATTTTCCATAATAGTGAGCCAATATGGATTCAGCTTAAATCCCAGCCCCCTAATATCCTTGTTCTCCCCAGTGCAAACCTCAATCAAAACGGGCGAATGGTCTGAAATTGTTCTTACTCCATATCGCATCTTGCGGATATTACTCAAGTTACACTCATTAGTAAGTGCTAAATCGATCCTAGACATTGCTCTACCGCCCCTGCTGACACAGGAATACACTCTCTTTCCTCCGCCAAGATGTTCCCATATATCCACCAGCCCTACTTCCAAACAAAACTGAGACAGCGGGGAGTTACAAGAATTCCTCCGCCTTTCTGTATCTGATGAAAATCTATCTCTGTTAGGGTCCATGACCGCATTAAAGTCTCCCATCAAGATCAACCGAGATTCTGGTCTCCTTTCAGAAAAGAGCATCAACTGGGTCAGTGGATACATTGAAAATGGCGGGGGTATATAAAAAAAAGCGAGGAATTTGTTATTGGTATTTATCTTACTTTATCATTTATCAATTGCTTTGTAATTATGTACTTTGGGCAGTGGTTCATGCGCCATACAATGAGTGGTGCCTGTTATTAGCCTATACACAGGTGAGATGCAGTCAGTGCATTAATACTCTACCTATCCTGTGCCAGTGTCAATTGTGCTTAGAAGCTTGGGCCAATCAATGACCTCCATTGTGATCTGCTTTGTATTATCTGTTTCCCATATATACCTAGCACAAACACCAGTGTAGCCACTACCCCTTGAAAAAGTAGCACGCAAAACATGTGTTGGGGAGTGGACTGGTGGTGCTTGTATTTTGCTGTGGACTATATTGTGGTCAGTATAATTTGCAACGGTGTCTTCCCTTTTTTGGCATATGTTACCAACTTTTGGTGATTTTTATTAAGCATTATTGGCTCTTCACCTATTTGATACTGTATGCCTTCATGCTCCGTGTGTGTCACACCGGCGACGCTGGAGATATTTTGTTTGATGTACGAATCCTTTTTGGTCTATCAATTTTGTAGTCAGTTGCTGTTGGCGCCAGTATCTATTTATCTACCTCTTTATTTATTTTTGCTGCTGACCGCGCATTTGCACTTGCACTTTATTATCTTTTCAGTCCACCAATCATGCACCACCAGCCCTAGTGTCTTTTAATATTGTTTTTAACCCTGTGTTTTGTCAATCATGTGTATTACAGTGATTATAATAACATTTTGTATGGTATGATTATATCTCGTGTTGGTTCATTATTTTATGTGATTTAGTGAGTATTCATATATTCTTTTTGGTACTGATATATAGAGGGCCTCAATCAGTTGTTAGTTGAAGCTAGTTTATCACCTTCAAGCAGTAATGTTGTGGACACAGTTATATGGAAACCTCAATCACTGTTTTGTGGAAGATGATAGATTGCAGCCCTCAATTAGTATTTTCGAGAAGCATACAAATGCACTGTAATATACTTTCTATGTTAAAAAAGTTAAGTTTATCACACCCCTCTGTGTATCACATCTATGGATAGCAAAACGTTACCAGTCCTTAAAAGGACTTTTGTGGCCCTATTAGCTAGCATTTGGTGTCCCTAAGTTCTTAACAGCCTGTCCCTGCTCCAAAATGAAACCTCTCTCTACACTGGCAAAATGCATAATGTAAAATGGCTGCCAGATCGGGTTCTGTTATAGGGGTATGTCCATCTGCTGAAATGTCTCAATTGGCTGTCCTATTCCACCTGATGGATGTGTCATGGGTCAAAGTTCAACCAATGCAAAAGAACATGGCGGATGCGAATATCGCCTTATGTTTGCATGTTCGGGGATTCGCGAATGCGCAAAGTTTGCTGCAAAACAACCGCCGGGTGTACCGCAAGGCCATCTCTAGTCACCACTAGGCAAGTAAAGTCACTCCTGGGAATGGTGGGCTATTACATGAGGTTTGTTCCCCACTTTGCTACTCTAGCCGCACCCTTGACAGAACTCTTGAAAAGACACAAGTCAATGATGGTTTGCTTGGATGATCGGGCGGAAGAGGCTTTCTCCGCTTTGAAGTCGGCCCTGTGTGGGTCCACGGTTTTGGTGACGCCCGACTTAAAAGGGAGTTTATAGTACAGACCGATGCCTCCAAAGTAGGCCTCGGTGCTGTACTGTCTCAGGAAGACAACGGGGAGGAGCATCCCGATGTCTTCCTCAGCCGTAAGCTCACCCCAGCTGAGACCCGGTATAGTATAGTGGAGAGAGAATGTCTGGTTATCAAGTGGGCACTTGAGTCTCTCCGCTATTATTTATTGTGGAGAAAATTCCGCCTGGTGACTGAAAACTCCCCTCTCAAGTGGATGAGCCAGGCAAGGACAGAAATGCCCGATGGTTTCTCTCCCTATAAAACTTTACGTTTTTGGTGGAACACAGGGCAGGCTGGTTACAGGGAAACGCGGATGCCCTGTCCCAGGTACACTGTCTGGTGTGTGTTCACCCCCTCAGAACAAAGGGGGGGGGGGGTGTATGTGATACAGTGAGAGGTTTTGTCTGGGAAAACAGGTATTTTCCTCTTAGCATGTGCTGATGAGCCAGGTGAGGTCAAATACCGGACCAGAATTTATGTGCCAGTCCAGATTTTGGCAGCACCTAGCTGTCATTAAATAGGCATCTGGGCTTAGAAGCTAGGTCTCTGTATTGGTATCTAGGAGCCTTGTGTCTGGATGAAGGTTTGCTACCTGTGTAAACAGGTTGGTGCTGCTATGGTCAAGGACTCTTTGAGGCAGAATTGCCGCATGGTGTGAATTACCACCAACACCACAAGACCACAAGGTGACTTTTTTGTTCGATTATGACTGCTTGTTTTGTCACTTGCCTAAAGTGTGAATAAAACACTGAACTGTTTGATCCAAAGAACTTGTTGCTGTCTACCAGGGCGAAACCCCACAATATATATATGGAGAGTAGCACTGTATCTGTCCATTATATGATTTGTATTCTGCGTTTTGTGCAGTCTTCTTTATTCTCAGTTCTATCCATGCCAGCAATAGCTACTAGTATGTCTCCTATACACAGGACATGGATAAAACAGGATGCAGTCATCTTTCAGGATACAATATTTTCAACATGCAATGACCCTTTATGACCCATCGTAAGTTGAAACTAGACTCAACATACAATGTTTCAGGGGGGCGGAGCCTGGCCGTGGTTGCAGATGGCTGTGTGAAACCTCGGCTCCTCCACACTCAAGCAAACTGAACCAATTTTATAGCGGTGACCCACTCCAAAATGGTAAAGTACGGGAGAGACAGGGGTTCTGATCCCCCCGATACACCAAGAACCCAAAAGAGCCAACAAGCTCTTCCTCAAGAAGCGTTTCCTCAAGAAGAAAACTCTTCTTTCACCAGGCGCGGGCCCTAAGATGGCGGCAGCAGCAGCATGCGCTGAAGAAGGAGAAGATTCCGATGTGGACAGCTCGCAGGGGGATGCAGTGAAATCTCGGGACCCCTCACCTCACCGGTATCAAAGTCATTTCTCACGAAGGTACTGGGGCAGGCACTTGAAAAGGCCATCAAGCCGGTACTAGTCGAACTGTCCGATATTAAATCGGAGATTGCACAAATGGGGCATAGAGTGGAGACGCTCGAAACTGCGACGCAGGAGCTTGTGACACACTCCACAGGCATAGCAGACTACCTCGATATGCACACTGCAGAGCTCAACAGAGCAATGTTAATGCTAGAGGATCAGGAAAATCGCAGCAGAAGGCGAAACATTTGCATCAAAGGGCTACCTGAGTCCTGGGCATCTGAATCGCTGTGTAAAGTAGCTATGGAAATCTTTGCCGATCTTTTAGGTCAGGAATCGGCTGTTTCGATCATAATCAAGCGAATCTACAGGGCCTTGAGACCCGTGCCGAAGCTGAACAAAAGACCCAGTGATGTAGTCTGTGGCCTGCTTTCGTTTGTGGACACTGCCCGCATAATGGCCTCAGCTAGAGAAAGAAGGCAGATCACATACGACGGAGTGGACATTGCACTTTATCAGGACATTGCACCTTCCACGCTTGCAAAAAGGCGCATCATGAAGCCACTACTTGACGCGCTGAGAGCACAAAAATACCATACGTGTGGCTTTACCCCTTCGGCATCTCGATCCTGAAAAACAGGAGACTCATAGCGATCCACACCCCAGAAAACCTAGAAAGAGTATGGGAGGCTATAGGAGGGCAGCCAGTAGAAATTCCCTGCCGATAGCTCAGCCCGCAGACCTACCACGACTCACACAAGTAAAGCCCTGGAAGAAGGTGTTAAAGGCAAAGACCAAGATAAACAAGGCAGCGTCCAGAGCGCATTCTCCTCTACCCTGAAGACGGATCCAGGGATCGAAGGCCTCAGTTTAAACGGACAGCCATAATAGTTACGGTTGTAGATTAACCCGTGGGGAGTTTTCCTACATCCAGGGTCTGGGCTCTGAACTTTGGGCCTATATTATATTTCTAAACTTGCTAGTTCTTAGCAATAGTTTTGAAAAGTTATGGTTCCGATATATTACCAAGATACCGCGTATACCTTCGGTATATGCTCTCAGCTATCCTTTCTAAGTATACGTCCTGATAGATATTACCCTATCCTCCCTCTTTGTTACCCCTAATCCCAGATTTGGGAATATCACTGCTTTTATACTAAACCAGCAGCTTACAGATGCTGAAGGTAGACTATTGATTTTGAAAGGGGAAATAGCGTCACAAAAATACACTTTAGCTAACTTGTACGCCCCGAATACAGCTACTGTACAATGGCTCCTTAAAGCCTTAGACACTATTAAACTTTGTCATGGGGGCAGATCTCAACCTGGTATTGAACCCATAACTTGATTCTTCCACATCCAAGTCACATATTGCGCAGAAGCATATCAGTAGGCTTCACAGAAAGCTGTATGATCTCCAACTGATAGACGTGTGGAGAAGTCGCAACCCTACTGTTAAGGACTACTCCTTCTTCTCTAACCCACATGGTTTATATCAGAGATTAGATCATATTTTAACCTCTACCTCTCTTTTGCCTGTCTCTAGCTTTGCCGAGAGCGGGAGCATCACCATCTCTGACCACGCACCATGCCACGTGACCCTCACCCTGACTTCTTTACCTAGAAGAGAATGGAACTGGAGACTCAACGAGTCCCTGTTGAACAACAGGCTACACTACAAACAGGTTAGGTCTCAATTAGAGATGTATTTCGGGATCAACTCCACCACACACAGCACTTCCCCTATTGTATGGGAAGCCCACAAGGCTTACGTTAGGGGATGTTTTATTTCTCTGGGTACCAGGGTTAAAAGGGAACATCAGAAGACTCTAGACTCAATACTAGCTCAAATAATGAGGGTGGAAAAACTAAACAAGCTATCTGCAAGCAGAGAGAAACAAAAGGAACTCAAGGAATTTAGACTGCAACTTAACAAACTTTTAGACCAGAAACTAAGGAATGTTAAATTTCCAACATGTTTACTCAAAATAAACAAAAAACGTAACATACAGCCCTAAAATAATAAGGACAGATGGCAACGTTACCCAAGAAACACCTGAGATAGCAAAAGCCTTCCAAAAATTCTATGAGGGGCTATACAACCTTAACCAATCAAAATCCCCAGAACAAGAAAATATTAGACAGACACACATCAAAGAACTCCTACACTCTCTTAAGTTACCGTCAGTCCACTCTGATGACTCAGACTCACTAACTAATCCAGTCACATCGGAGGAAGTGAGTTCTATTATACGGAGCTTCCCCCCAGGTAAAAGTCCAGGACCGGATGGTCTGCCTCTTCTGTATTATAGGAGTTTTCAGGACATCCTCATACCCCAATTTACCGACGTCTGTAATGTGTTATTGCAGGGCGGTCAACTTCCTAGACAGACACAAGAATCATATGTCACACTTATCCACAAAGAAGGCAAAGATCCTCAGTGCTGTGAAAGTTATAGGCCAATCTCCCTCTTGAATCTGGATCTAAAGATTTGGGCTAAAATTCTAGTAACTAGACTAAGCAAAATACTACCCTACCTAATAGGTCCAGAACAGTTGGGATTTTTAAAGGCAGAGAAGGGAAAGACAACTCACACTGGATCTTTCCCGCTGCTACAACAAAGAGGTTCCCGTTGGTCCTGCTGAGCATAGATGCCAAGAAGGCGTTCAACAGGGTCAACTGGAACTTCATGAAATTGACCCTAGAAAAATTTGCCATCCCTGATCCATTCATACACTCGATATTTACTCTATATCAGCAACCACATGCCAGATTGACAGTCAATGGCATACTCTCCCCGACCTTTGAAATAACAAACGGGACAAGACAAGGGTGCCCACTATCCCCTTCCCTATTCATACTGGTAGTAGAGACCCTCATTCAGCTAGTCAAACAAACCACTGAAATCAAGGGTGTTAATTATGGTCAGAAAGACTTAAAATGTAGTGCTTTTGCAGACGACCTTCTGTTTCTGGTGACTAACCCCGATAAAGGTTTGGATCACTTAGTTAAAAAGATTGAGATATTTAGCCAGATTTCAGATTTTAAAGGTTAATCACTCCAAATATGAAATACTAAACATTTCATTTCCAGATTCAAAAGCAGCCTCCTTACAGACCCACCTTCCCTTCCACTAGACTAAGGGACCAATAAAGTACCTAGGGATATTGATACCAAGGGACCTAGATGATCTATTCAAATGCAATTATATACCCCTTAAAAGAGATATTACACAAACACTGCAGAAATATAGCTTGCCCTATCTATCCTGGATGGGCAGAAAAAATGTGCTCAAAGCCTATGTCTTTCCCAAGATCCTATACGTAATGCAAATGGTAACGATATATCTACCAAAAACATTTCTCCTAGAGGTTAGGCAAATCTTTTCAAAATACCTGTGAAACGGAAGAAGACCTTAAACCTCACATACCATTCTAGTTAGACATAAGGACAAAGGAGGTTTGGGAGTCCCAGATGTTTCAAAATACTATTAAGCTATAAAACGGAATAGGTGGTTAGAGTCAGTAGACCCCAAGAGACGACCAGATGTACAAGAGTTACTTCAGTATAGTGTAGGCCCTTCACTCCAAAGGCTTCTTTGGCCACCCAAAATAAACCCAAACAAGAACAAAGATCTGGGTCCCTTATTGAAAGGGATTAGAGAGACATGGAGAGAACTCGGTAAAGACTTAGCACCCAACCCATCCCCTCTATTGCTAGCAAGCCTTATCCCCGACTTATTAGGAAACAACAGGGATATCCTCCCGGAGATCTGGTCTTCGTTAGCACAGGTTAGATTGGGAGAGTTCATTCCTGACACAGAAGCATCTATATTGAGCAGGCTACCAGAGCGAATAAAAAAACTCCCCAAACTTTTTCCTCACAAAGTCATATATACGTGCTGTGTGTGGTGGGTTGAGAAAGAAGTACCGCTCAGGGAGACCATTGACAGATTTTGAAAATATATTATTATCTCCACTTCCTAAACAGAGGAAAATTGCAGCAATTTATGTTCTGGTGGAAGCGGAGGGTGAGGTGAAAAAGCCCCTGTACATTAGAGAATGGGAGAGAGAACTTGACACAGTTTTTTTTTTAGATCAGGAACTTAAAACTCCTAGCTTTCTCATCACCATGCATACGTCTACAAGAAAATCATTTCAAGCTCCTCTCCAGATGGTAGAGAACCCCGCAGTTCCTACACAGGAGGGGTCTGTCCCCTGATCGGCTGTGCTGGAGATGTGGAAAAGGAGTAGGTTTATTATCTCACATATGGTGGACATGCCCACTAATTACTCCATTTTGGGAGGGTATTATCAAAGTAATAAATAAAGTATCAACTCCTGAACTTAAGATCACATTAGAAATAGTGTTCTTTTCACTACCAACTGATCTTTATAGGCCATCTAAGCACAACTTAGCAACCCATCTCATATCGGCTGCTAAAGCCATTATACCTCTCCATTGGAAGAATACCAGTACTCCCTCAATACAAGAATGGAATGCTAAAGTCAATCAGATTTGCCAATTTGAAGAAATAACAAGTTGGATTAATAGAAGTCACGAGAAATTCCTGAAAACGTGGCAAACTTGGAGGTCATTGAATGACAGTGGGTGATAGGAAATGATATGATGACAGTTCGAAGGCTTAACCTGAGTGGCTTAGCATCATCTGACCAGCTTTGTAAGCACCTGATCAGCCTATTTAAGCATTGACTAGCTTAGGTACTGAAGCTTGACCCCCCCCCCCCCTCCCCCCCACACCTTTCCTTTCTCTTTCTCTTTCCTCCCCTCCCCTTTTTTTAATTTTTTTTCAAAAAAAATTATTCTCTCCCATGCTTCTCTCTTCATATTTCTTTCTAAGGTATATTATGTACTATGTTTGGGTATAAAACGCCACCTTGAACCCTCCAATATATTACACTTTTGGTAAAACATTGAATCTCTGGGAGTGGTACAGGAGAATGTGAATCTTGTAACAACTTTGGCTACTATATATTGATGGTATTATATGTTCTGCCTGATAACTTATAACACTACTTTTATATATTATCAGTCTATGGCCATCAGGCTTTGTTGCTCTGTCTAAAAAAAAAAAAATGAAAATAAAGAATTAATAAATAAACATACAATGTTTCAGACTTAGATCCAACCAATCAAGGTCATTTCTCTGGGAAAATAGCTGTATTATTGCTGGTTAGCGGCTATTCCTGACTGTTATATGTAAGGACTTGTTTTATCTGTCTTAGTTATCTGGTTATTTTTCTTAAATCTTCATTTTATCTTATCTTGGATGATATTTCGGGGCTTTGGAACCGATTACTCAACTTACAATGGTTTCTACATACAATGATTTTCCTGGAACCAATTATTTTGCATCTTGAGGGACCACTGTATTATTGTCACTAAATTACCTGTCCAAGCTCCAGCTCAGCGGTCTGGGGCTCAAGTATGGCAGCACTGTGTCAAACGTGCTGCCTTGCCGAGCCCCCTGTGATGCTCCGCCTAAGCCATGCCGCTACAGGAGAAATGGATGGACGGATATGCCCTTTCTTAAGGCTATCCTGGACGTACTCTCTCATAGTCAGTCTTTTGGGCCCAGAGAGATTAAATATCTGTCCCTTAGGAAGTTCAGCTTCAGGGACCAATTTAATGGCACAATTGTATCATCTAAGGCGATAAGGCTTCAGAAACCTTGTTAGAGAATATATCCTGAAAATCTCTAATAAACCCAGGAATGGAACACTCCTCTAGACCCAGGCCTGAAAGATGAATGGTCAAACAGTGGCTAGAACGTTTTTTCAGAGTGGATTGCAACCACTGTCATAACTAAATCAATAGTCTGTAATTCTATAAACCCTCCGGCCAGTGGAGTGGTGTCTACTCCAAACACTGTTAAGGACTTATGCAACTCGTGCTGAAGTTTTCCGTCTTCGGCTTCACAGGGCAGGATCGTACGTCATAAGTGGGGCTACCACAGTAGAAGCACAGCCTGTTACTCCAGTGGTGTTCCCTCTGCTGCTGAGATGCTGTAGCTCCAACCTGCATAGGCTTTTCGGATTCTTCAGGAGCCTTGGATGTGGAATGTTTACTGACAGAGGAAGAAGAAGAAAGACAGACACAGCAGACCTCTTGCACTCTCCAATACTCCTATCAAGGCGAATAGCCAAGGACATTGCTTCCTCAAGGGAACCTGGGGTAGTATGGCTAACCAACAGATCCTTTAAAGTGTCAGAAAGACCAAGCTTAAAAAGTATTGTACAGAAATAGATCAAAGCTGGAAAGGCAATACAGTACCAAATCACAGAATGGAGAGTAGTCAAAAATAGCTAAGCCAAGGGTCAAAACCGGACAGAAACAGTACAAAGTCACTAGGCAGAGAGACGGCAAGCCAAAATCAGATTCCGTAGCAACCAGCCAAGACATGCACAATAGCAACAGGAGTACAGCCAGGAAAAACCTATAACTGGCAAGTGTGTATTGATAGCAGGTGGTTTAAATAGAGCACCGAGTCAGTGGATCAGAATGTGATAGGTCCAGGGACTTAGTGCTCCATGGACCAGAATACAAGAAGTCCTGAGGTAGGCAGGTTGAGCAGTCACTTAGCCTGCATTACAAACGTACACAGATGATACAAATAACTACTAATCTTCCCCAGCAAGCATGGGTGTTTGCATCACCAGGGGGCATGGTTTAATCGGCATGTCATGAGGGGACATGGCTTAGGTGGCATATCACCAGTGGGCGCGGTTCAGGTGGCACGTCACCAGGGGGCATGGCTAAGGTGGCGCTGTCTGGATGGAACTTAGACAGGTAAATTGGTGACAATTCTGCTTTCTCTTTGAAGCACAGTTTTAGAAGTTGCAGTACCAAGCAGTCTAGATGTAAATCTAACAGCAAAAATTAGACAGTTAGTGTGGCCTATGTGTTTCTCTGGGTTTATGCCTCTCTCCAGCGGCCCTCTCTCCTTTTCCCCCCTTTCCCCCCTTTTTTTTTTAAACATGAAAGTTTTTATTAGATATTTCCAATTTGAAAAAAAAAAGCATAATGACAATTAGAATAAATCAGGCATTGATTACATACAGAGTCATAAGAGAGTTTAGGGAGGGGGATGTAGGGAAGTGGGGGGGGTTGATAAGGGGGGGGAGGCGGTGGGATTGGAGGAAGGGGAAGAAGGAGGGAAGGAAAGGGGGGGAGGGGGGAAGAGGGGCATAGGGTAACAAACCAATACAGAATGAAAGAACCAGATACTCTGAGTACCTATTGTATGAGATGCAAAATCACGTAAAGCATCAGCATCTAGTGGTAATACTTAAAACTAAATTAGGTAAGGTATAGTAACGTAAGGTAACGTAAAGTGGTATATTAGTAAAGGTGTTTCACAAATATTTAATATATTGCAAGTATAAGATTTACAAAATAATGTAAACAGGCTGCGGAATCTTGTTGAAAGCCAATTGAGGTTTGGTTATATAGTTAAGGAATTTGCTAGGATAGAATTAACATGAAAGGTGCTTTTCAGCCAGATTCCCCATTGTTTATAAAATTTTTCTTTTTTGAAAAGAGCGGAAGCAGCTGCTCCTTCATACCAACAGTTTTCTTCGACTTTTTTAATAACATCAAGGTTATTAGGGATCTGATTAGATTTCCAATAGGAGGCTATAAGTTGGCGTGTTGCGATGCATATATGACCAAAAACAGTTCTAAACTCGAATGGAATAGACTCCATACCTATAAACAGAAGTGCTAATTGTGGTGAGGGTGCAGTTGGAAACTGAGAAATTTTTGCAAAGATATTGAATGATCTCTGCCATAGAGAATTAATCGGGGGGCATTCCCACCAACAATGAAAAAAGGATCCTTGTGGATGTCCACATTTCCAACATTCAGAGGGTACGTCTGGAAATATTTTGTTGAGTCTTGTCGGATGATAGTACCATCTATATAAGATTTTTCTAGATGTCTCTAAATGAGAAATGCATCTTGAAATATTAAATATTGCATCAAGTGCAGGTGACCATTGTTCTGTGGATAGAGTAATGGAAAGGTCTTGAGACCATTTAGACTTAGTCGCTTGGAGAGGATCTTCTGATGGGATGATAAGAACCTCATATGTTTTAGATATCCCTTTTCTGTTAGCGTTGTGATTTAAAAGCCATCTTGTGAAGAGAATTGAGGATGGGTTTTCATTGTTTTGTTTAGGAGGATGTGTAAAAATGGTGTTAGTAATAGCGTGTCTGATCTGAAGATATTTGTAAAAATCTCTTGTAGAGATACTGTAAGAATGTGAAAGTTCCGAAAAGGATTTAAGGATGTTATTTGTAAGGAGATCCTTAATATAGCATATACCTTTCTCTTTCCAAGCAGAGATATCTAAATCTGGGATATAGGACTCTAGTATTGAAATGTTGTAATCTTGGAGGGGTAAGACAAATAGTTGGCGTTTGTTAGCAACAAAGTCCCAGACGTTAAAGATAGCTTTGATAGTGGCCAGGTTTCTAAAGGGGGAAAACTTGAAAAGGGACATAGCTGTAAGAAGGTCTTTTAGAGAATGTTTTTTAAGGGAATATTTTTCTATGCAAGACCATTTTCTATGTTGGTCATTATGCCATAGGTGTTTTAAGTTGATCTAGAATTGTAGCTCTATAGTATTGTATGATTGAGGGGCAGCTCAAGCCACCTTTTCTTTTGGGAAGGTAGAGTATATCTGCTTTTATTCTGTGATATTTGCCTCCCCATATAAAATGTAAGAGGGATTATCTTTGAGATATTTGATAGGTATTTGAATAGGTAGGTTTCTAAAATAATATAGAATCTTGGGTAAAATGCTAATTTTTACAACCGCGATTTTGCCTAGCCAGGAAATGCCTTGTGTTTTGAAGCTAGCCAGTTTAGACTTGACTTCCTGAAATAGCGGTATATAGTTAAGAGTGAATGTTTCGCTGGGGATTGCTGTGAGGTTTATTCCTAGGTAGGGTATTGATTTTTTAACCCATTTAAATTGGAAGGTTAATTTTAGGGACTTTACAATTTTCTCCTGAATTCCCAAGTTTAGGATCTGGGATTTTGTGGTATTAATTTTATAATAGGATGAGAGTATATTGCAGGTGTGAGGTAAAGAGGTAGCCGGATTAGGTAATAATAAGAGGACATTGTCCGCGAATAGGCCTATGCGGTGATCTTTATCTGACGTTGTAATACCAGAGATGTGTGGGGATGATCTAATATGAGTAGCAAGTGGTTCCATTATTAGGGCGAAAATTAAGGGGGAAAGGGGACATCCCTGTCTAGTGCCGTTTGAAATGGAAAATAGGTGGGATTTGAATCCAGAGGAGTAAGCAAAAGCTTGGGGTGAGGAGTATAAGTTTAATATACCAGATAATGAAGGGCCGTTGAATCCAAATTTTTTCAAGACTGAATGAAGAAATCCCCAGTGAACCCTGTCGAACGCCTTCTCCGCATCCACAGAAATGAGCATGGAAGGCGTATTATAGGAGTTTTCAGGACATCCTCATACCCCAATTTACCGACGTCTGTAATGTGTTATTGCAGGGCGGTCAACTTCCTAGACAGACACAAGAATCATATGTCACACTTATCCACAAAGAAGGCAAAGATCCTCAGTGCTGTGAAAGTTATAGGCCAATCTCCCTCTTGAATCTGGATCTAAAGATTTGGGCTAAAATTCTAGTAACTAGACTAAGCAAAATACTACCCTACCTAATAGGTCCAGAACAGTTGGGATTTTTAAAGGCAGAGAAGGGAAAGACAACTCACACTGGATCTTTCCCGCTGCTACAACAAAGAGGTTCCCGTTGGTCCTGCTGAGCATAGATGCCAAGAAGGCGTTCAACAGGGTCAACTGGAACTTCATGAAATTGACCCTAGAAAAATTTGCCATCCCTGATCCATTCATACACTCGATATTTACTCTATATCAGCAACCACATGCCAGATTGACAGTCAATGGCATACTCTCCCCGACCTTTGAAATAACAAACGGGACAAGACAAGGGTGCCCACTATCCCCTTCCCTATTCATACTGGTAGTAGAGACCCTCATTCAGCTAGTCAAACAAACCACTGAAATCAAGGGTGTTAATTATGGTCAGAAAGACTTAAAATGTAGTGCTTTTGCAGACGACCTTCTGTTTCTGGTGACTAACCCCGATAAAGGTTTGGATCACTTAGTTAAAAAGATTGAGATATTTAGCCAGATTTCAGATTTTAAAGGTTAATCACTCCAAATATGAAATACTAAACATTTCATTTCCAGATTCAAAAGCAGCCTCCTTACAGACCCACCTTCCCTTCCACTAGACTAAGGGACCAATAAAGTACCTAGGGATATTGATACCAAGGGACCTAGATGATCTATTCAAATGCAATTATATACCCCTTAAAAGAGATATTACACAAACACTGCAGAAATATAGCTTGCCCTATCTATCCTGGATGGGCAGAAAAAATGTGCTCAAAGCCTATGTCTTTCCCAAGATCCTATACGTAATGCAAATGGTAACGATATATCTACCAAAAACATTTCTCCTAGAGGTTAGGCAAATCTTTTCAAAATACCTGTGAAACGGAAGAAGACCTTAAACCTCACATACCATTCTAGTTAGACATAAGGACAAAGGAGGTTTGGGAGTCCCAGATGTTTCAAAATACTATTAAGCTATAAAACGGAATAGGTGGTTAGAGTCAGTAGACCCCAAGAGACGACCAGATGTACAAGAGTTACTTCAGTATAGTGTAGGCCCTTCACTCCAAAGGCTTCTTTGGCCACCCAAAATAAACCCAAACAAGAACAAAGATCTGGGTCCCTTATTGAAAGGGATTAGAGAGACATGGAGAGAACTCGGTAAAGACTTAGCACCCAACCCATCCCCTCTATTGCTAGCAAGCCTTATCCCCGACTTATTA
Source organism: Bufo gargarizans (assembly GCF_014858855.1). Lineage (NCBI taxonomy): Eukaryota > Metazoa > Chordata > Amphibia > Anura > Bufonidae > Bufo > Bufo gargarizans. Next base: position 143,426,670 of record NC_058082.1, on the reverse strand, counting down.
GGAAACAACAGGGATATCCTCCCGGAGATCTGGTCTTCGTTAGCACAGGTTAGATTGGGAGAGTTCATTCCTGACACAGAAGCATCTATATTGAGCAGGCTACCAGAGCGAATAAAAAAACTCCCCAAACTTTTTCCTCACAAAGTCATATATACGTGCTGTGTGTGGTGGGTTGAGAAAGAAGTACCGCTCAGGGAGACCATTGACAGATTTTGAAAATATATTATTATCTCCACTTCCTAAACAGAGGAAAATTGCAGCAATTTATGTTCTGGTGGAAGCGGAGGGTGAGGTGAAAAAGCCCCTGTACATTAGAGAATGGGAGAGAGAACTTGACACAGTTTTTTTTTTAGATCAGGAACTTAAAACTCCTAGCTTTCTCATCACCATGCATACGTCTACAAGAAAATCATTTCAAGCTCCTCTCCAGATGGTAGAGAACCCCGCAGTTCCTACACAGGAGGGGTCTGTCCCCTGATCGGCTGTGCTGGAGATGTGGAAAAGGAGTAGGTTTATTATCTCACATATGGTGGACATGCCCACTAATTACTCCATTTTGGGAGGGTATTATCAAAGTAATAAATAAAGTATCAACTCCTGAACTTAAGATCACATTAGAAATAGTGTTCTTTTCACTACCAACTGATCTTTATAGGCCATCTAAGCACAACTTAGCAACCCATCTCATATCGGCTGCTAAAGCCATTATACCTCTCCATTGGAAGAATACCAGTACTCCCTCAATACAAGAATGGAATGCTAAAGTCAATCAGATTTGCCAATTTGAAGAAATAACAAGTTGGATTAATAGAAGTCACGAGAAATTCCTGAAAACGTGGCAAACTTGGAGGTCATTGAATGACAGTGGGTGATAGGAAATGATATGATGACAGTTCGAAGGCTTAACCTGAGTGGCTTAGCATCATCTGACCAGCTTTGTAAGCACCTGATCAGCCTATTTAAGCATTGACTAGCTTAGGTACTGAAGCTTGACCCCCCCCCCCTCCCCCCCACACCTTTCCTTTCTCTTTCTCTTTCCTCCCCTCCCCTTTTTTTAATTTTTTTTCAAAAAAAATTATTCTCTCCCATGCTTCTCTCTTCATATTTCTTTCTAAGGTATATTATGTACTATGTTTGGGTATAAAACGCCACCTTGAACCCTCCAATATATTACACTTTTGGTAAAACATTGAATCTCTGGGAGTGGTACAGGAGAATGTGAATCTTGTAACAACTTTGGCTACTATATATTGATGGTATTATATGTTCTGCCTGATAACTTATAACACTACTTTTATATATTATCAGTCTATGGCCATCAGGCTTTGTTGCTCTGTCTAAAAAAAAAAAAATGAAAATAAAGAATTAATAAATAAACATACAATGTTTCAGACTTAGATCCAACCAATCAAGGTCATTTCTCTGGGAAAATAGCTGTATTATTGCTGGTTAGCGGCTATTCCTGACTGTTATATGTAAGGACTTGTTTTATCTGTCTTAGTTATCTGGTTATTTTTCTTAAATCTTCATTTTATCTTATCTTGGATGATATTTCGGGGCTTTGGAACCGATTACTCAACTTACAATGGTTTCTACATACAATGATTTTCCTGGAACCAATTATTTTGCATCTTGAGGGACCACTGTATTATTGTCACTAAATTACCTGTCCAAGCTCCAGCTCAGCGGTCTGGGGCTCAAGTATGGCAGCACTGTGTCAAACGTGCTGCCTTGCCGAGCCCCCTGTGATGCTCCGCCTAAGCCATGCCGCTACAGGAGAAATGGATGGACGGATATGCCCTTTCTTAAGGCTATCCTGGACGTACTCTCTCATAGTCAGTCTTTTGGGCCCAGAGAGATTAAATATCTGTCCCTTAGGAAGTTCAGCTTCAGGGACCAATTTAATGGCACAATTGTATCATCTAAGGCGATAAGGCTTCAGAAACCTTGTTAGAGAATATATCCTGAAAATCTCTAATAAACCCAGGAATGGAACACTCCTCTAGACCCAGGCCTGAAAGATGAATGGTCAAACAGTGGCTAGAACGTTTTTTCAGAGTGGATTGCAACCACTGTCATAACTAAATCAATAGTCTGTAATTCTATAAACCCTCCGGCCAGTGGAGTGGTGTCTACTCCAAACACTGTTAAGGACTTATGCAACTCGTGCTGAAGTTTTCCGTCTTCGGCTTCACAGGGCAGGATCGTACGTCATAAGTGGGGCTACCACAGTAGAAGCACAGCCTGTTACTCCAGTGGTGTTCCCTCTGCTGCTGAGATGCTGTAGCTCCAACCTGCATAGGCTTTTCGGATTCTTCAGGAGCCTTGGATGTGGAATGTTTACTGACAGAGGAAGAAGAAGAAAGACAGACACAGCAGACCTCTTGCACTCTCCAATACTCCTATCAAGGCGAATAGCCAAGGACATTGCTTCCTCAAGGGAACCTGGGGTAGTATGGCTAACCAACAGATCCTTTAAAGTGTCAGAAAGACCAAGCTTAAAAAGTATTGTACAGAAATAGATCAAAGCTGGAAAGGCAATACAGTACCAAATCACAGAATGGAGAGTAGTCAAAAATAGCTAAGCCAAGGGTCAAAACCGGACAGAAACAGTACAAAGTCACTAGGCAGAGAGACGGCAAGCCAAAATCAGATTCCGTAGCAACCAGCCAAGACATGCACAATAGCAACAGGAGTACAGCCAGGAAAAACCTATAACTGGCAAGTGTGTATTGATAGCAGGTGGTTTAAATAGAGCACCGAGTCAGTGGATCAGAATGTGATAGGTCCAGGGACTTAGTGCTCCATGGACCAGAATACAAGAAGTCCTGAGGTAGGCAGGTTGAGCAGTCACTTAGCCTGCATTACAAACGTACACAGATGATACAAATAACTACTAATCTTCCCCAGCAAGCATGGGTGTTTGCATCACCAGGGGGCATGGTTTAATCGGCATGTCATGAGGGGACATGGCTTAGGTGGCATATCACCAGTGGGCGCGGTTCAGGTGGCACGTCACCAGGGGGCATGGCTAAGGTGGCGCTGTCTGGATGGAACTTAGACAGGTAAATTGGTGACAATTCTGCTTTCTCTTTGAAGCACAGTTTTAGAAGTTGCAGTACCAAGCAGTCTAGATGTAAATCTAACAGCAAAAATTAGACAGTTAGTGTGGCCTATGTGTTTCTCTGGGTTTATGCCTCTCTCCAGCGGCCCTCTCTCCTTTTCCCCCCTTTCCCCCCTTTTTTTTTTAAACATGAAAGTTTTTATTAGATATTTCCAATTTGAAAAAAAAAAGCATAATGACAATTAGAATAAATCAGGCATTGATTACATACAGAGTCATAAGAGAGTTTAGGGAGGGGGATGTAGGGAAGTGGGGGGGGTTGATAAGGGGGGGGAGGCGGTGGGATTGGAGGAAGGGGAAGAAGGAGGGAAGGAAAGGGGGGGAGGGGGGAAGAGGGGCATAGGGTAACAAACCAATACAGAATGAAAGAACCAGATACTCTGAGTACCTATTGTATGAGATGCAAAATCACGTAAAGCATCAGCATCTAGTGGTAATACTTAAAACTAAATTAGGTAAGGTATAGTAACGTAAGGTAACGTAAAGTGGTATATTAGTAAAGGTGTTTCACAAATATTTAATATATTGCAAGTATAAGATTTACAAAATAATGTAAACAGGCTGCGGAATCTTGTTGAAAGCCAATTGAGGTTTGGTTATATAGTTAAGGAATTTGCTAGGATAGAATTAACATGAAAGGTGCTTTTCAGCCAGATTCCCCATTGTTTATAAAATTTTTCTTTTTTGAAAAGAGCGGAAGCAGCTGCTCCTTCATACCAACAGTTTTCTTCGACTTTTTTAATAACATCAAGGTTATTAGGGATCTGATTAGATTTCCAATAGGAGGCTATAAGTTGGCGTGTTGCGATGCATATATGACCAAAAACAGTTCTAAACTCGAATGGAATAGACTCCATACCTATAAACAGAAGTGCTAATTGTGGTGAGGGTGCAGTTGGAAACTGAGAAATTTTTGCAAAGATATTGAATGATCTCTGCCATAGAGAATTAATCGGGGGGCATTCCCACCAACAATGAAAAAAGGATCCTTGTGGATGTCCACATTTCCAACATTCAGAGGGTACGTCTGGAAATATTTTGTTGAGTCTTGTCGGATGATAGTACCATCTATATAAGATTTTTCTAGATGTCTCTAAATGAGAAATGCATCTTGAAATATTAAATATTGCATCAAGTGCAGGTGACCATTGTTCTGTGGATAGAGTAATGGAAAGGTCTTGAGACCATTTAGACTTAGTCGCTTGGAGAGGATCTTCTGATGGGATGATAAGAACCTCATATGTTTTAGATATCCCTTTTCTGTTAGCGTTGTGATTTAAAAGCCATCTTGTGAAGAGAATTGAGGATGGGTTTTCATTGTTTTGTTTAGGAGGATGTGTAAAAATGGTGTTAGTAATAGCGTGTCTGATCTGAAGATATTTGTAAAAATCTCTTGTAGAGATACTGTAAGAATGTGAAAGTTCCGAAAAGGATTTAAGGATGTTATTTGTAAGGAGATCCTTAATATAGCATATACCTTTCTCTTTCCAAGCAGAGATATCTAAATCTGGGATATAGGACTCTAGTATTGAAATGTTGTAATCTTGGAGGGGTAAGACAAATAGTTGGCGTTTGTTAGCAACAAAGTCCCAGACGTTAAAGATAGCTTTGATAGTGGCCAGGTTTCTAAAGGGGGAAAACTTGAAAAGGGACATAGCTGTAAGAAGGTCTTTTAGAGAATGTTTTTTAAGGGAATATTTTTCTATGCAAGACCATTTTCTATGTTGGTCATTATGCCATAGGTGTTTTAAGTTGATCTAGAATTGTAGCTCTATAGTATTGTATGATTGAGGGGCAGCTCAAGCCACCTTTTCTTTTGGGAAGGTAGAGTATATCTGCTTTTATTCTGTGATATTTGCCTCCCCATATAAAATGTAAGAGGGATTATCTTTGAGATATTTGATAGGTATTTGAATAGGTAGGTTTCTAAAATAATATAGAATCTTGGGTAAAATGCTAATTTTTACAACCGCGATTTTGCCTAGCCAGGAAATGCCTTGTGTTTTGAAGCTAGCCAGTTTAGACTTGACTTCCTGAAATAGCGGTATATAGTTAAGAGTGAATGTTTCGCTGGGGATTGCTGTGAGGTTTATTCCTAGGTAGGGTATTGATTTTTTAACCCATTTAAATTGGAAGGTTAATTTTAGGGACTTTACAATTTTCTCCTGAATTCCCAAGTTTAGGATCTGGGATTTTGTGGTATTAATTTTATAATAGGATGAGAGTATATTGCAGGTGTGAGGTAAAGAGGTAGCCGGATTAGGTAATAATAAGAGGACATTGTCCGCGAATAGGCCTATGCGGTGATCTTTATCTGACGTTGTAATACCAGAGATGTGTGGGGATGATCTAATATGAGTAGCAAGTGGTTCCATTATTAGGGCGAAAATTAAGGGGGAAAGGGGACATCCCTGTCTAGTGCCGTTTGAAATGGAAAATAGGTGGGATTTGAATCCAGAGGAGTAAGCAAAAGCTTGGGGTGAGGAGTATAAGTTTAATATACCAGATAATGAAGGGCCGTTGAATCCAAATTTTTTCAAGACTGAATGAAGAAATCCCCAGTGAACCCTGTCGAACGCCTTCTCCGCATCCACAGAAATGAGCATGGAAGGCGTCCGACGGGTATGGGCTATTTCAATCAAGTGCAGAAAACGTCTTGTCCCATCTGATGTTTGTCGGTGTTTGACAAAGCCTACCTGATCGGAATCTATTAGACTAGGTAAAATGTCTGCCAGACGATTAGCTAAAATTTTGGAAAATAGTTTTAGATCAGTATTTAAGAGAGATATTGGTCTAAAATTAGCTGGAGAAGTGGGGGCTTTTCCAGGTTTTGGCAAAGTGATTATTATTGCTTGAAGCATCTCTGTGGGAATACCTTTGTCGTTCATCATATGTGTAAAGCAAGACAGTAAATGGAGAGTTAGGATATGGGAGAAGGATTTATAATATTCATTAATAAAACCGTCTGGGCTGGGGATTTGTTTATTTTAAGAGTGGAAATTGTATTGAGTATTTCTTGTGAGGAAATAGGTTTGTTTAGCAAAGCGAGTTGGTCTGGGGTTAAACTGGGAAGTGAAATGTTATTTAAAAATAAGTTGATATCTTTTTCAGTTGGTTGGTGAGAGTTAGGGTCATACTTTAAGTTATAAAGGGAGTGGTAATATTTGGCGAATTCCTCTGCAATTTTTAGGGGGTTTATTATTTTGTTTTTGTTAGCGGACCATAAGAAGGGAATACGGGCGTATGCTGCTCTGTTTTTAAGTTTATTGGCTAGCATTTTAGACTCTCTGTTATCTTGTCTGTAAAATTGTGCCTTAGATTGTCTAAGGTGCCTTTCGAAGTTATTTTGCATCAGAAGATATATTTCATGTCTAATGCTAATACTTTTTTGAGAGGTAAGGGAAGTTGGGAATTTATGGTTTTCTTTTTCCAAGATTCTTAGTTTGTTGTGTAGTTCTTCTATCTTTAGTAGTCTTTTCTTTTTTTCCTCTGAAGAATATTTAATAAAGAGGCCTCTGATTACCGCTTTGTGAGCGCACCATGTTGTTGGGTTGATCTCTGGGTTTGTATTGAGTTGGAAATATTCTATTATTGCCTTTGATATTAATTCTTTATAATGGATATTTGATAGTAAAAGGTTGTTCAGCCTCCATGGGGAGGAGTGTTTGAGGTTGAACGTCTCTTGAATGGAGATTGTGATAAGGGCATGATCAGACCAAGTAATCAGGTCTATCCTGGAGTCCACCACTTTTTGAAGTAACCATTTATCAACCAGAAAGAAATCTATCTGGGAGTATGAGTTGTGTGGGTTTGAAAAAAAGGAGTAGTCTATTTCTGAGGCATGCAGTGACCTCCATGCGTCAAAAAGTTCTTCCTTGTGACATAGATCTTTAAGTTTATAGTTGTCTTTTTTACTTACAGGAGTAGATTTGTCAATACGAGAGTCCATTACCAGGTTGAAATCTCCACAGATGATGATGGTACCTTTCTTTTGGGCTGAAACGGACTCCAAGATAGACCTGATAAAACTTAAAGTTCTGGAATTAGGTGCATATAGAGACACTATTGTATAAGGTGAGTTATTGATCAGACAAGTAATGATAATATATCTGCCCATAGGGTCTATATCAAGGGATAAAGTTTGAAAGGCAATGGACTTTTTGATGGCGATTAAAACACCCCTTTTTTTATTGAAGGTGTGTGAAAATATGATGGTGGGGAAATCCTTGTGGCTAATTCTGAAGCTATCTGCTTCGTTTAAGTGCGTTTCTTGAACGCAAAATATATCACATCCCAGTCTGTGGGCTTCCTTCCATAAAAAAGAGCATTTGGCTGGGCTGTTAAGGCCCTTAACATTTAAGGAGGCAATTCGCAGAACCATAATGTAATGGAGGAAAGAAGTGCGCTGGGGACATGATATAGAATATACCTGTAATGGCGAAAGAGACCGTAAATTACCAATATACCACAAACAAGTAGTTTTGAACAAAACATTAAAACAAAGTAAAACCCAAAAAATAAAAAATGTGTAAGTGAAATAGTAAAGTCCCGTTCTAAGTGAACCAATGCGACCCCAGGTCGCTAACATGACATGGGAGGTGGTGGTGAAAATTGGTCTAACATTACCGAATCAGTCTAAATGTAATATTAACTCAGACTGATAGTAGAATAGTTATCTTAGTACTAGCCTAGATTAAAGAGTTACTTATTTTGGAGAATTGTTGGCTTTAGGAGAGCCTACTACTGTCCATTCATGAGCAAGAGTGTGATGTATTTTCTTTGGAGGACTCTTTGGTTCTTCTGAATCCCTGACAAGGGCATTCTTAGATAGGAAGTTCATAGCCTCTTTAGGCGAGATTAACACCGCAGTGCGTCCATTGTAGTGGACTATGAGTTTGACAGGGAAACCCCATTTGTAAAGGATTTTTTGTTCCCTTAGGATTTGTGTAATTTTAGTGAATTCCCTGCGTCTGGCTAGGGTAGCAGGAGAAAGATCTGTGTAGAGTGAGATTTCTTGAAATCTTTCAGGAAGGTCCGGCTTTTTGGCTGCAGCTTTGAGGATCAAGTCCTTGATGTGGTAATAGTGGATCCTTGCTATAGTGTCCCTGGGCAGGGAAGCTGGGATAGCTTTAGGTTTGGGAAGTCTACGGACTCTGTCTATTAGCAGGTCTGTATTAGAGGCTTGAGGTAGCAGAGCTGAAAACAGGTCAATCAAGTAATCCTGCAGTTGTTCATCCTGCACTGTTTCTGGGATGTTCCTAAAACGGATGTTGTTCCTTCTGGATCTGTCCTCAATCTCTGCCAATTTTAGCTTGATAGCAGCTATATCATCCTCAACAGAATTATGAGCGTCCACAAGGCAGTTGTGAGCAGTTGTAAACTCCTCCATTTTTCCCTCTAAATGAGCTGTGCGGTCACCTATGGCAGTAATGTCTGCTTTTAGTGAAGCGAGAGCTGTTTTAAGATCGTTGTTAAATGATGTCTTTAGATCAGACAATAGCTCCTTCATAGCTTCTAATGTTATAGGGGCCGCATTGGGAGGTTTCCCTGCACCCAAATAATCTGGGTGTACAGGGGATGAGGAAGGGGAGTGCGACTTGCCTTGCGATTTGTCCGATGTACAGCACGGTGAGCTGTCTGCTGGTGAGCTGTGGAGGGATCCGAAAGCAGGAGCAGCTTCCTCACGCACAGGGGTTGTGGAGTCGCGCGAACCTGCGCCATTTTGAAGCGATGTCGGGCTGAAGAAGCTGGTGAGCTTAGCTGGAGTTCCTGGTCTTCTTTTGCCCCTCGGCATCATGAGCATGGCGAAAAAAGCCTTTAGACGTTAGGAGTGAGGTCAGGCTAGTAAAATCTTCTGTAGAAAGTTCCTATGAGCCGCTTTTAAGACTGCATGCAGCGGAGCTACAAAGACATGCGTCCGCTCTGGTGCTCTCCAGGCCACGCCCCCCCTTTCCCCCTTAACCTCTCCACAGACTTGGATTTGGATTCTATGGGATGCAGATGAAATCTGACCTTTCAATGAGCTGATTACTTATGGGAGAGCAGGAGAGGAGCTTGATAAGTAGAGACTAGTACTGAGCGCAAATATTCGAATTGCGAATATCGCCACTTCGAGAATTCGCAAATATTTATTATACAGTGCTATATATTCGTATTCGCGAATAGTGTTGAATATTCTAATCGCAAATTTATCGCAAATATATTACATTGCCGATTTTTCGCAATCAAGTAAACAATGACTGCAGATCATGAATTTTCTAATTTATGGTGAATATTCGGCCAAAAATTCACAAAATATTGTGATTTTTAATATTGCCTATGCCGCTCATCATGAACATTTTTCTGTAATCAAATATATTACAAAGTTTCTTATCTTTGCTTATATTAGTGATTTATGAAAAAATTAAGCAACAATTCTCTTTCACACCTTGGGAGTTGCTTTTATTTAGCAGTCGCAGCCAGCTGTTGGGACAGATTTTGTTTTGCTATCTTTTTGATATATGACTTTGGTTTTCCCATTTGTCCACCATTTACTATGGCATATTATTTAAAAAGAATATCTAAAAATATAGCATTTATGGGTTTTCCTAAAGATGTATGCTTGAAATGCACATTTAATTCAATTCTTCCAATTCAATGAGCAGGCAAATAAGGTTGTTGTTTTGGGGGGAGAAATGTTTCAGCGTGACCTTTTCAGCTTTCAGTACAGACTATGTAATAGCGCTCTTTGAAAATAGTAGAACAGTCTTTCCGTTCATTGCATGTCAAATTGTTTATTTTAATTGGCTTGTCTTGAATGCATTCTGACAAACATACAAATAAATGTTTGCTAAAATGTCTTTCCTCTTCTCTTGACATGATAGTACTAGAATAATTGAATTCTACCAGTGTTGTTCCTTGTTTTATGTCTACCGAACACAGCAATATATGAAGAGCTCAAGTTGACGTGCCAAGTTAAAATGCATTATCATACCATTGGGTGTAAAGCAAAATGTAATTCATTTCATTACACAAAATTAGTTTTATATCTCTAGACTTATTTATTTTAATAGGGCCAACATATTCCACAGCACTGTGCAGAGATTGTCATCACTCATATAGGAGCCTGTCTTTGTTGCTAGATAAAGTACCTGTGCACTAGTGTTGGGCACAAATATTTGAATAGCGAATATTAATCGCGAATATCGTCACTTCAAGAATTCGCAAATATTTAGAATATAATTTTATATATATATATATATATATATATATATATATATTAGTATTTTTGAATATTCTAGATTTTTTTTTTCATTTGAACCCATTATCCCTCCCTGCTTCTTGCTTGTGGGCCAATGAGAATGCTGCTATGTCTTTGAGCTTAGCAATATCCCTAGCAAACGATAGGAAAGTTGCCTACCCCTTACTATATAAGAACCTCCCCAGCAGCCATTTTCTACAGTTTATTTTTAAAAGTTCTGAGAGAGAACTCTGTGCTTTCCACTCATTACATTAGATAGATAGTTAGATAGCATTATATATATATATATATATATATATATATATATATATATATATATATATTATACAGATAGTTATTGGGAGAAAGTCAGTGTAGGTTATATCCTGATATAGTGTAGCTGTTGCAGGGCAGAGTGTTAGGTAGTGTGACAGGCTCTGCTGCCCATACATACATGCTACAGACTTAGTGCTGTGATGTCACAACAATACATAGTGCACCAATCAGTAATATGTAGTCAGACCTGCTAAAATATGAATGTCCCTCATTGGGACTCAGATCTCAATTCCAAATTTACCTACTTTATTCCATTCAAACATTGGGGGAAAGTACAAAGTCCATGCAGATTGTGCCCTCAGTCAGATGTGAACCCGAGACCCAAGTGCTTTAAGGCAAAAGTGCCAACCAATGAGTAACCAATGAGACTCTCTACTCGATGTGGAAGAAAATTAAAGTGGTTTTCTCATTCAGCAAATTCATCATATTTCTCCTTTGCTGGCTTATTTCACTTTTCCATCTTATTATACACTTTTTGTTCCCATGGTTATAAGCACCTTGCAAGCCAGCAGCGGTGGCTATGGTTGTACACTATACAAAATAGCCATGCTTACGGTGGTGATGTGAGTGCTAAAGTGTATAAGGAAGTTCCGAAATAGGGGTATATCTCACCCAGGTTCCTCAACCTGAGGTAAGTAAAGTTCCAGAGTGGTGCTGGCTTCAGCAAGGTATAGTTGCTGGAGCTATTTTGTTTGATATTTAAGGGCTGTATTTTACTTGGATTGGGAGGTAGGTTGGTAGAGTCATCTCCCAATCCACCCCTCCCATTCCAGGGCAGATTTTCCCTAGCATGAGGGATCTCCAGGTGTAATCTACCTGGGATCTTTACTGGGAAGTAAAAGCCCATCCCAGACTGTCAGTCTGGGGAGTGTTTTGTGAAGCAGAGTCCTGGTGAGTAGTACTCGGGTGCTCGAGTAGAACACCTCAGGATGCTCGGGTGCTCCACAATGGAAGCGAATGGGAGAACCCGAGCATTAAACCAGGCACCCCCTTGCTCTGAAGAGCGGAGGGTGTCTGGTTCATAGGAAAAGATCAGAAATTGATGGAAACACCACTGAAATGGTTCGGGAACAGCATGGGGAGGATGTCTGGATGCATCTTGGAATCCCGGGTAACTTCTGGGAATGATTTTGTCTGAAAAGTACACCACTTTTACAGACTGACAATAATACGCAAATCAAAGATAAAATCGATTTTAGAGGAACAATTGTTAGGAAACATCCTTTCCTGTATATTCACTTGTATATAAAGTGGAAGTGCTGCCAAAAATTACAAGGAAAAAGCACTCGGATACAACCTGTATATCACATAAAGGAGGGCTTCATTCACATTGTGGTACAATTGTTCAGGTAGTGTGACTCCTACACTCATAAAGCCTAAGCACTAAGGGAAAGGGCTGCCAAAAATTACAAGGGACCAGGACTCCAATACACCTTTTATTACACATAAAGGGAGGCATCATACACACCCTTGAAAAATTATGATTGCTGGCCCGTTGGTGACCCTCAAAAACATTAGGGTCGAGGGCCTTCTGCTGATATGACCATCTAAAAAAACTTTTGTGGGTGAGGGCCTGCTGCCGAGCTGACCATCTAAAACATTAGGCTAAAACATTAGGGGTGAGGGTCATCAGAAATTGTGCAATGAGTAATTATTTGTATGGTGTAGAAATCTTGAGTCCAGAATCGGTCGTTGGTTAGTCGCCAGTTTTTTTATTTGTCTACACGATACCGCCACACGATCCATGTAACGGTTCTTGGTCCCACAGGTCTTTCGGCAGGATTTCTTGCAGCTGGTTTTGGGTAAAGCTCAGTCCCCCTGGGTGTCCTTTCCTTTTTCTCTTGCAGCTTGAATGTAGGAGCTTACTTCTCCTAACTGGATCGTATTTCTCCTTTTATGCAGCAGTTCTAAAGAATTAACAATAAATAAATAAATAAACATAGGAGAGTATAGGGGAGCGTTATATTCAGGTGCTTTCCTGTGTAAAGTAGTACTGCCTGGTATCCTCCTACCTGCGGGCACTAGGCCGTGTGTATGATAAAAAAAAAAAAAAAAATAATACCTAAAACAACCTAAACTAAATTTGTTCTATTTGGGCTTTCAATAATGACATATGTGACATGATTAGTATATAAAGTGGAGGCTAGGGACAGTAGTAGTAATCCTTCTAGCATTCAGCTATATAGCCCGTGGTTATGGACCTTCCTTTAATGTAGATGGTTGTGAGTTCATATCATCACAGCCACATTTACGATGTTTCTCCTGCTGAAGACTACAGTACTGGTCCGCCGGGCCCATTTTCTGTTGGTATTGTTGATAACTGGGCACGTCTGCTGAGATTCTAGCATGTCTATGCAGGCTGGCAGCTTCGTGGCAATGCACTTGCCTCATGTCCAGTGTTACAGGAGTAACAGTTCAGTGGGATCCAGTAGGGCCGAATCCAAGGGAGATGTACACGATGTCAGCAGTACAAGAGACTTTATTCTAGTCCAGCTGGGTTAGTTGCCAGGAGGGCGGTATTGGTATACTGCTGACGCATGATTTGTACGAAGCAGGGCTGCCCCTTGTTGAGTGGATATTGTGGAACCAGTAGTCACAGGTATAATCAGATGGTAAGCCAGAAGCAGATAACCAGGTCCGTTCGTAGACATCGCTCGGGGTTGAGCCTTGATACAGACACAATTCATGGAGTTACACAGTAAAACTGCAGCCTTTCATTCCCTGTTCAGATCTAGGTTTTGATGCGGGTCAGGCGCACTAACTGGTCCTCTTGACAGGACACAGGTCGGCATGGTTATCCTTCAAGCATCATTTTGCTTGTATCGTTCCATTGTACGGTAGGCGATACGGGTATATTTAGGGAGTATTTAGTATGGATAGCATTGAAAGCCTTGTCCTGTCTCCTTCAAACTTCTGTTCTTGCTGATTGATATTTTCTCCAGGGTTTTTTTCCTCTTCATTCAAGGCCACACTGTGTTGTGGGGTTGTTATTCCAGAATTGTGTACGGGGTAATAGTACTCGTCATTGGGGTTCGTCTATACATGATGATCCAGTTAATATAACCGGTCTGGCCGGTTCGTTGAGTATTTGGTTATGACTTCACGCATGGTGATGCTACAATTCTTTTTCCCATCAGGATGGTTTCCCCTCTTTTGGTTTTAAAATTTACCTTGGTCTTTTAAAAAAAAACAAGAAAAAAAAAACGATTTTTGGGATGAAATATAAGTATTTTGTGGCTAGTTATACAATCCTCTTTTGTGTTGAGGCTCAGGCGGTTTGATGGTTGGCCTTTTGTATATCTTCTGTGCGGTGCTCCTTTTTTTTTGGGCCATATATGGGAAGTCGTTATGAATACAATACAGAGGTATAGATCAAGAGGCAGTAGTTCATCACCGTTATTGGGAAGATGCAGCTATATAGTGTAGTGGTTACAGTCCTCTGGATCAACGACCCTTCTCTAGTAGCTATAGCCTGTAATATTATTTTTGGTGAACTCACCCTCACCACCTCCTCAGGCAGAGGGTTCCATAGTCTCACTGCACTTACCATAAAGAATCCTCTTCTATGTTTGTGTACAAACCTTCTTTCCTCCAGGGGCAAAGGATGTCCCCTTTTCAGTGTCATAGTCCTGGGGACAAATAGATGGGATAGATCTCTGTACTGACCCCTGATATTTTTATGCGTAGTAATTAGATCTAGTAACATAGTAACATAGTAACATAGTACATAAGCATGAAAAAAGACATTTGTCCATCCAGTTCGGCCTGTTATCCCGCAAGTTGATCCAGAGGAAGACTCCTCTCTAGTAGCTATAGCCTGTAATATTATTACACTCCAGAAATACATCCAGGCCCCTCTTGAATTCCTTTATTGTACTCACCATCACCACCTCCTCAGGCAGAGAGTTCCATAGTCTCACTGCTCTTACCGTAAAGAATCCTTTTCTATGTTTGTGTACAAACCTTCTTTCCTCCAGACGCAGAGGATGTCCCCTCGTCACAGTCACAGTCCTGGGGATAAATAGCTGATGGGAGAGATCTCTGTACTGACCCCTGATATATTTATACATATTAATTAGATCTCCCCTCAGTCGTCTTTTTTCTAAAGTGAATAACCCTAATTTTGATAATCTTTCAGGGTACTGTAGTTGCCCCATTCCAGTTATTACTTTAGATGCCCTCCTCTGGACCTTCTCCAGCTCTGCTATGTCTGCCTTGTTTACAGGAGCCCAGAACTGTACACAGTACTCCATGTGCGGTCTGACTAGCGATTTGTAAAGTGGTAGGACTATGTTCTTATCACGGGAATCTATGCCCCTTCTGATGCAACCCATTATCTTGTTGGCCTTGGCAGCAGCTGCCTGACACTGGTTTTTGCAGCTTAGTTTGCTGTTTATTAAAATTCCTAGATCCTTTTCCATGTCAGTGTTACCGAGTGTTTTACCATTTAGTATGTACGGTTGACTTGCATTTTTCCTTCCCATGTGCATAACTTTACATTTATCAGTGTTAAACCCCATCTGCCACTTATCTGCCCAAGCCTCCAGTCTATCCAGATCCCTCTGTAGTAGTATACTGTCCTCATCAGTGTAAATTACTTTACACAGTTTAGTGTCATCTGCGAAAATTGATACTTTACTGTGCAAGCCTTCTACAAGATCATTAATAAATATATTGAAGAGAATAGGGCCCAATACTGACCCCTGAGGTACCCCACTAGTGACAGTGACCCAATCTGAGTGTGTACCGTTAATAACCACCCTCTGTTTTCTATCACTGAGCCAGTTACTTACCCACATACAGATGTTTTCTCCCAGTCCGAGCATTCTCATTTTATATACTAACCTTTTATGTGGTACAGTGTCAAATGCTTTGGAGAAATCAAGATATACGACATCCATTGATTCGCCGCTGTCAAGTCTAGAACTTACCTCCTCATAGAAACTGATTAAATTAGTCTGACATGACCGATCCCTCACGAAGCCATGCTGATATGGCGTTATTTGCTTATTTCTGTTGAGATGCTCTAATATAGCATCTCTCAGAAAACCTTCAAACAGTTTACCCACAACAGATGTTAAACTTACCGGCCTATAGTTTCCAGGCTCTGTTTTTGGCCCCTTTTTGAATATTGGCACCACATATGCCATGCGCCAATCCTGTGGGACATTCCCTGTCAGTATAGAGTCTGCAAATATCAGAAATAAGGGTCTGGCTATGACATTACTTAATTCCTTTAGGATACGGGGGTGTATGTCATCCGGTCCTGGCGATTTGTCTATTTTAATCTTTTTAAGTCGCTGATGTACTTCTTCCTGGGTCAGACAGGACACTTTTAATGGGGAATTTATTTTTGCATTCTGCATGTCATCATCTCCCCCAGTTGTCTTTTTTCTAAAGTGAATAAACCTAATTTTGATAATCTTTTAGGGTATTCTAGTTCCCTCATTCCAGTCATTACTTTAGTTCCCTCCTCTGAACCCTCTCCAACTCTGCTACGTCTGCTTTTTTCACAGGAGAACAGAACTGTACACAGTTCTCCATGTCGGTCTGACTAGTGATTTGAAAAGTGTTTGGACTATGTTCTCATCATGGGCATCTATGCCCCTTTTGATGCAACCCATTATCTTGTTGGCATTGGTTTTTAATGGGACCTGATGGCGTCTTCCTCTTGGATGTTAGTTGGGGCAATTCTTTTTCTGGCCTGTAGGAAGGGTTTAAACAGACTTGGTTCTGCTGGGTGGAGGTTGGAGCCCCGTTTGGAGAACGGGTCTCCTCCATGGAGGCATTTGAGTACAGCGAAGATATGGTGGTAGCAGATGGCGTACTTGCCCGGTTGGCATACCGCTCTGATGTTTGCAGTTTAACTTGCCTGCTGGGAGTCTAGCGTTTGGCATACCACTACGATAATATGGTTTATTAAGGTGTGCCGCATTAATAAAGAAGCTGTGGCCACCCAGCAATAAAGTGATACAGTTGTCTGTGTTTTTAGTTATGGGTCATGGTTGGCTAAAGGGGCCAAGGGTGATTTAAAGGTGGTACCCCCTCCCCTGTTTCCCTGGATACCAGCTGTCTTAACATGAGCCATAGCAATATATCTGACCATTATAGCACTTGTATCTGACATTATTTTAGCAATGTTTCTCCTTTACATGCTGAATCTCCTTAATCCAACCATTATTAAATCATGTATAACTAGCATTTTTGAAGGTTTCTCCCATGGATGCTGCATCTATTTATTCTTATTTGCCCCTAAGCTAGTGGGTGGTGAATAGCTGTAATTATAACTATAGACTACACAGACAGCAGATTCTGCCTTCCAAATCTCTCTCACTCAGTGTCACTCAGAAGCACTTAATAGGTTGCTATAGAGAAGTTCTGACCAGTAGTGATGTGAATAATGCACTTGGGTGGGATATTACACTATTAGCTACTGGATCATGCTGACTATGCAGCGTGCTGACCCCCCAGGGCCGATTGTGTCCCAGGTTTTTAAGAGTGGCTGAGTGGTGATGTGGCCTTATTAGTTTTGTGTGTGTCACTGTGCTACTTCCAGATACTGTCGCTCCCCAGGTTATGTTCCATAGCAATAAAGGGGAGAGTGATAGTTGGTGGAGTAAGAGTCCAGACTTGGTAAAAGTTCAACAGCTTTACTTGAATAAACTTTAATCCAGACAATAAGTGGTATTTCTCTTGGCTCCGGCAGGTTTTGGTGTATACTGGCAGGTAAACTTGAATACCTTGCTTTATCCTTCTCTGCTGTGCTATACTATGGCTTCGGTCTGGTAGCTGGAATTTATGACAATTCTGGTACCTTTGAGTGAGGTGCTTTTGGCTGTTGACCCCCTCGTGAAACTCTGTCTGTATCTCTAAGGAGTCAGGCAGCTGCTTTCCTTTGGAGACTCCTGCTGCAGGAAGGGGGGAGGACATCCCCCTCACTGAGCCATCTATCGAATCTAGACTAGACTGTCTATAGCTTCCTGCAACTTTTCCCTTGGTAGGAAGCAGGACTATCCCACTTCTGCCAAACAGGCAGGAGAATGGAAAGGTAAGTTCCATTCTATCTAAAGATCTCTCTGTCTGCTAGATACATTTCCACCTGCTGGTGAACCAGGCACATTAGATAAACATAACTGTTTCATATCAATATTATGAATGCACAATGTAAAGTCCTGGAATAAATACAATTACATTATTGGTTAGCCAATAGAGACAGTAGCAGGGTGGAGGAATGGTAGTGTCTGCTCTGGGTCCCTACAACTCTCTTTTGTCTGCTTGTTTCTCATTGTATTTTCTCCCTCTTCTCTTTATCGACTTCTATGGGATGATGTAATCTGATCAATGAGCTGGCAGCCCATTTTGTTCTCAACAGTAACTTTCACTACAAAGGTAAACATTACCTGGCTATTGTTGACATGCTAGTCAAATAAATTGCTTCAATTACCATAATCTGATTTATAAATATACTTTTACACTTAATTTGTGCTTCTGTAATAAAATTAAAATTGGGCTTCATTTGTTATTAGGCTTTGACATAGAAATAAATAATTGAAGGCTGATTGACCGTATGGATGAGAACAAGCTGTTTGCTTTGTTCGTAAGTATAGCTTTACTATATTATATTATAATATAATATACAAGTACTTCAGAAATAATTATTTAAGCTTTGTTTTTCTGACATCAATAGCTTTACAACAAAAGCAACAATTATAAGAAAATGACAATATTATGCAGTATTAATGCAAGGCACCATTTAATTATACAGTCACATGATCTGGATAATTTACAATCAGTGGTTTACTTTAGTAGATTTGACTGCCCTGCAAACGCGTAGATTTGACTGCCCTGCATATAAACTATATAAAAGTTTTTATACCGCTGTGAATAAAGGATTCCCTGCTATCAAGAGCTGGTTTTGCATCAGCCGCGCCCAGGCTTCCAATCCATGCTCTGGCAGGAGATCCAGGTGAGAGCTGCCTTTTCTTTCAATTATTTAATCAGTGGTTTACTTTAGTAACCCTCCTAGATTGATACCTGTGAGTGTGGCCACATTTCACCCTTTCAGGACATGGATGCTAAAGTGCAGCCTGAAGGGAATTAAGGACCAGTTCCATTATTATGGCTTTGGGATCAAGCAGGCACTGAAGCTGTGTCTGCTTGTTCCGGGCTGGGGTCTAGCTCTTACTGACAGCTAGGCCCCTTCTGTATCTGTTGGCATCACTTAAAGATCTATAGCCAGTGGATTAACCACTTAGATGCTGATGTCAATGCTGAATGCGGTATCTAAGGAGTTTACAGATGGAGGGGGCATCCTCTCTCACTCGATTGTCAAGAAAGAAAAGAAAATAAATAATTTGTCTGACACTGTGTCCCAAGGGCCTTAATGTGGAGTTTGATTAAAATTATATTTAGTCTAAAATATAGCATGCAGTTACATACTGATAATGAAAGCTATTGTTATTCATTCCTGATTTATATTTATTTTTTGTTCAATTATGGTTACTTCATAAAATATGAGTGTTCAGCAATTTTATTGGTAGAAATGTCTTAACTGATTTAATGACCTAATGTAGAGTTTTCCTCTGAAATTCATTTAGGCCTTTCAATTATTTTTGGTGAACGCGCATAGGGGCGTATTTCAGTCCAACAAGAAAAATATATACCCACTGCACTGTTGCAGTTATTTCTGGTGAAAGCATATAGGGGCTTATTACAGTAAAAAAAGAAAAATATATACGCACTGCACTGCTTCAATGACTTTTGGTGAAAACGTATAAGCGCGTATTACAGTAAAAAAAAAAAAATATATAAATATATATATATATATATATATGCACTGTACTGTTGCAGTTATTTCTGGTGAAAGCTGTGTCAACTCCCCCCTTGTTCAACCTTGAGGGGGTGAATACATGCATAAACAGTGCACCCGGGACAGTGCCTCCACATTTCTCTGCAAACGGCCTGCTCTGTGCTCCACTCAAAGTTTTGCAGTGACCAGAACCATCGGGTGACCTGGGACTTCCTCTTTTTGTCCATGTGGTGACAGGCCGCGGCCAACCCCATATAGCTCCTTCAGAGATGGATTGTCGCAGAGCCACGGGCACCGGGTACGGCTTTAAATCCGACTTCTGCTTGGGGCTCAGTGACAATATCACAGTGGGTTACAGAAGGGCGTTCAGGGAGGTCAGAGAACACGTCTGTGTTCCGACTAATGAACTCCCTGGCCCGCTGAGTCTGTTTAGCGGAAAAGGCTGTCAGTAATCTTTACTGTGGCAGCCGCTTCCCCTGTAACAGAGGAACCGGAATCTCTTCACCTAGATAAACTGGCCGTGGGCTGTCCAAGGTTTTACTAAATTGACATGGTAGACCTACCTCAGCTTTTGCTGACCTGGCTGGCGTACCTTGTAATTTGTGTCTCCAACTTTCTCTGATGTTTTGTAGGGCCCCTGCCACCTAGCAACCAGGAGGCCCAAAAATCAAAACCGGATCTCCCCGGCTACAGTTACGGACCCCAGATGCTCGATTATGGGCCCGATTCTGGGCTGGCTGAGCTATCTTCCTATGCTCACTACCTATCTTATTCAGTGGGATTGTCTCCCCCTCATCCACTGGACCTACCGTGGACCCCTCCGCCTTGGGTTTCTGGTGTTGTAGTAGCCAGGCCTCACTACTAGAGCTTTCCCTATCTTCCCTATCTTCCGGGGATCCCAGCCACAGGGCTGGGAACAACGGAAAGTATATTCCTAGTATCACTTTATAATGCATGCTGGTGGTTACAGCCACCTCATGGATCTTAGGGACACCAGAGCAGTGGGGTACTCCTAAATCTCCATATATGCTGAGCACCCCAACTTTCCGGCCCATAAGCTCGGTGGGTTGCACCAAGGAAGCCCTTACAAGGCTCACCCAACTCCCTGAGTCCAGCAAAGCCACCATGGGAGTGACTCCCACCTCCACATGACACAAAGGTTCGTTATTGAGAGTTTCTGGATTGTCTGACACACCAACCCTTCTGGCATGCCATCACTGTTGATACCCAAAGTTTATGTCCATGGGCTCGACCAGGAGGGGACAGTCGGCCTGTACATGGCCGGGCTCATGACACTGCCAGCAGATTATCGGGTTACGATCCACAAAGGGCACATCCTGTGCGGTCTTTCTTAGCTCAGGCCTTCAGGTCTGGGGTGGGGATTTTCTGAATTTTGTTACATCCTTCCCCAGAGTTCCCCCCTGGAGTTCCTTAGTAGCCCCATACCGTTTGACCAGATACACCATCTCCAGGGAACTAGTAGGAGATGTCTGGCCAACCCAGCGCTGGAGGTGTGGTGGCAATGCCCTCCAGAATTTGTCATCTACAATACGGTCCAGCATAGCAGTGGGACTCAGTACGTCAGGCGGTAGCCATTTTTGCAAGACATGCAGCAAATTATAATACTGGGGCCTTGCTGACTCAGCTGGGTTAAACTCCCACTGAGGCACCCGCTGGGTCCAGATCAACACATTCACCCCCAGTCTCACCAGGATCTCACCCTTGACCTTATAGTAGTCTGCCGCTTGCTCGTCTGGTAAATCAAAGTAAACCTGTTGGGGTCCTGATGCCAGGAACAGAGCGATAACCTCAGCCCACTGGTCTCGGGGTAGACTCTCCCTTACGGCCATCTTCTCGAACACCACCAGGTAGGTTTTGACGTCATCCGTCAGTGCCATCTTGGGGATCGCCGTGCAGGCCGCTTTCCGGGGATCGTGGACTCCCTGAGATACTTCTGTCTTCTCTAAGGTCATCACATGTTGCAACAGCCGCTGATTCGTTTCTTGCTGTCGCTGATTAGCCTCAAGCAGTTGTCTGTTAGTCTCCTGCTGCTGTTCCATGGCATTTTGTTGCCTTAGGTTGGCCTGCACCAGCTGCTTCATCATCTCCTCCATCTTGTCCCGTGATGCTGGTTGGAACTTAGCAGGCTTAATACAGGACATACAACAGAACCTGAAAAAATACAACAAAAATATTTTTGCTTTACGCTGGCCTCACTGCGATAGCCGCATCCTCCACCAATTGTGGAAATTTGCTCTGGTAAACAGGATAGGCAGATGCAGTATAGAGGCACCGACTAGTTTTTTAACCAAAAGTTCAGTGTTAATTCACACGTTAGAAAGTTCACAGAACAAAATGACACTTTCAAGCAAAAAAAGTCACCTTGCAGTATTGGTCAAATTGATCAGTCGGCACTCTGTAGTATTAAATGGCGGCACGCGTGTCCAGGGCCGCTTACAGAAAATGTGAAAAGACATTACCCTAACAGGTCTCTCTTTACTTTTTATCTATTACAATATTAACAATACTCACAATGTCAATTATGGTGTTATTTGGTATACCATATATCGAGATATTTTGCATCCATTTTTTGAAACATTGTTTATTGTTTATTCCTAGCCACTTATCTGGTATGATATACCTTACTAAATACTTGTCTTTTTATTTGTGTTATTTGAATAAACATTATATTTTAATTCTTTGGGAATTTAGTTTATTCGTTTTTTGTGGCGTTTAGATATCAGTAATAGAGTATCCCAGTCACTGCTGTTACAGTTGATTTAAACCTTATGGTGTGATAGTATACAGTTATTTCTGGTGAAAGCATATTGGGATGTATTTAACTACTTCAAGAAAACTCTATACGCACTTCACTCAGAGTTTTTTCTGTTTAAAGCATATAGGGTTGTATTTCAGTACAACGAGAAAAATATATTCTCAGTACATTCCTGCAGTTAATTGTGGTTCAAGTGTTTAGTGGACTATTTCAGTACAAAAAGAAAAATATATTTGTTGCTTTTAGGGGTGTTTTAATTTTTGTTTAATTTGTTTAGTTGAGCTACAAGTATGTCAGGCAGAGAAGTGCCAGGCCATGCACAGAGGAGTGGCAGAGGCCTGAATGTTTCTGGCGCAAGCAGAGGTAGCAGCAGAGTAAGGGTACTTTCACACTAGCGTTTTTCTTTTCCGGCATAGAGTTCCGTCCTAGGGGCTCTATACCGGAAAAGAACTGATCAGGCATATCCCCATGCATTCTGAATGGAGAGTAATCCATTCAGTTTGCATCAGGATGTCTTCAGTTCAGTCGTTTTGACTGATCAGGCAAAAGATAAAACCGTAGCATGCTACGGTTTTATCTCCGGCGAAAAAAAACTGAAGACTTGCCTGAATGCCGGATCCGGCATTTTTCCCCATAGGAATGTATTAGTGCCATTCAAAATTCTGGAATGACGGATCCGTCCATCCAGCCTGCGCATGCGCAGACTGGTAAAAAGGTGAAAAAAAAAAAAAGACGGATCCGTCTGTCCGCATGACAAGCGGAGAGACGGATCTGTTCTTGCAATGCATTTGTGAGACAGATCCGGATCCGTCTCACAAAGGCTTTCAGTCACATCAAAATCGACGGATCTGGCTGGCAGTTCTGACGACGGAACTGCCCTCCAGATCACACTGCCGCAAGTGTGAAAGTAGCCTAAGGGGCAGTAGGAGCGAGAGGCCTGAGCTCCCGGTGTCATCTAGCGGTCATGTCTTGACCAGCAACCCAGTGTTTCTTGATTGGTTAACACGGTCATCCACGTCATCTCAAGTGACATCAGACACCCCCAGCCAACAGTCGGTGGGTTCGCAGACACAACCCATAGTTGGCATGGCCCAGGAGCAGGCCCTGTGTCCTCAACCTGCCTCTGGCCTTTTCTATTCCCTCACCGCGAGAAGTACGTCATGCTGTAGGCCCAGTTACACTTTTCAGCGAGGAAGAGCTACTAGAGGACAGTCAGCAGCTACTGCACAGCCAAGATCTGGAGGAGACATCTGCCGCTTCCTCTGCAAGGCAGGCAAGTAATGATGAGGAGAGTGGCGTGGGAGGTTGTTTTACGAGCGGTCAGGCTCCTGACCCAGAGACCGTTGAGGAGGACATCAGTGATGTGCAGACACTACTCAATGATGATTAAGCTGATCGCACTTGGGAGCCGGGTGAAGAAGGGGCTTCGTTATCATGAGGAGAATAGTGTGGCAGCTTGCCTGTGAGCCAGCAGTGGAGCCAGTGGAGTCGCTAGCATGGTCAGGATTCAGCAGGGTGGCAGCAGTGGGAGGTCGGGAGCCAAACAGGCAAGGGGTAGAACGCCCGCTTTGCAGCAAAGGAGTGGTGCAGGGGTTCACAGAGGCAGCAGCGGTAGCAGTTAGCAGTTGCATTATAATATAATTTCTATGTTAGTATATTATAAGTATATCACACCCCTCTTTATCACACATATAGATAGCACACCTATACCAGTCCTTAAAAGGACTTTTGTGGCCCTATTAGCTAGCGTTTGGTGTCCCTAATTGTCCCTGCTCCAAAATGCCACATCTTCCTACACTGGCAAAACACATAATGTAAAATGGCTGCCAGATCGGGTTCTGTTACGGGTTGGGGGTGTGTCCATGTGCTGAAACGTCTCAATTGGCTGTCCTGTCCTAGCTGATGGAGGTGTCATGGGTCAAATTTCGGCGCTATGCAAAAAAATATGGCGCAAATCGCAAACGAGCAAAGTTTGCCGCGAAATGACCACTGGACGAACAGCAAGGCCATCTCTATTCCTCATCCTTTGAGGTCACCCACTGAACTAACAGACAGATTAACTATATTAATTTCCCTGTCACGTATGCAGTGCAGGTGTACCTCACACCAAAAATGGGAATACAGTATGTCATCCACCAAACTAACAGATGGATTAACTATATTCATTTTCCTGTCACGTATGCACTGCACGTGTACCTCACACCAACAATGGGTATATGTCACCCTCCGATCTAACAGATGGGCTAACTATATTAATTTCCCTGTCACAGATGCAGTGCAGGTGTACCTTACACAAAAAATGGGTATATGTCACCCACCGAACTAACAGACAGATTCATTATATTAATTTCCTTGTTATGGATGCAATGCAGGTGTACCTGTCACGGACGTTCCCACGACAGTTGGCAGGAGATTGATGAGACTGGCAACATGTGGTTTGATCTGACATGTTTTCCATTTGAATCAAATGATGTCTGTGTTGTTTCCGGTGCATGTCACACCTTCTTTCTCCAGGTTATTAGGGTCATTTAATCTTCTATATTTATAGTTGCTTCTCCCACAATGCTGTGTGGTTTATAGCTTCTGTTTGGACCTTTGGATTGATTGTGGTTGAATCTCGTCTAAGTTCCTGGTGCTTCCATTGCTCCTTTGAAGTTAAATCTTTCCTTTTTGTATTTTGTTTGGGTTCTGTGTGTTCCATCTCCCTATTGTATGTATTAGGCCTGAAGAAGACTCCTGTCCGTTCTTCCTTTTGAGGGAACAGGTAGTCTCTTCCCTGCCATTAGTGCCAGGGCTTTATAGGACTCTCGGTATTCCTGCATATGAACTCGCCTATCTTTGGGGTTTGTTCATACTGGTAGTCAGTCAGGATTTTGGTTAGGGTTTTCACTAGGAGGTGTCCATTTCCCTTCCCTAGTTCTCAGGCCTGAGTCCCTGCCCCCTCCTTCCCTCCTATGCTTGGTGTGGTGTTTCCCTCCCACACCGAAGCGTGACAGTACCTCACAAAGAAAATGGGTATATGTCACCCACCAAACTAACTTACGGATTAACTATATTAATTGTTCTGTCAAGGATGCAGTGCAGGTGTACCTCACACAAAAATGGGTATAAGACTTCCACCAATCTAACAGATGGATTAACTATATTAATTTCCCTGTCACGGATGCAGTGCAGGTGAACCTCACACCAAAAATGGGACTATGTCACCCACCTAACTAACAGATGGATTAATTTATTAATTTCCCTGTCACGTATGCAGTGCAGGTGTACCTTACACAAAAAATAGGTATATGTCACCCACCGAACTAACAGACGGATTATCTATATTAAATTCCGTGTCACGCATGCAGTGCAGATGTATTTCACACCAAAAATGGATATATGTCACCCACCGATCTAACAGACGGCTTGACTATATTAATTTCCCTGTCACAGATGCAGTGCAGGTGTACCTCACACAAAAATGGGTATATGTTACCCACCAAACTAACAGACAGATTAACTATGTTCACTTCCCTGTCACGGATGCAGTGTAGGTGTACCTCGGGAGATGCACCCGCCTGATCCGCGGCAGGGGTCAGGCAGTCACTGATAGCTAGACCCCTACAGCATGCGCCGGCATCGGCATTAACCCTTGATGTTACGCTGTCAGCACTGACCGCGGCACGTGCGATGTCCTTGCGGGGATCGGAGCTTTCATAGGGTCCCCGCGCTGCTGTGATGGGGACCCAATGGCAGGGAAGGCCCCCCGATGCCTTCCTTAGGCATTGTGACTTCCTTCAGTGACAGCCTGTGAGATCCAGCCCCTTGGATCTCACAGGCAAACAGGCTGAAAGTGTATTACAGTCTGTAAAAAAAAAAGAAGAAAAGTAGACATATTAGGTATTGCCGCGTCCGTATTGACTGGCTCTATAAAAATACCACATGACCTAACCTAAAAAGGTGTCAAAAGCCAAAAGACAAAAAGTGTAATAGCAAGCGATCAAAAAGTCATATGCACCCTAAAATAGTGCCAATCAAACCGTCATCTCATCCCGCAAAAATGATACCATACCTAGGACAATCGCCCAAAAACTAAAAAAAACTATGGCTCTCAATATATGGAGACACTAAAGCATGATTTATTAATTTTTTTTAAATGATATTATTGTGTAAAACTTACATAAATAAAAAAAGTTGACATATTAGGTATTGCGGCGTCCGTAAGACTCTGCTCTATAAAAATATTACATGACCTAACCACTAAGATGAACACCATAAAAAATTTAATAAAAACAGTGTCAAAAAAGCCATTTATTGTCACCTTACATCACAAAAAGTGTAATAGCAAGCGATCTAAAAGTCATATACACCCTAAAATAGTAACAAACCGTCATCTCATCCCGAAAAAAATGAGCCCCAACACAAGACAGTCGACCAAAAAATAAAAATAAAATACGGCTTTCAGAATGTGGAGACACAAAAAAAAATGCTTTATTATGTAAAACTCAAACAAACAATCAAAAAAAGTCAACATAACCTATATAAGTAAGTAATAGTAATATCACTGGTGCAGTCCTTTCTATCTTGGTCCCCCTATCATATGTGCTTTATACTTTAATTGCAGCGTTTATGTACCAACAAAACACTGTTCCCCCCTGATGAACCATTTGGATATCTCCTTTTGGGGAAACGCGTCAGGAAGATTGTCTTGTCAGCAGGGATATCCAGGGAATTTGAGGGTTTAGCCACGAGAAGTGGGGTCGCCCCTTTCGGGGCGGGTGCTCTGCTTTTAGGCAGGGATAGCTGGCAGGGACAACCCAGGGTAACAACATCTTCCCCATCCCACCTCCTCGGCTCCTGGCCCACCATGAGTCTCCTAACATCCTGAGACCATCTGTATGCAAGTAACCGTGAGTTATTATCAAACAGCTGCTGTTTATTTCTTGCATCTTGTTGGGGTCTGTCATTTATGAAGATGATAGACTGGTTACTGTTCCTTGCTGTTATTGAAATATTTTTACGGTGCTGATATTGTATCCTCAGTGCAGGTATCAGATAAAGGTCATCATACCTACCTTTTAATAGATATAAGCTTGGGGTATGTTATTATTTTCTTTCTTTTTAAAATCTTTTTATTGATTTTATCACAGAAATGGGGGTGAACAAACAATATTGCCGACAGGCAGATTCTGCAAAGGTATACTAGTAAGTCCGCACAGAAGGTTTACAGCTATTGGACAAAGGTACAATCTGATACATTAGAACACAGCCTGACCGACTAAGGCAGATAAAGCATACTAAAATGCATAAAACAGTCATTATTGGTAAGTTAACCATTACAACCTGTTCTGCTAGCATCACTTCGTCCAATAAATCAAGGCTATGTCAAACAGTCTTTCCTGAGCTGGGACGCGCGAGACCAACATCCCTTTTTATGTCAAAGAAAACCCTTGTCCGGATGGAGCAAGGAGCCGAGCGGATAGTACCTAGGCTTCTGACAATAAGAATAATAATATCAAGTGAAGTAAAACCGGAAAGGAAGAAAATAATCAAAAGGAAACTATAAATGAAATTGGGAGAAAAAAAAAAAAACTGAACAGTTAAGTAGGAAGGGGGGGGGGAAGGGGGGGGATGTGGCGGGAGGGCATTCATTTACCACCGATATGAAGGCGGAAGACTGAACCTACGGGTTGTAGTATAAAACTAGTAATCTGTGGGCTAGCTGGAGTGACCAGGCATCTCGTTGACACTGTGTAAGAAGTTGGTGTCAAGCATCTCACCAAAGGTAACGCACTGAGCTTAGGGTAATTGTGTGGTGGAACCTCATGAGCGGGGACTACAGAGAGGGAGTATCAAGTTCAGTAATCTGTTGAGTGGTGATGTAATCAGTATGATCTCTCCAGGGAGACCAGATTTTCAGGTATTTATGATGCGAGCGTGTTTCCCAGTGTGACAACTCCTCTAGTCTAGCTAAAGCTTCTACTTTACTTTTCCACTGTGATATTGACGGTGTATTAGTTGACTTCCAGTTGTGAGCGATTAGAAGTCTGGCTGCGGCCAGTAGGATGCTCAAAAGTGCTTTTTTTGGGTTATCTAAGGGATGCGTTAATAGGGACAGAAGGGCAGTCTTAGGGCAAGTCGGGAGAGAAACTATACTTAGTCCCAGTATGACTCTAATTAACTTAAAGATTTTATCCCAATACGTCTGAATATATGGGCATGCCCACCAAATGTGTAGGAAGGATCCTTTCTCTACCAAACATCTCCAGCATCTGTCAGAAGAACTGCTATACATCAGACTCAGTCTTACAGGGGTTAAGTACCACCTGGTGAGTACTTTATATGCATTTTCTTGTATTGTGACACATCTAGAAGACAGTCTGGGTGCGTTCAACAATATCTTGTTATCCTCTGCTGAGAATTTTACATTTAAGTCCCTTTCCCATTCCTTTAAGAAATATAAGGAGGGGGGGGGGGATTCTAGTAATAGCAGGTTCTTAGAGACAGTGGAAATTATTTTAATAGGATAATGAGTTTATGAGACTAGTTTTTCGAACCAGGATAGTGATGCGTCTGATCTTATTTTCTTAATGGTGGGGCTCATAGAGTTTTTCAGACAAGCATATTGTATCTGATTTAGATTGGGTAACTGGAACTTCTTTATTACGTTTGTAACATTTAGGAAGGTGCCATCACTGTCTAAGAGTTCCTCAATAGGGAGTATTGAGTCCCGTATTTGTGTAGGCAAAATTTTAAAGCAATCCGTATTTAGGCTGAGGCAATCCCTAATGGTCATGAGGGGGGAAGGGAAGGGCATACAACTTCTTCTTACCTCTGGGACGTTCCAGATTGACAGAGTGGTTGAAGTAAATGGGTTATCCATGCTCCGGGACATGACTCTACTAGTATCAGACATCAATAGAGGCCTGATCGGGAGACCTATCAGTTTCTCCTCTAGTGGGATCCAGAGCTTGTGTTTAGGCTGTCTCAGTAGATCAATGATCCTATTTATATGAACCGCTCTGTGGTATCTTGTGATGGAAGGGAAACCTATCCCTCCTTTAACAAAAGGCAGCAATAAAATCTTGTTAGAAATTCTAGGTTTCTTGTTACCCCAAATGTAGGAAGAACAGATTCTTCTAAAAGAATTGAAAAAGCTACTGGGTAGTTTTATCGGTAGAACTTGCAGTAAGTAGGTGACTTTAGGTACTATAAGGGAGTTAAAAATATTGCGCCTACCTAGCCAGGAAATGAAAGAGGGAGACCATGAATTTAAAGTGTCAGGAATTGTTTTGAGCAAAGGCGGAAAGTTGGCTTCATATAATTTAGCTAGGTCAGGTGTTATGTTTATGCCCAGAAACTTTACATGGGATTGTGACCATTCAAAGGGGGAATTTGTTTTAAGCTTTTTTAAGAGATTGTGCGGGAGGTTTATGTTCATAGCCTCGGACTTCGGGAGGTTTATCTTAAAATTTGCAATGAAGCCAAATTCTGTGAAAACTTTAATGATAGCCGGAAATGCTCGTAGGGGATTAGATACTAGTAGCAAAAGGTCATCGGCATAGGCCGCTTGTTTAATCTCTAAGTCTCCACATACTAACCCCCTTATTTCTTTTGATTGTCTGATAAACTGTAAAAGTGGTTCTATTGTGAGAATAAATAGAATTGGAGAGAGAGGGCATCCTTGTCTGGTCCCGTTATTAATTTGAAACGGGTGAGAAAGAGTGTCATTTATCTTTAAGTTTGCACTGGGTGCGCCGTACATTGAGAAAATTGCGGAGATAAAACATTTGGGAAAACCAAACTTGGTCAGGACGTTTTTAATGAATGCCCATGCCACCCGATCAAAAGCTTTCTCTGCGTCTGTTCCCAGAACCACTAAGGGAGTCCCTGATCTCTTCGCCAAGGCTATGGTGTTGAGTACTTTGTAAGTACTGTCTTTACTTTCTCAGTTGGGTACAAACCCAGTTTGGTCGGGATGCACCAGATCTTGCAGTAATGGTTTAATCCTGTTAGCTAGAATTCTTGCATAAATCTTTATATCCAGATTCAACAAAGAAATGGGTCGATAGCTAGAGCAAAGGCTGGGATCCTTCTGTGGCTTCGGGATTAGGGTGACATGGGCATTCACCGCTTGCGGTAAAAACGCCTTACCTGAGAGGGCAGTATTAAATGAGTTGAGTAAGTGTGGCATTAGCGTGTCCTTAAAAGAGGTATAATATAACAAAGGGAGGCCGTCCGGACCCGGGGCCTTACCTTTTGCCATTTGTTTTAAGGTGGCTGAAATCTCCGAGGGAGAAATTGGAGTGCATAGCTCAGAGGCCTGCGTAGGGGACAAAGAAGGAAGTGAAAGGCTGTCCAAAAAGGTAGCAGATCGGGCTGCCTTCTCTAGACGGGTGTTTTCGGAATCTGATTTATCTATGTTATAAAGCGCCGAATAGAAATCATGGAAGGCGTTTGCAATTTCCAAATCATCTTCCACTAGTTCCTTTTTCTCATTTCGGATAATCGCTATCCTGGATTTCCTTTTACGTTGTCTTATTAGGGCTAACATAAATTTGGTAGGTTTATTACCATGGGCGAAGAACTTTTGTTTTAGGGCCAAATAAAGTTTAGCTGATTGCTTGTTCAGGAGTCCTTTTAATTCGTCTCTAGTTGCTGCCAGTTCTATTAAGTGATGATCAGAGTGGGACCGTTTGTGAGCAGTTTCTAACTCAGATAATTTATCATAGAGCTCAGCTATTTTGGCGCGTCTTAGCCTATTAATATGTGAAGCTGTGGAGATAAACTCTCCCCTAATTACGGCTTTATGTGCTTCCCAGACTATATGCGGGGATACTTCATCTGACGCATTCACCTTAAAGTACTCTGACAACTTTCCCTTTATCTTTTCAATGACTCGTGTGTCATCTAAAAAGGTCTCATTCAGCCTCCAAATAAAAGTTTTAGGACGGGTATTAGATAGTTTCCATGTAATGAAGATTGGGGCATGATCAGAGTGAACTATGTTGCCAATATGCGTTTGGGTACACAGGTGTATTTGTGATAAAGGCCTAGGATATAGTCAATCCTGTGGTAGGAGTTATGAGGGGCCGAGAAAAAGGTATAATCTTTTTCTTTAGGGTTGTTCGCTCTCCAAACATCTATAAGGTTACTTCTATGTATAAGTTTCTGTATACAGTTGAGGGTTTTATAAGGTACAGAGGATTTTCCTGATGAGGTGTCAAGCAGAGGATTGAGGGCGACGTTAAAATCCCCAGCTAGGAATACTATGCCTTCCCTGAAGTCTTCAAATTTTTGCCACGTCTCTTCAAACCAGCTTTTCTGGGCCTCATTGGGTGCATAAAAATTTGCAAAGGTATATAATTGGGAGTTAATGGTACCTTTTACTAAGATAAAGCGGCCGTTCGGGTCCGTTAGTGTGTCGATCATGCTAAAATCTAGTTGTTTATGAAAGCCTATGCTAGTACCAAGTCTGTTCGAGTGTGGGGAGGAACTATGAAACCATTGGTTGTAATATGACCTGGAAAGATTTGGGATCCTATTATTTTTAAAATGTGTCTCCTGTAGCATTATAACTTTGGATTTTTCCTTGTGTAAATAGTGTAGGATCTGACCTCTCTTACATGGGTCTTTAAGCCCTTTAACATTGTATGATGCTATATGAATGTCAGCCATGATGATATTTGAGGAGAGCAAGGGGGGAACTTACGTATCGACGGATGCCTGGTACAACTCAGTTTCCGATGCCCAGTGGAGATGGTTGTGGAGGTAAAGGTGCCAAAGAAGCGGTTTTGTAAGGGGGTGGGGAGGAGATGCCAACGGATGCCTGGTTCGATTCCATATCTGTTGTCTGGTAGGGAGGTTGGTGGTGACAATAATGCAGATGAAATGCCTTTGAGGGGGGGTGGGAAGGAGCTAGAAGATAAAGGAGATAACGTCAGAACATAGAATAAACTTAGTATGAACGAACCTCTGCTGAAAGAGGAAACTTGGGAATTCATTTTCCCGATGTAGGACCAGTTCAGGTCCGTACTTCTATTCCAGCATAGAAGTACTTTGCCCCGAAAACAGTACAGGGACAGCAAATGAGGCATTAAACAGTAAACATATAAGTGAGATGAGGAGGTGAGAGATGCTGTGAAAACTACTAAAATAAAAGCAGTTACACTAAGCATACCATAAGAACATAAAAGGAATCATATGAAAATCACCATGGAAAAAACCTGGGTGTAATGAGCCAAGATCGCCAGCCGCCCAGACCAGTCCACACCGGGACTGAGACTGGTGTGGAATCTACACAAACCGAGTGAAGACTCCAACCGTTAGGGGTCTGTGCGGCTAGCAATCCCGTCATCACCCCCGGCTATAAAGTGAAAGGTCAAGATAAATAGGACATGTCCACTGTGAACCTTGAAATGTCCATTCAGTCTTCTTCAGGAATAATGCGTCTGGGGGTTAGTTTCCCATGCTTTTTTTTGGACTTAGTGGATTTGCCACTTCCGACTAATTCCCAAGTGGTGGGAGGCAAGATGTCCTGTGGTATGAAAACATCACTTGTGGCGGACCAATCTGGAATGTCCACATCTTGTATCTCCAATGCTTCCATAATATCTGGGAGGTCTTTTGGTGATCTTAGGATGAATTTCTTTTCCTTCCATGTGATGAGCATTCCGAATGGGAAGAGCCATCTAAAGGCGATGCGTCTGTGTCTTAGGTGATCTGTGAATGGCCGCAGGGCTCTTCTCTTGTTTAGAGTAGCAGGTGCAAGATCTTGAAAGAGGAGGATTTGGGCATCTTCATATGTAATACCCTCGCTTTCTCTGGCCTTCTTCATAATGAGATCTTTCTGGGCAAAGTTCAGCAGCTTGCAGATAATGTCTCTAGGAGGATCGCCGATTTTGGGTTTGGGACGGAGGGCACGGTGGGCTCTTTCAAGTATGATTGGGTCGGGATATTCTTCACCCAGTAGAGCTTTGCAGATTTCTTTCACTGCATTGGGTATGGCCTCATTAGCAACCGTTTCTGGGACTCCCCTGATGCGGATGTTGTTTCTTCTTCCTCTATTGTCTTGATCCTCAATGTAATCGTAGAGGTAATTTATGTGGTTTTGATAAGCTGAGAGGGCGGCAGAGTTTTTATTTGTGTAGTCTGCAACAGCCGTTTGAGTGGACTCTAAAGCTTCAACTCTCTGGCCCACTTGTCTCATTTCTCGTTTTATTTCGGATAATTCTTCTAAAACGGGGTTTAAAGCTTTGGTTAAGGCTTCTGAAATGAAGGATCTGGAAATAGGTAGATCTGAGGTTGCCTCAAAAGGTTCATCTTCTTCACTCTCTCTATCAGGCCGTGTGGCTAGTTGTTTCTGAGGATTGCTTTTGGAGGCAGAAGATGGGATCCCTTGGTTCGAAGTGTTTTTCTTCATCATGAAACGATCTAAATCTGATTGAGAAAGAGATGGAGCTTTTGCCTGTTTCTGAGAGTCCTGTTCCACCCCCCTATATCTGCCCACTTTTACCATAAGTGCGTTTGATCTTGCCCTTAAAGCGAATTGTGCTCACCGCGTCATCTCAGGTTAAAGAACCATTGTATTAACAGAACATGAATGGAGATAGAGTCTAAGCTCCAAAGCCAGCTTTTAAAACATATTCTTGCTGAGTCAAAAAAGGGTTACTGTCCCTTTAAACTGGCGATTTTCAGTACTGGCACTCAAGTTGGTTCTGTGGGCCCAGAGGTAGAATTAGTATTGTGCCACTGATGATTCTCTCTTATAGGAGAAGCTAGAGGGTCCAGTGCAGTTCTGCACTCAAAGTAATGAGATAGCTGGAGCCCGGCGTGTTACAGCAGGAGTTTAACTGGTGGGTGTTAGGGGCCGCACTGTGGGTCGGGGTTTAGAGAGCAAGGTGGGTACCTTAATGCTAGCGATCCGGTGACAGTTAGTGGTTCCTTGCTGCCGAGCGATGCGATGATCGGGTCCCCAAAAAGGCGCCGGCGGTGGTGCGGACAGTAGGCGGCCGTGCAGGAACAAATCCAGGCCGCGGATGTGCCACACTACTAGGCCGCAGTAGAAGTAAGATGGCGCCTTCTCGGTAATGGCCGCTTCAGGCGCGATGTCACGCCAACCGGCAAAGCTCACCGGAGCCGCATGAAACTCACGGCCACAGCGCGACTCTTGCCCCTACTCAGAGCTGGTATGGATGTGTCTCCTGCGGGCGATTAGACCCAGGAAACGACCGCACCAGGCCGAATCTAGGCTGCGGTTGCACCTCACTACTAGGCCTCAGTAGTAACTCTGGCTATGGACGGGTGAGTGACTCGAGGAAGGTCTCAAAATGAAGGTGGCTGTGGGTACAGTCCCAAGGTGACTGAAATAGGGTCTTTCAAGCCCAGAAAGATCGTAGATGGGCTTTGATTGAGAAACTCTCAGGAGAGCTGCACTGAGAGACGTCTTCCTCTTTCCGCGGCTAGCCACGCCCCCACCGGGATATGTTATTATTTTATCTGCATATAAAAAAGGTTACATTTTAGGGGTTTTTTGTTCAGTGATAGAAACAACCCAAAAAAGTTGTCATATTTGGTATTGTCGCATCCGTAATAACCTGCTCTATAAAAATATCTCATGATTTAACCTGTGAGATGAACGTTGTAAATAACAAAAACAAAAAGTGTGCCAAAACAGCTATTTTTGGTAATATTGTCTCACAAAAATGTAATATAGAGCAACCAAAAATCATATGTACCCTAAAATAGTACCAACAAAACTGACACCTTATCCAGTTGTTTCCTAAATGGGGTCAATTTTTGGAGTTTCTACTCTAGGGGTGCATTGGGGGGCTTCAAATGGGACAATGTGTGAAAAAAAAACAGTCCAGCAAATCCTGCCTTCCAAAACCATATGGCATTCCTTTCCTTCTGCGCAATTCCGTGATCCCGTACAGCAGTTGCCGACCACATACGGGGTGTTTCTGTAAACTACAGAATCAGGGCCATAAATATTAAGTTTTGTTTGGCTGTTAACCCTTGCTTTGTAACTGGAAAAAATGGATTAAAATAGAAAATCTGCCAAAAAAGTGAAAATCAGAAATTTCATCTCTATGTTCCATTAATTCTTGTGGAACACCCTAAGGGTTAATAAAGTTTTTAAAATCAGTTTTGTATACCTTGAGGGGTGTAGTTTCTACAATGGTTTCACTTTTTTTGGAGTTTCTACTCTAGGGGTGCTCTAGTTTCTAATCTAGGGGGGATTCAAAAGGGACATGGCAGCTTAAAATTATCCCAGTGAAATCTGCTTTCCAAAAACCATATGGCGTTCCTTTTCTTCTGCGCAATACCATGTGCCCGTACAGCAGTTCACAACCACATATGGGGTGTTTCTGTAAACTACAGAATCAGGGCCAGAAATATAGAGTTTTGTTTGGCTGTTAACCCTTCTTTGTTAGTGGGAATTTTTTTGGGATTATAATGGAAAATCTGCTAAAAAAATGAAATTCTCAAATATCAATTCCATTTTCCTTTAATTCCTGTGGAACACCTAAAGGGTTAATCGCCAATAGGTCAAATTATGCTACAATTACTGTAACTGGGATACTCTATTATTATTGCATAAATGCCACGCAAAAAAGAGTAAATTCTCTGTGGAGCGTCCACTTTTCCTGTCACTATCTGGTATGATAAGCTTTCTTTACTTCAGTTATCTTTCCAGAAATTTCATTATTATTGTGTCTTGGTTCATGGCGTTAGAGAGTGTGGTCTTTGTTGAGTACATTGATATATATTCAGAGGGTGGATCTCTCTGTCACACTTTATTCTGTATATTATGTTCACTATATCTCACTCTCTGCCCAGTACTTTTCCATAGACTTATTACCATTAGGTGTACTTATTCAGGTCAGGTGGCACTTCCAATTGGATATTTCCACCATATGCTTACCCTTATAATGAAATTTATATGATTATGATTTGTTAATTTTTGATTTATGTTTTTTTTTTATAAACATTATATTTTTAATCTATGGGAAGTGAATTTACTCTTTTTTTGCGTTTTACACCTAAAGGGTTATTAACGTTTGTAAAATCAGTTTTGAATACCTTGAGGGGTGCAGTTTCTAAAATGTGGTCATTTTTAGGTGGTCTCTATTATGTAAGCCTCACAAAGTGACTTCAGACCTGGACTGGTC
Source organism: Bufo gargarizans (assembly GCF_014858855.1). Classification (NCBI taxonomy): domain Eukaryota; kingdom Metazoa; phylum Chordata; class Amphibia; order Anura; family Bufonidae; genus Bufo; species Bufo gargarizans. Next base: position 143,390,250 of record NC_058082.1, on the reverse strand, counting down.
CTTAACCCCTTAGGGACACAGCCTTTTTACACCTTAGGACCAGGCCATTTTTTGCAAATCTGACCAGTGTCACTTTAAGTGCTGATAACTTTAAAACGCTTTGACTTATCCAGGCCGTTCTGAGATTGTTTTTTCGTCACATATTGTACTTCATGACACTGGTAAAATGAAGTCAAAAAAATTATTTTTTTTGCACAAAATAATACCTAATTTACCAAAAAATCTCAAAAATTTGCAAATTTCAAAGTTTCAGTTTCTCTACTTCTGTAATACATAGTAATACCCCCAAAAATTGTGATGATTTTACATTCCCCATATGTCTACTTCATGTTTGTAGCATTTTGGGAATGATATTTTATTTTTTGGGGATGTTACAAGGCTTAGAAGTTTAGAAGCAAATTTTGAAAATTTTCAGAAATCGTCAAAATCCCACTTTTTATGGACCAGTTCAGGTTTGAAGTCATATTGTGAGGCTTAGATAATAGAAAACTCCCAAAAATTACCCCATCTAAGAAACTACACCCCTCAAGGTATTCAAAACTGATTTTACATACGTCGTTAACCCTTTAGGTGTTGCACAAGAGTTATTGGCAAATGGGGATGAAATTTGAGAATTTCATTTTTTTGTCTATTTTTCCATTTTCACCCATTTTTTCCACTAACAAAACAAGGGTTAACAGCCAAACAAGACTGTATCTTTATTGCCCTGACTCTGCCATTTACAGAAACACCCAATATGTGGCCGTAAACTACTGTACGGCCACACAGCGGGGCGTACAGTGAAAGGTGCGCCGTTTGGTTTTTGAAAGGCTGATTTTTATGGACTGGTTTATTTACACCATGTCCCATTTGAAGCCCCCTGATGCACCCCTAGAGTAGAAACTCCATAAAAGTGACCCCATCTAAGAAACTACACCCCTCAAGGTATTAAAAACTGATTTTACATACGTCGTTAACCCTTTAGGTGTTGCACAAGAGTTATTGGCAAATGGGGATGAAATTTGAAAATTTCATTTTTTTGCCTTATTTTCCATTTTAACCCATTTTTTCCACTAACAAAGCAAGGGTTAACAGCCAAACAAGACTGTATCTTTATTACCCTGACTCTGCCGTTTACAGAAACACCCCATATGTGGCCGTACACTACTGTACGGCCACACAGCGGGGCGTAGAGGGAAAGGTGCGCCGTTTGGTTTTTGGAAGTCAGATTTTGCTGGACTGGTTTTTTGACACCATGTCCCATTTGAAGCCCCCTGATGCACCCCTAGAGTAGAAACTCCATAAAAGTGACCCCATCTAAGAAACTACACCCCTCAAGGTATTCAAAACTGATTTTACATACATTTTTAACCCTTTAGGTGTTGCACAAGATTTAATGGAAAATAGAGATACAATTTCCAAATTTCACTTTTTTGGCAGATTTTCCATTTTAATATTTTTTTTCCAGTTACAAAGAAAGGGTTAACAGCCAAACAAAACTCATTATTCATGGCCCTAATTCTGTAGTTTACAGAAACACCCCATATGTGGTCGCAAACTGCTGTACGGGCACACGGCAGGGCGCAGAAGGAAAGGAATGCCATACGGTTTTTGGAAGGCAGATTTTGCTGGACTGGTTTTTTGACACCATGTCCCATTTGAAGCCCCCCTGATGCACCCCTAGAGTAGAAACTCAAAAAAAGTGACCCCATTTTAGAAACTACGGGATAGGGTGGCAGTTTTGTTGGTACTAGTTTAGGGTACATATGATTTTTGGTTGCTCTATATTACACTTTTTGTGCGGCAAGGTAACAAGAAATACCTTTTTGGCACAGTTTTTTTTTTTTGTTATTTACAACATTCATCTGACAGGGTAGATCATGTGGTAATTTTATAGAGCAGGTTGTCACGGACGCGGCGATACATAATATGTATACAATGTTTTTTATTTATGTAAGTTTTACACAATGATTTCATTTTTAAAACAAAAAAGTTTTAGTGTCTACATAGTCTAAGAGCCATAGTTGTTTCAGTTTTTGGGCGATTATCTTGAGTAGGGTCTCATTTTTTGCGGGATGAGATGACGGTTTGATTGGCACTATTTTGGGGTGCATATGATTTTTTGATCGCTTGCTATTGCACTTTTTGTGATGTAAGATGACAAAAAATTGCTTTTTTTACACCGTTTTTATTTTTATTTTTTTACGGTGGTCACCTGAGGGGTTAGGTCATGTGATATTTTTATAGAGCCGGTCCATACGGACGCGGAAATACCCAATATGTATACTTTTTTTTATTTATGTAAGTTTTACACAATGATTTCATTTTTGAAACAAAAAAAATGATGTTTTAGTGTTTTCATAGTCTAAGAGCCATAGTTTTTTCAGTTTTTGGGCGATTATCTTAAGTAGGGTCTCATTTTTTGCGGGATGAGATGACGGTTTGATTGTTACAATTTTGGCGTACATGCGACTTTTTTGATCACTTTTATTACCTTTTTTTGGGAAGTAAGGTGGGCAAAATTTCTATTTTATCATAGTTTTTAATTTTTTATTTTTATGGCGTTCACCGTTCGGGTAAAGTAACATTACCGTTTTATAGATCAGGTCGTTACGGACGCGGCGATACCAAACATGTGTAGGGAATTAAATTTTTTTCATTTTTAATCAGTGATAAATGTGTTTTTTGATTTTTACTTTTTTTTAACTTTTTTTAACTTTTTTTTTTACCCAGACCCACTTGGTTCTTGAAGATCCAATGGGTCTGATGTCTATATAATACAGTACTGTACTCTATATAGGGTACTGCACTGTATTTTACTTACACTGAACAGATCTATGCTTTCAGCACAGATCTGTTCAGCACCATGGACAGCAGGACGCCTGAGCAGGCGTCCTGTTGCCATGGGAACCTTCCCCGTCTGCCACAACTTCGCAGACGGGGAAGGGTGAGGACTGGGGTGTCGGGGGGCTGTCTGGGGGCTCTCTCCCTCTCCCATCGGGGGGCTGCAAAGGCACAGCAGCCCCCCGATCGGAGAGGGAGGGAGCTCCCTGTGCTGTTAACCTTTTCCATACAGCGGTCCGTACGGACCGCTGTATGGAAAGGGTTAAACGGCTGACATCGCATCAACGATGTCAGCCGTTTATACCAGGGTGCCAGCAATGTGCTGGCACCCTGGTATACCCACTAGAAACCAACGATTACGCAATGGGAGGCGAGCGGGGGATCGCGATCCCGCCTGCCGCACCGCCCGCCTCCTGCACCGCCCGCACCGCCCGCAACCCTCCCCCTGCACCACCCGCCCACATAATATCATTCAGGGGTGCAGGGGGAGGAATAACATATATATTCTGGGCATTGTAAAGTTTCTGATCCCCGCGGTCAGGGACCGCGGGGATCAGAAACGGCAAAAAGCGCATCAAACCGCAGGTCTGAATTGACCTGCGGTTTGTTGCGATCGCCGACATGGGGGGGTCACGGGACCCCCCCGCGCATTTAGCCTAGGTGCCTGCTCAATGATTTGTGCAGGCACCTTGTTCCGATCACTGCCAGCCGGGCGGCAGTGATCGAAACAACACATGACGTACCGGTACGTCATGTGTCCTTAAGTACCAGGGCATCATGACGTACCGGTACGTCATGTGTCCTGAAGAGGTTAAAAAGTGGGTTTTGGAAATTTTCTGAAAAATTTCAAGATTTGCTTACAAACTTCTATGCCTTCTAACGTCCCCCAAAAAATAAAATGGCATTCACAAAATGATCCAAACATGAAGTAGACATATGGGGAATGTGAAGTAATAATTTTTGGAGGTATTACTATCTATTATAAAAGTAGAGAAATAGAAATTTGCAAACTTGCACATTTTTCAAAATTTTGGGTAAATTTGGTATTTTTTTTTACTCAATTTTACCACTTTCATGAAGTACAATATGTGACGAGAAAACAGTCTCAGAATGGCCTGGATAAGTAATAGAGTTTTAAAGTTATCACCACATAAAGCAACATATGTCAGATTTGCAAAAAATGGCCTGGTCCTTAAGGTGAAATATGGCAGGGTCCTTAAGGGGTTAAATGTATGTGTATCAGGGATTCTTTACTGTTTGACAAAGGCATGGGTGGTGTCAAAACGAGTCACAGGTATGTGGCAATAAAGAAATACTTTGCAAGTTACAAAGTGTGAGTGACGTTCCTTCTTGATTACTACAATTATATGGGGCGCCAACCCTAGGACACGTACACGGTTGATTTTATTCACAGTGCCGACTGATTTGGATATACACTTATATTATGTATTTTCAATAATATATGAAGCAGAGTTACAAAAGCACTTTATTTTCCAAACCACTTCTTCATATAGAGACCAGAAGGGAAATGGTTGTTTTAGTAATACAAAAGATTATACATCTTTGCTCTTCTATTTCTGTTTTGTTTATGCAGTGAATGCAAATGCCCTTTAAAGGAGAATTTCTCAAAGACCTTTCTAAAAGTATTTTTCACACAAGTAGAAAATTACAGAGACATGTATTTAGAATTGCATCCAGCTGGGTTTATTTCTTCTTGTCTTTTCTGTCGGTACATTTGATGCACACAACCTTGCCCCTGAGCATCAGAATGCTTTATAGTAATTATAATGAAATCCATAGCTATTTACCCTTAAGCAAAGGTGTAATTATTTAGTAGGTGTAGCTTAAACCTACTAATATCCCCATGAAATATCAATCTCTATGTGCAAATTATATGTTGTTTTCAAGCTGATGTGTCGTAAATGTATTCATAACTTTGTCTCTATTGATTTGATCAAGCATTTCATTTATATTTATATATATTTTTTATATATTTATTTATATAACATTCTATTATGTCTATTTAGTTTGATATAGATTTTTTTTTTTTATCCTCATTATTGCCACTGTATTTTATTGTTTATTTCTCGCAAAGTTTAACCCTTTCAGGCCCGGAGTTTTTTTGTTTGTTTTTTGCGTTTTCGTTTTGCACTCCCTGCCTATGTCTGTTCACATAGCTGTTTTTTTGTGGGACAAGTTGTACTTGCCAACGCCACCTTTTAATATTGCATATGATGTAGTGGGAAGCAGGAAAAAAATTTGAAATGGGGTGAAATTGCAGGGAAATAACTAGGTTGCTACCTTCTGGGATAGTTCTAGTGTGGTTTGCAGCAGACCCACTGGCTCCAGGGACTCCAGTGCAAGCTCAGGATGGCGGAAATGCTACAAAACGGCTGCTATGTGTGAATAAGCACTTAGGTTTTGGTAACTTGGAGTTGTGGCTGTAGAGAAACACGAAGACACAGGGAGAAGCTTGCCAGCTGACTCAGACAAGACAAACAAGCTGGATACTGGCTAGGAGCATGGGAAATACAAATGAACTAAGTAGAAAACTGAATTGACAACTGAATACTAGAGGTACTGGGACAAATGGATGGAGCAGGTAAATACTAGAGAGCTAACAGGAAGACAAGTGAGGGATAATGGAGGTAAGATGCTAGAGAATAGCACAAGCTAGGGTTGGGTGATATCAAAAATATTCACATGATAATGATATTAAGAAATGTATAGCAATAACAATATATATATCGTGATAAATGCCCATTTAGAAGAAAAATGGAATGCTGGAGATGGCAACAATCATAGAAAATGGGACATACTAGCGGAAAACCCTGGTTAATGGGTTGTTTGGAGTGTGTCCATCATGAGTGCACTTTGTTATAAAGGGCACATTGACATCATAAACATGCCTTTCAGCCAAATAAAACATTGGGGGTCATTTACTGAAGACCGGTGCTTCCCATATGGGTCTTAGTCCCTACACACTGCAACCATATTACCTTAGCCCTGGCCTCTCCGCATAGCAGCCCCCCCAAGTGCAGTGACTATTATCCACCACCCAGTGTCAGACTGGGGTGCCTAGGGCCCACCAGTAAAATTTATTTTTGAGGCCCACCATACGGATACATTCAAATATTGCCTGTTCACACAGCAGCAAGATACTACCAGATGACTGAATACTGGGGTTGTGTCTATAATAATAAACTGGGGAGTTTCCGCAAAGGGGAGAAACCTCCTCAACTTGCTGCAGGACCACTTTATGGGCCAGTTTGTAGAAGCTCCCACTAGGGGCGATGATCTGTAGGATCTGGTAATTTCTAATGATGCAGAGCTTGTTGGTAATGTTACTGTTTGAGAAACACTAGGTAATAGTCAAGAAATCTACAGTACGTCCAGTTGCCTTGATTTATTCTTTACAGATATATACCATGACCTGGATAAATGAGAACCTTCACAGACACTAGGTAATAGTGACCACAATATAATTATACTACAAGAAAATTTAGACTAGAACATTCAGAATCACAGGTGCATATCCATGAAGCAAACATGATTATAAGAAATAAAAAATAATGCCTGGTAGATGGGCCCGACACACGTTTGATCAAATATGTGCGCTAAGTGCTTCCATTAACTCATTTATAGTCGGTATTATACCACTTTTATTTAGAATGACCACCATTTCTTAGCTCTATTGTTTGTATGTATAATGGTGTGCAGTCATTTTCTTTTTTATAATCATGTTTGCTTCATGGATATGCACCTGTTATTCTGAAGGTTCTAGTGCAAATTTTCTTGTAGTATTAATTGAGGGTAGCGCCTCTTTTAGACTGAACACGCCCATCTACCCGGGGCTTCTGAGCAGAGTATGTATGTAGCTGGTCTCTACACTGCCCTGAATATTGTAGGCTTAAGTAAGTGCAAAGAGAGGCAGTATACTAGTGTTAGGGACCCATCTGCTGAAGCCACCTTGACGCCTGGTAGATGGGCCCGACACACGTTTGATCAAATATGTGCGCTAAGAGCTTCCATTAACTCATTTATAGTCGGTATTGTATCACTTTTATTTAGAATGACCCCCATTTCTTAGCAATATTGTTTGTATGTATAATGGTGTGCAGCCATTTAGTTTTTTTTATAATTATGTTTGTTTCATGGATATGCACCTGTGATTCTGAAGGTTCTAGTCTAAAATCTCTTGCAGTACAATACTAGTGTTAGATACTGCTGTTATATTCTGGGTTTAAAAAAACACCCATTTTTGGCAAGACCCCCCATCTGGGGTCTTTGCTGAATTTGTGACAGCCAAATACAAACTTTAAATACTGCAGTTATATGATTGTTTAAAAAAAAAACACCCATTTTGGGCAAGATAATACATTTTCGACCGTTGCTGCATTTCTGGTAGTCCAATACTAGTTAGATACTGCTGTTATATTCTGGGTTTGAAAAAACACCCATTTTTGGCAAGACCCTAAATTTGGGGCCTTTGCTGCATTTCTGACTGTGAAATACAAGCATTATATACTGGGTTTAAAAAAAACACCCATTTTGGGCAAGATAATACATTTGCGGTTTTTGTTGCATTTGTGACAGTCACATACAAACTTTAAATACTGCAATTATATTCTGGGTTTAAAAAAACACAAATTTTTTGCAAGACCCTACATCTGGGGCCTTTGCTGCATTTGTCACAGTCAAATACTAGCGTTAGATACTGCTGTTATATTCTGGTTTTAAAAAAACAACAACATTTTGGGCAAGATAATATATTTGCGGTCTTTGTTGCATTTGTCACAGTGAAATACAAGCTTTAAATACTGCAATTATATACTGGGTTTAAAACAACAACCATTTTGGGCAAGACCCTACATTTGGGGCCTTTGCTGCATTTGTCACAGTCAAATACAACCAGTCAATACTACAGTTACATTGTTGGTTGACAATTTAACATATTTTGGGACCGTGAAGTAATTGTATAAAATTCACCTATGACACTGTTGTGTGACCTTAAGAAATGTTTCCTCTTTATGACACCGACATATCCTTACTCTCAGTGAACTTAATTGTTGACTATTGGCGATTACATTGTCGCCTGACATAAACCATCTGTAACAGTCGCGTACACACATACACAGGGGGGAGGGAAGTAACCACCCTCACTCCTGGCCCTGCCAACTTGCCTCCCAAGTCCTAATGACAGGGGACAACTGGACGGCAATCCCTAGCTGGGAATAAGTGCAGGGAGGACAGACCAGACAAACAACAGAACGTGAACGGACCAAGTCAATACCAGTAGGAGTAAGCAGAGAATAGTCAGGAGAAGCCGGGGTCATAAATACTTGGAGAGTCGTGAAATACCAAAGGAGTCAGCAGAGGATCGTCAGGGGGAAGCCGGGGTCAGAATACCATGAGAGCAGCAAAGTACACAAGGAGCAGGCAGAGGATCGTCAGGAAATCAGCAGAAGGTAAGTATGCCAGGTCAGACAAAATCACAGGTGGAACCTAAATAACAGGCAACCTGTGGCCAGCAGGCTGCCTGTTTAAATACTGACTAGCAGGGGTCATGTGTTGTGGCCAGTGTCACATGACTCACCCTGCTGCAAATGGCTGAGCACCGAGTGCCCAGCTCGGTGCTCAGGCTTACTCTGGTTGCTGGGGGAACTGAGGATGCCGGCCTCGCTAAGGAGACGTGTGCGGCCGGGTCCGTCCCACCCCCCCATCACCCAGGCGGCAGGTCAGTGATAAAGTCCATCCATATATGGGACCAGGGTCTACTGGGAATGGGTAGGGGTCGTAGGTCACCAGCAGGGCGAGTCCTAGGGGTTTTAGACCTAGCACAAACCTTGCAGGCCGACACATAGGACTTGACATCCCTAGTTAGAGTGGGCCACAAATATGATCTAGAAACCAGCTCCTTAGTGCCCTCAATACCAGGATGTCCACAAAAAGCAGAATCATGACACTTACCCAACAGTTGGAGACAAAACTGTACGGGAACAAACAACTTATCTGTTGGGGTGGGTGCCGGGGCCAGATGTTGTTCAGCCTTAATGAGAGCCGAGATATCCTGGTTCAAGGCTAATACAAAGATATTAGCTGGTAGAATGGGTTGAGGTGGTGCATCTGTAGGCTGAAACGCACGGAAGCTCCGAGACAATGCGTCAGCCCTCACGTTTCTACTTCCTGGCCTGAAAGTAATGGAGAAATCAAAACGTGTAAAAAACAATGCCCATCTGGCCTGACAGGGATTTAACCTCTTAGCAGACTTGAGAAACATTATGTTCTTCTGATCAGTGACAACAGTGACACATTGTTTTGCCCCCTCCAGAAAATGCCTCCACTACTCAAACGCCCATTTAATGGTCAGCAATTCGCTATTCTCTATGTCATAGTTTCTCTCGGTGGGGGGAAATTTTCTGGAAAAGAAGGCACAAGGCCTCAGTGCTAGCGGACCCCTGCCACGTCCTCGGACGCATCCACCTCCACAATAAAAGGTTTCCCCTGATCTGGCTGGATCAGAATGGGAGCGCTACTGAATGCCTTCTTTAGGGTTTCAAATGAAGTTAAGGCCTTAGTAGACCAATCCTCCAAATCCACCCCTCTCTTAGTGAGGTCGGTCAATGGTTTAGCAATTACCGAAAAACTCTTTATGAATTTACGGTAGTAATTGGCAAACCCTAGGAAACGTTGTAAGGCCTTTAAGGATGATGGTCTTACCCATCCCTTAATCGCTAGTACCTTACTAGGATCCATTTTGAAGGTGTGAGAAGTCAGAAAATGACCTAGAAATATTATCTCCTGTACACCAAAGGCACATTTCTCTTGTTTAGCGGATAACTGATTCTCCCTCAAAACCTTCAACACTTGTCTAACATGAAACACATGAGATTTGAAATCAGGGGAAAAAATCAAAATGTCGTCATGGTAGACAATGACAAATTTACCCAAGAACTCCTTGAGAATATCGTTCATTACGTTTTAGAAAACAGCTGGGGCATTGCTGAGTCCAAAAGGCATAATCGGATATACAAAGTGTCCAGCTAGAGTATTGAACGCTGTCTTCAATTTGTCTCCCTCCTTGATTCGGATTAAGTTATATGCCCCTTTCAGGTCAATCTTAGAAAACCAGGCCGCCCATAGTACCTGGTTAAACAAATTAGGAATCAATGGGAGAGAGTATTTATTTCGGATAGTAATCTTATTTAATTTCCGGTAATCGATACAAGGTCTGAGACCACAATCCTTCTTCTTAACAAAGAAAAACCCTGCCCCAATCGTAGAGACAGATAATTCAATATGCCCCTTAATGAGACTTTCTCTAATATAATCCTCCATGGCCTTGCATTCAAGCTTAGAAAGATTATAAATACGCCCCTTAGGAAGCCTGGCACCCTCTACTAATTCTATGGCACACTCACTGTTTTGAGTACTCCACCAACATCGCCAGTGCTGATCTCCGTTCTCAGCGTTACTATCCCACTTCTATGCCTCCTTGAAAAAATGCTTTCAGGCCAGTCATTCGCAAGTGGCTCCGAGGGTGGGTTTTTGCACCCACAAACGGCAGGTATACAATTGTCCAGCAAGGGCAAAGTTCTGGAGGATGATGAGGTGGAGGATATGGAGGAGGAGGAACCGTGTTCACAGCAGGGTGGCACCCAAACCAGCTCATGGCCATCACTGGTGTGTGGCTGGGGGGATACAGAGGAGACAGACGATACACCTCCAAAAGAGGACAGCTTGTAGCTGCCTCTAGGCAGCCTGGCACACATGAGCGATTACATGCTGCAGTGTCTCTGCAATGACCGCCGATTTGCCCACATTCTAACTTGTGCTGATTACTGGGTGGCCACGCTGCTGGATCCCCGTTACAAGGACAACGTACCGTCCTTAATTCCGTCACTGGAGCGTGATCGTAAGATGCGCGAGTACAGGCGCACACTGGTGGACGCACTGCTGATGGCATTCCCACCTGACAGCGGGGGCACAGTTGAAGCACAAGGCGAAGGCAGAGGAGTAGGAAGAGGTCACCAACGCAACTGGGGCACCACCAGCTCCTCAGAAGGCAGGGTTAGCATGGCCGAAATGTGGAAAAGCTTTGTCAGCATGCCACAACAACCAGCACCACCAGCTGATATAGAACGTCTTAGCAGGAGGCAGCATTTCAGCAACATGGTGGAGCAGTATGTGTGCACACGCCTACACGTACTGACTGATGGGTCTGCCCCCTTCAACTTCTGGGTCTCAAAATTGGGCACATGGCCTGAGCTTGCCCTTTAAGCCTTGGAGGTGCTGGCCTGCCCTGTAGACAGTGTATTGTCTGAACGTTTGTTTAGCACGGCAGGGGGCGTCATCACAGACAAGCGCAGCCATCTGTCCACAGCCGATGTGGACAAGCTCACGTTCATTAAAATGAACCAGGCATGGATCCCACAGGACTTGTCCATACCTTATGCAGAATAGACCTGTATACCGGCCTTACCCAGCCATTTTTATACTATAGCGCAATTGCTCATTGTTGTATTTTTGATATTTTCCATTCTTTTGGGGTGTACCCTAATTTAAACAAAAAGTACTACCTCCTCCTCCATCACCACTTCCACCTACACCGCTATGTCCACCGCTTCCTCAACCTCTTACTCCATATGGACCTCCACCTCATAGATCAAGATTTTTTTTTTTTTTTTTTGCGTATTTTATTTTATTTTATTTCATGTCAATTGACTAATTTGGCTGATACATTGTTGGGTTACATATCCCAAATTTTTGGCTGTGATATACCCCTGCTCTACCTAGTGGACACGAAAATACATTTCACTAATTTGCTTGTTACATAGTTGGGTGACATTCACCAATTTTTGGCTGTGATATACCCCTGCTCTACCTAGTGGGCAAGGAAATACATTTCACTAATTCATCTGTTACATTGTTGGGTGACAAATGCTCATCTTTTGCGCTAGAAAGTACATTTGCGGCCTACACTGCATTTAGGACAGTACGAATAAGGTGAGGCCAGAACAAGTACAGACTATAGTAGATTGGGGGTCTGACAGTGCCTACAGTTCCTTTGCATTGTCTCCTACAGTACAGCCTATGGCCATCTGTCTTTCAACTCATCCCCTTGCAAATCAGGCAAGCAGTCTGAGACCCAAGTCATGCAGCAGTCTGTTATGCTTTTTGATGACTCTGCTGACAGGGTTTCTGTGGAACATCCAGTTCCACAGAAAAGTGGAAGAGATTGAGTGCACTGATGCCCAACCACTTATGTTTCAGGATGAGGACATTGGAAGACCACTGCAGCACGTCTCTAATGATGACAAAACACAGGTGCAAACTGCTGCAGCTTTCTGCAGTATGCAGACCGACAAGAAGGGCAGGGGTAAAGAGTGGGTGGAAGATGATATGGAGGATAATGAGATACTAGACCCCACGTGGAATCAAGGTCATACGAGTGACCTGTCTAGTTTGGAGGAAGAGGTGGTGGTCACACAGAGGCACCAGCACAGCAAAAGAGGGAGCAGGGTGCAAACGCGTCTGTTACATTCTTGGGTGATATTTTGCCATTTTTGCCGTGACTAAACCCCTGCTCTGCATAGGTGACAGGGACATAAATTTAAAAAAATCGTCTGTTACATTGTCAGGTGGCATTTTACCAATTTTGCCGTATGCAAACCCTTGCTCTGCATAGGTGACAGGGACCTATTTTTTTTTAAATCGTCTGTTCAATTGGTGGGTGACATGAACACAATTTTGCAATGAATAAACCCTTGCTCTGCATAGTTGACAGGGCCCCACATTTGTAAAAATTGTCTGTTCCATTGGTGGGTGACAATAACCCATTTTTGCCAATGAAAAACCCCTGCTCTGCATAGGTGACAGGGACTTAAATTTCTAAAATTTGTCTTTAATTGACTCGTGCCACCCCCTTTCATTCAATCCTTCCGCTTTAACAACTTTTACCACATTTCCACTCGATCACACTTCAGCTATTGACCTCCCTTGGATGTGGTATCCCTTTCTCATGCTGCCTCTCCGGCATGGAACCCTGATTCACCGCTAAACGTGATCAACATGGTAGGCACAGAAAAGAACACCGAAAGTTGATAGAGCAGATATCCAATTAGATTGTGGACATCACGAGGACGTGCGACATGGTGGAGCAGTATGTGTGCACACGCCTACACGTACTGACTGATGGGTCTGCCCCCTTCAACTTCTGGGTCTCCAAGTTGGGCACATGGCCTGAGCTTGCCCTTTACGCCTTGGAGGTGCTGGCCTGTCCTGCAGCAAGTGTATTGTCTGAACGTGTGTTTAGCACGACTGGAGGGGGTTATCACATGTTATATTTCCTAATGTTTTGGGGTGTACCCTAATTTAAACAAAAAAAATTAAAATCAAAACCAAAAACCAGTGTTGGCTACCTCCTCCTCCTCCACCGCCGATCCACCTACACCGCCACATCCACCATCTCCTCAACTTTGTACTCCATATGGACCTCGTCCTCCTAGATCAAGATTTTATTTATTTTTTTAATCTATTTTATGTTATTTTAAGTCATTTCCCTATCCACATTTGTTTGCAGAGCACTTGCCATGCTCTTAACCACATTTTGTTGCCAATTGCAGCCCTCTATCCCTTTCCATTACTTTTTTTAGAGCCATTTTAGTGCTCCAAAGTTCGGGTTCCCATTGACTTTAATAGGGTTCGGGTTCGGGGTCAAGTTAGGGTCAAGTTCGGGTCCCGAACTTGAACTTTTTTGTGAAGTTCAGCCGAACCTGTCGAACCCAATCATCCAGGTGTCCTGTCAACTCTATTTGTGTTTTAACCCTGCTACATCTGTACTGTAAAAAGGGCAATAAAAGACAAAAAGAGAACATTTAAAAAATACAAATCTGAGGGGTCAGCTGTAGCATTTGAAGATTACAAAGGGCTTAATAAAATCTGTAAAAACGAGATAAAATTAGCAAATATACAAAACGAACAGCAGGTAGTAAAAGGGAGCAAAACAAATCCCAAAAAATTGTTGAAATTCCTGTATATTCAATTGTATATAAAGTGTAAGTGCTGCAAAAAATTACAAGCAAGAGGCACTCCGAAACAGCCTGTATATCACACAAAGGAAGGCCTCATTCACATTGTGGTACAATTGCTCAGGTAGTGGGACTCCTACACTCATAAAGCCTATGCACTAAGTGAAAGGGCTACCAAAAATTACCAGGAACCGGCACTGCAAAACACCCTTTGTTACACATAAAGGAGGGCATCATACACACCCTTGAAAAATTATGATTGATGGCCTGCTGGTGACCCTCAAAAACATTTGGAGCAAGGGCCTGATTATCTGACCATCTAAAACCTTTGGGGGGAGGGACTCTAGATAACAACTGGGCAATTGCACGTCCCCGTGATGGCAACGATCCATTTGGATGTCTGCCCTATCAACTTTCGATGTTGTTTTCTGCGCATACCATGGTGAACATGGGTAACGAGCAAGTTATTAAAGTTCAAGCATGCAAGGAAGGCAGCAGGTGCGCAGCAATTACCCACTCCCGACTCGGGGAGGTAGTGACGATAAATAACAATACAGCACTCCTAAGAGGCCCTGTTATTGGAATGAATACACTTTCCGTTAACAAGGATCTATTGGAGGGCAAGTCTGGTGCCAGCAAAACTCAATGTGCCATCATGGTGAGGATTGTGTTGACTGGACACTTGGCTACTGAGACCGGGCTTGTAGGTGAGGGTCTGTTGCCACTTTATTGACTCTAGATAACTTCTAGGCGAACGCACGTGATGGCGAAAATCCATTTGGATGTCTGCCCTATCAACTTTGGAGAAATTTTTCAACAAGGACCTTTTGGTATAGCACCGTTTTGCTTGTCCTCTCCACCAGAGGAATAAGAGATGAGAAGTTCTCTTTGTAGCGGGGGTTGAGAAGGGTGAACAAACAGTAATCTGTGTTATCTAAAATGTGTATAACACACGGGTCGTGGGAAAGGCAGCCTAACATAAAGTCAGCCATGTGTGCCAGAGTACCAACAGGCAAGACTTCGCCGTCATCATCAGAAGGTGAGCTGACCCTGTAAAAGATTGTAGGTGAGGGCCTACAGGTGAGCTGACCCTGTAAAACATTATATGCGAGGGCCTGCAGTTGAGCTGACCCTATAAAACATTATATGCGAGGACCTGCAGTTGAGCTGACCTTGTAAAACATATACGAGGGCCTGCAGTTAAGCTGACCTTGTAAAAAATTATATGCGACGGACTGCAGGTGATATAACCCTGTAAAACATTATATGCGAGGGCCTGCAAGTGAGCTGACCCTGTAAAACATTATATGCAAGGGCCTGCTCCTGAGCTGACTCTCTAAAACATTAGGAGCGAGGGCCTGCTGGTAAGCTGATGCTCTAAAACATTTTATGCGAGTGACTGCTGGTGAGCTGACGCTGTAAAACATTATATGTGAGTGCCTGCAGGTGAGCTGAAGCTCTAAAACATTATATGCAAGTGCATGCTGTTCAAATTATGCACTAAAAACATTATATGCATGCTGTACAGCTGCCTCTCTAAAACATTATTTTCAAGTGCATGTTGTTCAGCTGATGCTCTAAAACATTATTTGTGAGTGCCTTTAGGTGAGGTGATGCTCTAAAACATTATTTTCAAGTCATAGAAAAAAGGAAAAATAATCCAGCTTCTTCTTCAATGTGGCAGCTTTTATTAAACGTAGTGCATTAAAAACCATGCAGTCCATGTCAACACGTTTCGGATCCCCTTAATGCTGATCCTTAATCATGACTAGTGTTGATCACGAATATTCAAATTTCGAATTTTTATCGCGAATATAGGTACTTCGAAAATTCGTGAATATTTTGAAGTTATATATATTCGTGAATTCGAATATTCGAATTTTCGATTTTTTTGCCGATTTTTTTCCCCCCGATTTTTTTTTTTTTTTTTAAATCAGTACACATGATCCCTTCCTGCTTCTAGCTTGTGGGCAACATAGTAGTGTTTGCGAATTTTGCTATAACTTCGTTTTTTTGAATATTCGCTATATTGCTATATATTCTTGTTTTAGAATATTACGAATATTCGAAAAAACGAAGTTATAGCAATATAGCGAATATTCGAAAAAAACGGATATAGAGCAATTTAGCTAATATAGTGCTATAATCTTTTTTTTTATAGTTGTAATTTTTTTCCAATCTGAACTTCAGATGAGAAAAAAATTACAACTATTAGAGAAAGAAGATTATAGCACTATATTAGCTAAATTGCTCTATATTTGTTTTTTTTCAAATATTCGCTATATTGCTATATATTCTTGTTTTAGAATATTACGAATATTAGAAAAAACTGTTATAGCAATAGTGAATATTCGAAAAAAAATCGAATATAGAGCAATTTAGCTAATAGTGCTATAATCTTCTTTGTCTAATAGTTGTAAGTTGAAAAATTCGCAATAAAAAAATCGAATCCGAAAATTTGAATCCGAAAATTCGCATATTACACAATCATTACCTTGCCGATTTTTGGAGTAAAAAAAAATCGTGAATTTTCGAATATTCGACAAATATTCTAAAAAATATTCGCGAAATATCGCGAATTCGAATATGACCCCTGCTGCTCATCACTAATCATGACCAAGGATCATTAAGGATCAGCATTAAGGGGATCCGAAACACGTTGATATAGACTGTCGTATGGTTTTTAATGCACTACGTTTAATAAAAGCTACCACATTAAAGAAGATTATTTTTCCATGATTAAGAATTTTTCAGCACTTGCGGACGTGATGACGTGATTGCGCACTGTCACGCTCTCGCTCCCCCCTCAACGCCGAAGGCTTTCCGATCTACCTCCACTGCCATGGAGTGAGCGTCCTGTCTGAACGACGATATTGAGAGCCTGAATCTGTGCTGACCCTGCGCTGACCCTCTCTTGTGCCGAATTACTCACAGGCATCGGACTGCTTGTTTTCTGTGGGAGGTACAGGTGTGGATGTCCTGAGCGCTGTCTCTCCCTCCCTGTTGTGTGCGTCCTGGGTTGTGCTCGGCGGTGTCCGCTCCATGCGCTGAGTCACCTGTTTGCCGTCTGGTGGAACTGGAAGATTTGCGGTCCGGCTGGCTTCCTGTGCCGGTGTTGGGTCTGTGGGGGTCTCCGGGCTCCCTGTCTGTCTCCGGTGATTTCATCTTCCTGCTTATTTCTGGTTGGACGGGGCGTGAAGACCGGTGATTCATCTCCATGCCTTCCTGGATTGGTGCTGGGATCCGGATCGGACTGCGAATATCTTGGTTGAGTGAGATCTAACCTGATTGGCCCCCCTCCGTAGATATTGTGTTCTTCCTTGTGATTGTCTGGCTTCCTCGACTCCTCAGCTAACCACAGCTAATTACAGTTCCCCCTTTTTCTAACCCCTCATCACCGAGTTTTTTTTTTGTTTTTTTTTCAACTAACAACTTATACTAACTTTCTGCTACTGATTATTTGGAAATCGAGCCAAAAGAAAAGGAGAGAAGGAGAGAAGGAAGGGGAAAAAAGTAAGAAAAAAGAAAGGGAAAGAAGATAAAAAAGAGAAAAATAAAAATATACCAAAAAAATTTAAAAAAATACATAAAAATCAATAAATAAAGGGGGGCTGAGGAGGGGGTGAGAAGGAAGAAAGGAAATAAAGAAGGAATAAAGGAAAGAAAAAGGAAAAAAGGGGCCAAAGGAGAGAAAACAGAAAAAGAGAAAAGAAAAAAAGAAAGGAAGGAAAAGGGAAAAAGGAAAAGAAAAAGAGAAAGAAGAGGGAGGAAGAGAAAGGGAAAAGGCAAAGAAAAAAAAAATGGCCCCTAAACAGAATAGATGCTCAACAGACCTGACTGGGGGTAAAGCAATGCAGAAACAAGTAGAGTCTGCTAGAATTAACCAGTTTCTGAGATCCCCAAATTTAAGCACCAGGTCGGGATTAAAAGTGAAGCCGGATATCAGCACGAGAAAGAATATTTCAGAACATAGCCTGGAGGAGGCAATTGAGGGGGACCCTCATGTCGGAGAGTGGGAGACGTTTATGGATAACTCCTCTCCATTAGAAGAAATTATATCAGCTGTTAAAAATAATGGAAAGGCGATACAAAGTATGGCAGTGCAATTGGGGTCAATACAGACAGATGTTCTTATTATAAAGGACGATTTGACAAAGATCCGGGATAGAATTAAAGAACTAGAAAATACAGTGATTAAATTGGAGCAAGAGCGAAAACATTAAAAGAATAGAACACTACATTAAAAATAGATTATAACTACCTGAAAAAAAAAAACGCTTGATTTAGAAGATCGGTCAAGAAGATCTAATGTACGAATTATTGGACTGACAGAGGATGTGGATGATAAAAATCTAGTAGGAATACAATCCATTAGTTCGGGGAGGAATATTTTTCACCCTTATTTTTAATCGAAAGGGCCCATCGAATCCCTAGGGGTAAACCCATTTCGGGGCGGCCGCCAAGGACAGTGATAATTAAGATCTTGGGCGCTTCTGATAGAGATATGATTTTGAGGCGAGCACGAGATTCCCCCTCGATTTTGCATAATGGATAAGAGACACACTTTTCTGGATGTTAAGAAACGTCTTCAGTCCAAGGACATTAGTACTCTTTTTTTATATCTGGCTTAATTAAGGATTGTGTTTGATGATAGTGTTCTCTTTTTTGATACTCCAGATGCAGCTGCTGATTGGTTAGACCAGAATTTTTTTTTAAATTTGTTGTTGTTTTTTTTGTTTTACTATTTTTGGAGGATCGGCTGAGGGAGTGGGGGAGGGATGGTCCTAGTTAGGGGGTCTGTCATAGTTAGTGATGGAGCAAGAGGGTCACGGGGTTTTGGGAGGGAGGGGGCGGAATATCGGGGTATGCTGCCTGCCCAGGGTGGGGGCGTTTTCTTTTTTTCCCTTTTGTTGTTGAGTAATGGTTAAGATTTTATCTTGGAATGTCAGGGGCCTTGGAGAGAGAGCTAAAAGACAGGCAGTGATGGATGCAATTCGGAGCTATCTCCCCGCAATAGTCTGGTTGAAACTCATTTTTCAGGGATGGTAACCCCTCATTTAATAGTTACTCTAGAGGGGTATCAGTCTTGATACACCAAGCAGTGGATTTTGTCTTGACCGATTCCTGGATAGATGATCAAGGAAGATTTGTTTTTCTCTATGGTATACTTTGGGGTCAGCCATATATCCTCGCTTTTTTTATATACCTCCCCCATTCTCCTTGCACCCACTGAATTGCCTGTTGTCTTTTGTGGAACGGTGGTCAGATTGTCGGGTGGTTCTGACAGGTCACTGCTGTCACGTTTCTGCTGAGAGACAGGCTTTGTGGATGTGTGGGAGTATATGGGGAGGGGAAAGAGTGCCTTCTCATGTGTTACAAAAGGAGGGAGGTCACTGTCCACTATTGACCTGGCATTGACCACTAGAGACAATATTAGAAATATTAAATCAGTTAAATACGGAACGAGAACTCTCTCAGATCACTCTCCCCTCTCAAAAGAAATTCTGGTAGGGTCAGGTCAAATCAGATTCTTTATTTAGACTGAACCCATATTGGTTGTCTATAATGGATGACCATCAGTTTATCAAAAAACAGACAACTTCCTTTTGGCAGATTAACTACCCCTCAGCTGGTGTTGGCTGTGTATGGGATACCTTGAAGGCCTACATGAGAGGGTTGCTCATTAGCAATATCTCTGCACTAAGAGGATCATTCAAGAGAAGAGAGAAGGAATTAATTAACTTTGTGGCTAATACTATGGAGCAGTTTATCATTCAAAAAACAGAACAAAATAGAGAAAAAATGCAGAAAGCCAGTCAGGACCTTAAAAAGCTTCTCTTGTATAAGGCCCACCATAGTTTGTTTTGTAAGGGACAGAAATATTTTTCAGAGTCAGGACGACCAGGCAGGCTCTTAGCTAGGATAGTTAAGCAACAAGAGAACAGGAGGAAGGATATAACTGGCATTTGTGGGCCTGACGGTAGGATCGTACAAGATTTGCAGGGTATAGCTCAGGTTTTTCGGGAATATTTTGCAGCGGTCTATAGGGCGGCTCCTCCTGTGCCGGACAGCCTCGTGGACGCTTATCTGAATGGTCTTTCTTTTCCGGTTCTTTCTGAAGGCCAGAGGGTCTTGCTGGAAAGGGAGATAACCGTCCATGAGATCCATTTGGCCCTTGGGTCAATATCGGGTAGTTCGTCCCCAGGGCTGGATGGCCTTCTGTATGAATTTTATAGGAAATATGGGGATATAGTCCTCCCGTATCTTTTAGAAGTATTCACAAAGGGGCTGCAGGGAGAAGGCCTCCCGACCTCCATGTATGAGGCACTGAAAGTTTTAATTCCAAAAAAAGATAAAGATATTTTGGAGATAGGTGCTTATAGACCTATTTCTTTACTTAATACTGACATTAAGCTACTCTCCAAGGTCCTGGCTAACAGAATTTCCAAGGTGATTACATCACTAATTCACTCAGACCAAAATGGGTTTATGCCCGGGAGGGGTACCCATTATAATATACATCGTTTGTTTGCTAATATTCAATCCTCCGGGAGGACCGCCCGCTCGATCCTGTCGTTAGATGCCACAAAGGTCTTCGACAGGGTTGAGTGGAATTTCCTTTGGAGGATGATGGAAAGAATGGGATTTGGTCCAAGGTTCATAGCCATGGTCCGTTTGCTTTACAAATCCCCCTCGGCCAAACTTAGGACCAATGGGACCCGGACTAGGACTCTGATGTTGGGGAGAGGCACCCGTCAAGGCTGTCCTCTTTCGCCACTCCTATTTAACATTTATATTGAGCCTCTAGCCATAAAAATCAGACAGGATTCGGGATTGCGGGAGATCAGGATCAGATTTCTTTGTATGCAGACGATATTCAGTTTTTTATGCAACAGCCCAATATTACCCTGCCTAAAGTTATGGAGATTGTAGAATTGTACTCCAGGGTCATGGGCCTGGAGGTAAATTGGTCCAAAACTACTCTTCTCCCTATAGATAAGTCACAATTGTTACTGGAGAATCTACCTCTGGACCTGGGGGTTGAGGATTCCATGAAGTACTTGGGGATAAATGTCTCTGCTAATATTCAGGACTATGTTCAACTTAATTTACTCCTGGCCATTATGAAGATTAGATCTAAAATTAAAATATGGCATTGGTTCACCGTTTCGAGAGGAGAAAGGGTCTCCTTGGTGAAAATGATAGTTCTTCCCCAACTACTTTTTGTTCTCCGAAACTCCCCGGTTTGGATAGAGGACAAATTATTTAAATTGATAGAGAAGATGATTAATTATTTGTTATGGGGGAGAAAGCGGGTAAGGCTGAAACTGGATTATTTTTCAATGCCGCTGGAACAGGGGGTTTGAACCTTCCCAGATTCAGGGGATATTTTATTGCGTCTCAGCTATGTTTTTTTCATGAGTGGGAGACCAGCCCCTTATGTAAAAAATTAGTGGATCAATTTGGTTTTCCTGACTTCTTTACTCTATTAGAGTCAGGATGCCTAATGAATCGGAGGCAGGAGTTTGGAAGTTTTGTTAAGCTTGTTACCAGGGCCTGGAAATTGATCAGGAGCTGGCTTTCTATCACATCCTCATTAGTTTGCACTCCCCTATGGCAAAATCAAAGTCTTCCAGTGTTGGAAGACTTTGATTGCCAGCAGTACTGGAGGTCTAAGAATATTTACTACATAGCATAAGTAGTTGGTGATGGTCAGATCCTCTTGCTTGAGGAGATCGTGCAGAAGGAAAACACAGGAGAAATAGCTTGGTTTAGATATTTTCAGTTACGATTGGCACTTTGTAGTATCGTGGATAGACCTTTACTAAGTATAGATACGTCGAGTTTTTTGCACAGCTTAATAAAGCAAAAGAATTATGTTAAGGCTAAGATAGCTTATTGCTCTAAACACTTAATTAGGGCACGTTTTATGGATTGTCTCTCGCCTGGACAAAAGTCCTGGAGACTCACTTATCCTAACCTATCTTCTGAGGCCTGGGAAAGTGTTTTGCAGAATATGGGTTTGGTTTCCTTTAGTTTTAACCACATAGTTGTTCAGATTATTATTATGCACAGGAAATATGTAACGCCGCTGTGGCTTCAGAGGCCTGGACTGCGAAATAACTCCAACTGTAAACGTTGTGGGAGCCCGAATTCAGACTATCTTCATCTGTTTTGGGATTGCCCCCTTTTAGATAGTTATTGGGGTGCAATACAAGAACTTCTTGTGCGGCGACTGCAGATGGAGCTTCCTTGCCAGCCTCAGCTATGGATCCTTGGGGATCTGTCTGCTCTATACTGCCAGAAGCCAGAGCAGTGCTTTTTGACTAGGGTGATGTTTTTGGCCCGTCTCCTGATCTCCAGGTCCTGGTTTGCAGCACCCCCTCCTCATGTTAACCTCCTCTGGACCGCGTAACGCACGGATGCGTCCTGGAGGCGGTCGATTCATTCCTCCTGGACGCATCCGTGCGTCATTTCTCGAGAGGCGAGATTTTGGTCTGAGCCGGCCCGCGCATGCGCATCGCGGGCCGGCAAAAGATCAGGCACAATTTCGTCACCAGCCTGCCAGCCAATGATCGTTGCTGGCAGGCTGGCGATTTTTAAAATCTCCATTCAGAAGCCATCTAACACATTATATTTGTAAATATAATGTGTTAAATGGCTTCCCTGCTCCTCTGCTGGTCCTTTTCATCGGTTGGTCTCAGCAGAGGAGCAGGCATCACAGTGAGTAACACCAAACACCACACATAGCCCCAGATCACCACCCTGCACCCAAATTAACCCCTTGATTACCCCTTCTTGCCCCTGTCAATCACTAGTGAAAGGGAAAAAAGTGATCAGTGTAAACTGTCACTTTTTTTTTTCCCACTGGTATTGACTGTTAGGTTTTAGAGATAGTTTAGGCCCCTTGGCTAGGTAGTTTCGCGATCGTTTAGCGCCCAGCCCACCGCACCGCAGTCACTTATTCGCTGATTAGTGTATCGCTAATCAGCTTTTGAACTTTTATAGTATCTGTAAGTGATCAAAACTGATCACAGTCAGATCTATAATAGTATTAGTGTCACCTTAGTTCACCCTCCACCAAAAACGCAGTGTTTGCCCGATCAGGCCTGATCGGTCGCCCACACGTGCGTTCACCCACTCCCGCCCCGCCGCAGTGACAAAAAATATATATTGCCAAAAAATATATATTTTTTGATCACTGCACAATCACTTTACAAGCGCTGCGGCAGTTTTGATATTTTTTATCAACCGCAGCAGCCTCCGGTACTTCGCTAGCCTCCAATTTGTAAGACAGGCTTGCTTTTTTTCTTGGGTAGTCTCAGGGAATACCCCTAAATTTAGTAGCCCAAATATCAAACAGGGGGTATTCTTCTGAAGAGGCCTACAGGCTTCTGACCCAGTCGGATGAGGAATGGGAACCCTCATCTGATGAATCTAGCGGGTCAGAATATGAACCTGTAGAAAGCAGTGGCAGTCTGACTCAAAGTTTGGACGAGGAGGTTGAGGTCCCTGATAGCACCAGGCGTACCTGGTCCCGTGTCGCTAGACCACAGGTTGCGCAGTATCCGCTTCAAGGGCAGCAGAGTGGGGATGGCGCTATCGGATTACGTGGTGAGGCATACACCAGCAGCGCAGCCCATCCTGGACCTAGTACCAGCACTGCCGTACAACATGGTGAAGTGGCGAGCACCAGAAGGGCAGTTGAAGCTGGTACGGTGGCTTGTGCAGTAGTTACCCCATCGCAGCCACAGCACAGACAGGGCCGTAGAGCCCCTAGAATCCCTGAGGTGCTGGCAAACCCTGATTGGCAGTCCCCAACTTCAGCCGCACCAGTAGTTCCCCCTTTCACCGCCCAGTCTGGAGTTCGGGTTGAGACAGCTCAGATCGGTTCGGCATTGGGATTTTTTGAGCTGTTCTTGACTGCAGAGCTCTTGGACTTAGTTGTGGCAGAAACAAATCGGTATGCCACTCAATTTATATCCGCCAACCCGGGAAGCTTTTATGCCCAGCCTTTCCGGTGGAAACCAGTCCAAGTTTCCGAAATTAAAATTTTTCTGGGCCTTCTACTCAACATGGGTCTAACCAAAAAGCATGAATTGCGGTCATATTGGTCCACGAACCCAATTCATCACATGCCCATGTTCTCTGCTGCTATGTCCAGGACACGATTTGAGACCATCCTGCGTTTCCTGCACTTTAGCGACAACACCACCTCCCGTCCCAGAGGCCACCCAGCTTTTGACCGGCTCCACAAAATGCGGCCCCTCATAGACCACTTCAACCAGAAATTTGCAGATTTGTATATCCCTGAGCAAAACATCTGCGTAGACGAGTCCCTAATACATTTTACCGGGCGCCTTGACTTCAAACAATACATCCCAAGCAAGCGCGCCCGGTATGGGGTCAAATTGTATGAGCTCTGTGAAAGGGCCACAGGCTATACCCACAAATTTCGGATCTATGAGGGAAAAGATCAGACCCTGGAGCCGGTCGGTTGCCCTGACTACCTGGGGAGCAGTGGGAAGACAGTCTGGGACTTGGTGTCACCCTTATTTGGCAAGGGGTACCATCTTTATGTGGACAATTTCTACACAAGTGTGGCCCTCTTCAGGCATTTGTTTCTTGATGTTTCAGATTGGATGCTGTGGCACCGCGTGAACTAGTCGCGCGGGCTTCCCCCAACGGCTCGTTACCACCCGTCTTGCAAGGAGGGAGAGGGCTGCCTTGTGTAACCAAGAACTGCTCGCGGTGAAATGGAGAGACAAGCGTGACGTTTACATGCTCTCCTCCATTCACGCAGACACGACAATCCAAATTGAGCGAGTAACCAGTGTCATTGAAAAGCCCCTCTCAGTCCACGACTATAACCTTCACATGGGAGGGGTGGACTTCAATGACCAGATGTTGGCTCTGTATTTAGTTTCCCGACGCACCAGACGTTGGTATAAGAAGGTGTCTGTATATATGATTCAATTGGCTGCATATAATAGTTTTGTTCTCTACAGTAAGGCTGGGAGAACAGGATCCTTCCTCAAATTTCAGGAAGAGATCATCGAGAACCTCCTGTATCCAGGAGGTTCCGTGGCCCCATCCACCAGTGTAGTTAGCCGTCTACACGAGCGATATTTCCCCAATGTCGTTGCTGGTACCTCAACCCAACCGTCACCCCGAAAAAGATGTCGTGTCTGTAGCAGGAGTGGAATAAGGCGTGACACCTGCTATTTCTGTCCTGACTGCCCTGACCACCCTGCCCTATGCTTAAGGGAGTATTTCCGGAAGTACCACACACAGGTACACTTAGCATAGGGATCACATCTCACAGGACAGGCACACAGGGCTATTAGGGCCCATTCACACACAGCTGCTGCAAACCTCTCCTTTCACCTGGGACAAAGTGCATAATGCACTTCGCCACATCTTTGGGCGATTTGTGCTTTGCACATTGTCCCATGGGGAAGGAGAGGTTTGTCCTATAAAGGTAAAAAAAAAAAAAAAAAAAAAAAAAAAAACACCAGTAAGCAAAAAAGTTAACGTTCAGTTCCAAAAGTTAAATAAAGTTTATATGTTCAGTTCAAAGGTTATTATAAAGTTAATAAAATTTATTGCGTTGCGGCCTGGTTTTTTCTTTTTTGTTTTGTTTTTTTTACCTTCCAGGTGGACCAACCGATCGACTAGCTGCAGCACTGATGTGCATTCTGACAGAAGCATTGCGCTGCTGTCAGATTACACAAAAGTCGGTGTATGCGGCGCTGCAAGACGAGATTTATCCTCTGCAGTAAAAGATACGTTTGCCGAGGCATATGAGCTGAGGAGGCGGCGGTGTTCATATGCTTTGGCAAACACTTTGTATATAAAAAAAAATAAAAAAATCCCGGCAATGATTTATTCATCCACATCGATTGATGTGAATGGAGAAATCGGGTTTGCCAGGGCATACGAGCTAAGTGGGTATGGATGTTGGGTGGAGCTCCTATGTCCTGGCAGACGCCTTTCCCCTCCTTTTTTTTTTGGCAGAGATTTTTTCATCCACATTGATCGATGTGAATGAAGAAATCTGTGCCGTTCATTTTTTTTTTTCAGCCCAGGGGCTGAAAAAAAAAAAAATCTCATTACCTGTATGCTCAATATAAGGAGAATAGCAGAAACTCCTAATGCTGGCCATACATGTAATGATTGTGGAGACCCTCAAATGCCAGGGCAGTACAAACACCCCACAAATGAGCCCATTTTGGAAAGAAGACTCAAAGTTTTGTCCCAAGTTAGCGGAAAGTGAGAATTTGTGATAAAAAACTAAAAAAATAATAGCATTATCACCACTAACCATCTGTGTGGATTCATCAAAGTTTTTTAAAACCTCACAGAGGTCTGATATCAATGCCCACTCTTAGCTTGTGAATAGTGGTAGTTGACTCGAAAGGCGACGACCATGTTGCAGCTGGTATTCCACAACTGCCCTCTGCTGCTCACAAAGCCTGGCCAACATGTGGAATGTAGAGTTACAGCGCGTGCTCACGTCGCACAACAGTCGGTGAGCTGGAAGCCGCAAGCACTGCTACAGCGTTAACAGCCTGGCTGAAGCTGTCAAGATGACTTGCAGAAATGGGCACACACACGGTGCGCCTTCATTAGTAGCTCTGGCAAATTGGAGTAGGTTTTGATAAACCTCTGAACCACTAAGTTTAAGACGTAGGCTAGGCATGGGATGTGTGTCAGGTTGCCGAACTGGCCGCCACCAAGTTACTGCCATTGTCAGACACAACCATGCCTGGTTGTAGGTTGAGTGGCGAGAGCCACAGCTCGATCTGGTCCCTTATACTCTGCCACAGCTCTGCGGCAGTGTGTTGTTTGTCCCCTAAGCAGATCAACTTCAGCACGGCTTGTTGACACTTACCCATAGCAGTGCTACACTGCATCCAGCTACTGACTAATGGCTGACTGCTGCTGGAGGTGGAAGTGGAGGAGGAGGCAGCGGAGGAGGAGAAGTGGAGGTTGGAGCCAGTAACATAGCTGCTGGCGGAGACCCTGATGGACGTAGGGCCCGCAATCCTGGGCGTGGGTAGCATCTATGCCATCCCGGGGTACGTCTCACTCCCGGCCTCCACAACATTCACTCAGTGTGCCGTCAGGGAAATGTAGCATCCCTGGCCACCAGCACTTGTCCATGTGTTCGTGGTTAAGTGGACCTTCCCAGTAACTGCGTTGGTCAGGGCACGGGTGATGTTCTGGGACACATGCTGGTGCAAAGTTGGCACGGCACACCATGAAAAATAGTGGCGGCTGGGGACTGCGTACCGAGGGACGGCCGCCGACATCAGGCTGCGAAAGGCTTTAGTGTCCACAAGCCTAAATGGCAACAATTCAAGGGTCATTAATTTTGAAAGTTGTGCATTTAGTGCTATGGCCTGTGGGTGGGTATTTGCACTTGCATTCAAATAACTGTGTTATGGACATTTGGACGCCGGGCTGGGACAGGGGAGTCGATGTTGTTGCTGATGGTTCATGCGAAGGTCCAGGTTCAGAGCGAGTGGCATCTGGGCCTGCGCCTTTGACAGGGGATTGGCCGGCAGTGCGAAGAGGAGGAAGTGGTGTGACCCACAGACCCAGATTGTGTATCCAGGCGTTTGGCCCACTTATTAGGGTGCTTGGATGCCATGTGGCGGATCATGCTGGTGGTAATGAGGTTGTTAGTGTTCACGCTCCGGCTCATTTTGGTACGGCATAGGTTGCAAACTACCACTCTTTTGTCGTCTCCACTTTCCTCAAAAAAGCACCCTACTGCGTAATACCTACCCCTTGACAAGGTAGATTTACACATAGGGGTGCTCAGTGTAACGGCTTGGTGTGGGCCGACTTCTCCCTTTTGCAACCCCACTGCCTCTTCCAGCCTGTATTGGTGCTGCAGATCCCTCCCCCTCTGTACTGCTGTCCTCGCTCGGCTTTTTACCTTCCCATGTTGGGTCAGTGACCTCATTGTCAACCACATCCTCTTCCACTTCCTCACTCTGCTCATCCTCCTGACTTGAACTAACCACAACCTCAGTGATTGACAACTGTGTCTCATCTTTATCCACCTCGTTAACGAATGATTGCCGTTGACCACCGTCATCTTCTTGAGACTGTGAAGGCTCAAGAGGTTGGCAATCAGGGCACAATATCTCAGTTCCCTCTTCAAGAATGCTGGGCGAGAGGGCCAAATGTAATATTGGCGCTGGAAAGAGCTCCTCAGAATATCCGAGTGTTGGATCATTCATTTGGCAAGCCTCTCCATGGTAGGAGGAAGGATGATCAGAGTGGGGTTTCAGTTGACCAGACTCTTGGCTACAGAGACTGGACTTGGTGGAAGAGAGAATGGTGCTCAACTGACTGCAAGCATTATCTTCAGCAATCCAATCGACAAACTGTTCACACTGGTCTGACTTGGACAGTGTTGTCCTGTGCCATCCAGGTAAGTTGGACATGAAGCTGGGTACAGTGGATGTTTTTTTTTTTTCTTGTGCACTGGCAGCAGGCACAGTTTCATTGCGCCAAGGGCCATGGCCTCTGCGTGCATCATCAGCATCACGCCCACTTCCCCATCGCCTTCTTCATATTAACCACTTCAACCCCCCTAGCTGAAACCCCCTTAATGACCAGGCCACTTTTTACACTTCTGCACTACACTACTTTCACCGTTTATTGCTCGGTCATGCAACTTACCACCCAAATGAATTTTACCTCCTTTTCTTCTCACTAATAGAGCTTTCATTTGGTGGTATTTCATTGCTGCTGACATTTTTACTTTTTTTGTTATTAATCGAAATTTAACAAATTTTTTGCAAAAAAATCACATTTTTCACTTTCAGTTATAAAATTTAGCAAAAAAACCGACATCCATATATAAATTTTTTGCTAAATTTATTTTTCTACATGTCTTTGATAAAAAAAAATGTTTGGGCAAAAAAAAAAATGGTTTGGGTAAAAGTTATAGCGTTTACAAACTATGGTACAAAAATGTGAATTTCCGCTTTTTGAAGCAGCTCTGACTTTCTGTCATGGAACCATGAACCAGACGTACAACAAGAGATAAGTGGGAATAAGAAGGCTTTATTGAAAATCAAGCTGTAAGCAAAAGTCCAAACGGATGGCTAAACCGAAGCAGGGTCTTGCGTAGCCAGAGGTCAGGAACCAGAAGGGTAGTCAGACGAAGCCAGGATCAGGAACCAGCGGGGTAGTCAGACGAGGCCAGGATCAGGAACCAGAAGCAGCAGCAGTCTTAGAAGCATGTGAACACAGGAGGACCAAGCAAGGAACTGAAGCCACAGACCTTCTATATATATGAGCTAGGCATCCAGCTCCTCCCAGTGGGAAGGAGAAGCCGCAGGGTGGGAGGCTACAAGAAACCCAGAAACCAAGATGGCCGCCAGCACATGTCAAACGAAGGAGAACAGCAAGAAGGTAAGACCATGACAGTACCTCCCCCTCAAGGGCCCCTCCTCCGCGGAGTAAGGAACGGTTTCTGAGGGAAGCGTGCGTGGAAGGCTCGGAGCAAAGCAGGAGCATGGACATCTGCGGAGGGAACCCAGGAACGCTCCTCTGGACCATAACCACGCCAATGGACCAAAAACTGCAACCGACCGCGGACCAGGCGTGAGTCCAGGATATTGCTCACCTCATATTCCTCACGATTGCCCACTTGGACCGGACGGGGCCGAGGAACCGAGGAAGTGAAACGATTACACACCAATTGCTTCAACAGGGAGACATGAAACACGTTGGAGATCCGCATGCCAGGAGGAAGCGCAAGGGCATAGGCTACCGGGTTTACCCTGCGAAGCACTCGGAAGGGACCAACAAAGCGAGGCGCCAGCTTGGGAGTGGGCACTCGAAGGTTGAGGTTGCGGGTGGACAACCATACACGGTCTCCGACCTGGTAGGAAGGAGCGGGCGCTCGTCTGCGATCAGCCTGGAGTCTCTGGCGCTGCGCAGAGACCTCAAGGGACCTCTGGATCTGTACCCAAGAAGCACGTAGGACGGAAAGGTGATCCTCCACAGCCGGAATATCCTGGGGAGAGAATACCTCCGGTAACACGGCAGGTTGGAACCCATAATTGGCCATGAAGGGAGACGTCCCAGAGGAAGAGTTCACCGCCGTGTTCCTGGCAAACTCAGCCCAAGGCAGGAGGTCAACCCAATTGTCTTGGTGATCGGAGACATAGCAACGAAGGAATTGCTCCAAGGCCTGATTGGATCGTTCTGCGGCCCCATTGGACTGAGGGTGGTAGGCCGAGGAGAAAGAGAGATGAATCCCCAACTGGGAGCAAAAGGCGCGCCAGAACCTGGACACAAACTGACTCCCCCGATCCGACACAACCTCCTTGGGCAAACCGTGCAACCGGAAGACCTCCCTGGCGAAAATCGTGGCCAACTCTTGTGCAGAGGGTAACTTCTTGAGAGGAACACAGTGGCACATTTTGGAAAACCGATCCACAATCATGAGAATGACCGTATGGCCTCGGGATGCAGGGAGGTCCACAATGAAATCCATCCCCAGGTGTGACCATGGGCGCTCCCCGGTGGCTATGGGTTGCAAAAGGCCCAACGGAAGGTGCCGAGGGGACTTACTCTGGGCACAAACGGAGCATGCCGCTACATATGCGGCGATGTCGGAATGTAGAGAAGGCCACCAGAACAGACGTGAAACAGCCCAGGACAGCTGATTCTTTCCAGGATGCCCCGCGGCTTTGGAGTTATGGTAGGTTCGCAACAACCGAGTGCGCAACTCCTCAGGCACAAAACATCTGCCGTTGGGTCTCCCAGAGGGAGCACCAGATTGAGCCGCCAAAATCTGCTCACCCAGGGGAGAGGTCAGACTGGTGCGAATGGCGGCCAGGATCTGATTCGGAGGTATGACCGAAGTCGGAATCGACTCCTCCCTGGACAGCTCGGAGTACTGCCGTGATAAGGCATCCGCTCTGATGTTCTTGGAACCGGGTAGGTAGGAGACCACGTAATTAAAACGTGACAAGAACAGAGCCCATCTGGCCTGACGTGGTGTCAATCTCTTGGCCTCAGAAAGGTAGGTCAGATTCTTGTGGTCCGTCAGGATGAGAACCGGAACCACCGAACCCTCGAGCAAGTGCCTCCATTCTTTAAGGGCCTGCACGATGGCCAATAACTCCCTGTCACCAATCTGATAGTTGCACTCCGCGGAAGACAGTTTCCGGGAGTAAAACCCACAAGGAAGCAGAGGACCCTCTGGTGTTCTACGCTGAGACAGAAGGGCGCCTACTCCCGTCTCAGACGCGTCCACCTCGAGGACAAAGGGCAACCCAGGGTTGGAATGCGACAGAATCGGAGCCGACACAAAGGCGGACTTTAGAGCCTCAGGCCTGGAAATTACTGCCCTTCCTGGTCAGATCCGTGAGAGGCTTGGCTAGCATGGAAAAGTCCCTGATGAACTTCCGATAATAATTGGCGAAGCCCAAAAAGCGCTGCAGGGCACGGAGACCACTGGGCTGGGGCCACTGTAAGACAGCCGAAACCTTCTCAGGATCCATGGAGAACCCCTCAGCGGAAATGATGTAACCTAAGAAGGTTACCTGGGATCGGTTAAATTCGCATTTCTCAAGCTTACCGAACAGCCTGTTCTCTCGTAACCGTTGCAACACTCGTCTGACATCCATAATGTGGGCCTCCATGGATTCAGAATATACCAAGATGTCATCCAAATAGACCACCACACACTGCTGCAACAGGTCACGGAAAACATCGTTGATGAATTCCTGGAAGACTGCGGGCGCATTGCACAACCCAAAGGGCATAACCAAGGATTCATAATGACCGGTCCTGGTGTTAAACGCGGTCTTCCACTCATCGCCCGCCTTGATCCTTACCAGGTTATATGCCGCCCTCAGGTCGAGTTTGGTAAAGACCGTGGCCCCTTTGAGGCGATCGAACAGCTCGGAAATCAAGGGTATCGGGTAAGCGTTCTTGATCGTGATGCGATTGAGACCCCTGTAATCGATGCAAGGCCTCAACTCACCGCCCTTCTTTTTCACAAAGAAAAATCCAGCCCCTGCCGGGGACGAGGATTTGCGAATGTGTCCGCGTGAAAGCGCCTCCCTCACGTACTCCTCCATGGCCTCATTCTCCGCTACCGACAGTGAATAGACTTTGCCACGAGGAGGAACGGCACCAGATTGTAACTCTATGGCACAATCGTATGGGCGGTGCGGAGGTAGGGCAACCGCGCGCACCTTATCGAATACATCCCGGTACTCTTCGTATTCAGGAGGCAACAGAGAGTCCGAGGAAGTACACAGCAACCTGACAGGCCCATGGATGCAACTAGCCCCACACTGCGGTGACCACGAGAGGATCTCGGCCGATCTCCAATCGAAAGTCGGATTATGCTTCTGGAGCCAGGGGTACCCCAAGACCACCGAGTAGTGTGGAGACGAAATCACCTGGAGACAGACCGACTCTCTGTGAACGGCACCAATGGCTATCCCCACTGGAAGGGTCTCATGAGTCACGTGTGGCGGCAGAAGGGGTCTGCCGTCTATCGCCTCAAGAGCCAGTGGGGAACCTCGAGGCTGCAGAGGAATGGAATTGGCGGCAGCGAACACACTATCAATGAACAAACCACCAGCACCAGAGTCCACCAACGCCTGGGTCGTCACCGAGCCCCCGACCCAGGAGAGGACAACAGTGATCAGTGGTTTGTCAACACGGGAAACCGGGGACGAGGAGACTCCACCCAAGATCTGCCTCCGACAGGATCTCAGGTGCGAGCGTTTCCCGGACGGTTCGGACATGCCAACCGAAAATGCCCACCGAGACCACAGTACATGCATCGGCCCTCGCGTCTCCGGAGTACCCTCTCCCCCTCGGACAGGCGAGGAAACCCCAGCTGCATGGGTTCACCCCCAGACAAGTCATCCCCAGGAGGCGTGGGAGGAGAGGGAGGCACGGGTGGGACAGCAAACGTAGGCGCCAATCTGTTAGAAGGCCTCCGCAGGCTCTCCTTAAAGGAAGGTCTTTCCCTGAGTCTGGTGTCAATCAAAATCAGGAAAGAAATAAGAGACTCGAGCTCCACTGGTAGGTCCTTAGCTGCAACCTCATCCTTCAAGGCATCCGAGAGACCATGAGAGAAAGCAGCGACCAGAGCCTCATTATTCCAGCCCACCTCTGCTGCCAGGGTACGAAACTCAATGGCGTATTCAGCTACGGATCGTGAACCCTGTCTGATGGACATAAGGAGCTTCGCAGCAGAGGCAGCACGAGCCGGCACATCGAATACCTTCCGAAGAGAAGCAACAAAACCGGAAAACTCGGCAACCACCGGATTGTTGTTCTCCCATAAAGGGCTGGCCCAGGCCAAGGCCTTGTCCGAGAGCAGCGAGACATGTGGCAGCAACTCGAAATAAATGCCCACCTGGTTAAGGAAACCTCGGCACTGAGTTGGCACTCCCCCAAAGCGCTGTGGAAGGGGGGCAGAACCGGTCATACCCCGAGACACCGCAGGCGCAGCAACAGGTGTCGGGGTAGACTCTGGCGCAACAACCGGAGCTGCAGTAGGAGCGGGCCCAGGAGCGACAACCGACCCATCGGCAACGGAAGCGAAATGAGCCGTGCGTTCAAGCAGGGTTTGCAACGCCACAGCGAACCGACCCAACAGGTGATCCTGCTGATCAAGTCTGGCAATCAGTGTAGGTAGCAAGGATGGCCCTGTACCGTCAGAATTCATGGCTTGGTCCTAATGTCATGGAACCATGAACCAGACGTACAACAAGAGATAAGTGGGAATAAGAAGGCTTTATTGAAAATCAAGCTGTAAGCAAAAGTCCAAACGGATGGCTAAACCGAAGCAGGGTCTTGCGTAGCCAGAGGTCAGGAACCAGAAGGGTTGTCAGACGAAGCCAGGATCAGGAACCAGCGGGGTAGTCAGACGAGGCCAGGATCAGGAACCAGAAGCAGCAGAAGTCTTAGAAGCATGTGAACACAGGAGGACCAAGCAAGGAACTGAAGCCACAGACCTCCTATATATATGAGCTAGGCATCCAGCTCCTCCCAGTGGGAAGGAGAAGCCGCAGGGTGGGAGGCTACAAGAAACCCAGAAACCAAGATGGCCGCCAGCACATGTCAAACGAAGGAGAACAGCAAGAAGGTAAGACCATGACACTTTCTGAGCACCTGTCATGTTTCCTGAGGTTCTACAATGCCCAGACAGTAGAAAACCCCCACAAATGACCCCATTTCGGAAAGTAGACACCCTAAGGTATTCACTGATGGGCATAGTGAGTTCATCACAAAATACCTTGGGGTGTCTTCTTTCCAAAATGGGGTCACTTGTGGGGTAGTTATACTGCCCTGGCATTTTAGGGGCCCATATGCGTGAGAAGTAGTTTGCAATCAAAATGTGTAAAAAATGGGCTGTGAAATCCAAAAGGTGCTCTTTGGAATGTGTGCCCCTTTGCCCACCTTGGCTGCAAAAAAGTGTCACACATCTGGTATCGCCGTACTCAGGAGAAGTTGGGGAATGTGTTTTGGGGTGTCATTTTACATATACCCATGCTGGGTGAGATAAATATCTTGGTCAAATGCCAACTTTGTATAAAAAAATTCGAAAAGTTGTCTTTAGCCAAGATATTTCTCTCACCCAGCATGGGTATATGTAAAATGACACCCCAAAACACATTCCCCAACTTCTCCTGAGTACGGCGATACCACATGTGTGACACTTTATTGCAGCCTAGGTGGGCAAAGGGGCACACATTCCAAAAAGCACCTTTCAGATTTCACCGGTCATTTTTTACAGATTTTGAATGCAAACTACATCTCACGCATATGGGCCCCTAAAATTCCAGGGCAGTATAACTACCCCACAAGTGACCCCATTTTGGAAAGAAGACACCCCAAGGTATTCCATGAGGGGCATGGCAAGTTCCTAGAATTTTTTATTTTTTGTCGCAAGTTAGTGGAATATGAGACTTTGTAAGGAAAAAATAAATAAAATAAAAAATCATCATTTTCTGCTAACTTGTGACAAAAAATAAAAAATTCTAGGAACTCGCCATGCCCCTCACGGAATACCTTGTGGTGTCTTCTTTCCAAAATGGGGTCACTTGTGGGGTAGTTATACTGCCCTGGCATTTTAGAGGCCCATATGTGTGAGAAGTAGTTTGCAATCAAAATGTGTAAAAAATGGCCTGTGAAATCCGAAAGGTGCTCTTTGGAATGTGTGCCCCTTTGCCCACCTTGGCTGCAAAAAAGTGTCACACATCTGGTATCGCCGTACTCAGGAGAAGTTGGGGAATGTGTTTTGGGGTGTCATTTTACATATACCCATGCTGGGTGAGATAAATATCTTGGTCAAATGCCAACTTTGTATAAAAAATGGGAAAAGTTGTCGTTTGCCAAGATATTTCTCTCACCCAACATGGGTATATGTAAAATGACGCCCCAAAACACATTCCCCAACTTCTCCTGAGTACGTCGATACCACATGTGTGACACTTTTTTACAGCCTAGGTGGGCAAAGGGACCCACATTCCAAAGTGCACCTTTCGGATTTCACCGGTCATTTTTTACAGATTTTGATTGCAAACTACTTCTCACGCATATGGGCCCCTAAAATGCCAGGGCAGTATAACTACCCCACAAGTGACCCCATTTTAGAAAGAAGACACCCCAAGGTATTTTGTGATGGGCATAGTGAGTTCAGGGAAGTTTTTATTTTTTGGCACAAGTTAGTGGAATATGAGACTTTGTAAGAAAAAAAAAAATCATCATTTTCCGCTAACTTGTGACAAAAAATAAAAAGTTCTATGAACTCACTATGCCCATCAGCGAATACCTTAGGGTGTCTACTTTCCGAAATGGGGTCATTTGTGGGGGTTTTCTACTGTCTGGGCATTGTAGAACCTCAGGAAACATGACAGGTGCTCAGAAAGTCAGAGCTGCTTCAAAAAGCGGAAATTCACATTTTTGTACCATAGTTTGTAAACGCTATAACTTTTACCCAAACCATTTTTTTTCCCAAACATTTTTTTTATCAAAGACCTGTAGAACAATAAATTTAGCGAAAAATTTATATATGGATGTCGTTTTTTTTGCAAAATTTTACAACTGAAAGTGAAAAATGTCATTTTTTTGCAAAAAAATCGTTATATTTCAATTAATAACAAAAAAAGTAAAAATGTCAGCAGCAATGAAATACCCCCAAATGAAAGCTCTATTAGTGAGAAGAAAAGGAGGTAAAATTAATTTGGGTGGTAAGTTACATGACCGAGCAATAAATGGTGAAAGTAGTGTAGTGCAGAAGTGTAAAAAGTGGCCTGGTCATTAAGGGGGTTTCAGCTAGGGGGGGTTGAAGTGGTTAATTAAGGAAGTTAGGATCACATGGGATATATTGTCTCTGGAGAAGTATTTGTCTGAAGACAAAATCCCAGAAGGGTTAAGATGCCAGCTTGCCACTAAACTCTGATGAGTTAGATGATTTAAGAGAATGGGAAAAGCTTATGAATGACTGTGGTTTGAGAGTGGTGAGATTTATTATATGTATCCAGTATCCGGAAAAATAAATTGAAACATATTAG
Source organism: Bufo gargarizans (assembly GCF_014858855.1). Taxonomy (NCBI): domain Eukaryota; kingdom Metazoa; phylum Chordata; class Amphibia; order Anura; family Bufonidae; genus Bufo; species Bufo gargarizans. Next base: position 143,353,814 of record NC_058082.1, on the reverse strand, counting down.
AAAAAATATAGAGAGACTCCAACAGCTATTAGAACCTTTTAAGGGAGGCAATGAATATATATATATATATATATATATATATATATTTGAGTACCAAATGTAAAAGCAACTTAAGAAAAATAGAAACAGAGATAAAAATTAAAAACTGAGGAAATATCTCAAAGTCCATAAATGGAAAGGTCTATAAATGGAAAGCGAAAAATTAGGATAAACAACAAAAAATAAAGTAGACTTAGAGGATTGCAGTACAGGTTACACCAGAAACCAAGCAGAGAGATCATTCAAAAATACATATGTAGCTGAAAGGACTTTTGCAACACAAAGGAATGGGTACCAAGGACAAAGGTATAGACCCCGATACGACTATATGGGGGGCAATTCCAGTCCTATTTTAGATCTAATGACAATTTTAGGCAGGAAGGTCCGTATCAACCGAATAGGAACCATTATCCGCAGAATGGGTGGAGACCACCATTTCAACAATACTGCTAGCAGTATGGGAGTATGAACATGTACCAACAGGGCCAACCAAGGCATGGACATTTGAGAGGAGATAGAGGATACCAGCCGAGGGAATATAGAGAAGATTACAACAGAGGGGCAAATGAAGTGCAGAACTATAAGAATTTCCCCACCAAGGATTAAAAGGAATACACAAGAACGAAAGAGTGGAAAGGAAAGAGAAGAAGATAGGTATAAGAGGGACACCACAAAAACGGGGTCAAATAGAGGAAAGAGGGGAGGAGGTCAACATAGGTCCGAACCCCAAAAAGAGCAAAGGGGGATATAGGAGTTTTAAATTTAAGTAGAAATGCCCTCTCAGAACAGGAAAAGAAGGTATTAGGGAAAGGCCTTAAATTTTCTCCCACGAAGGGACTAAATAAGTTTGAGGCATTTCTAGATGTTCACAAATATATCAGAAAGCTTAATTTGGCTAAGTACTTTGTAAGTAATCAGATACCGGCATTAAAGAATAGAGAACAGGAAAGTGGGGTCATCCATACACAATTACACAAAAAATAAAAATTCTGTGCAAAAAATAAAAATAATGAGTGCATAGAAGGTTTCAAGGGAGGAGTACTAAAAGAGATTGAAAACATCAATGTAAAACCGAGGATGCACAAATTAACGAAGGAAAATAAAATGGCACTGGAAAAATTGGAGAAAAAACGCAATATAGTAATAAAACCAGCGGATAAGGGGGAGGGCTGGAAATAATGGATACATCGAAGTATGAAGCGGAGCTTCAGAGGCAACTTGAATATAGAGAGACATACCTCCCATTAAAAAAAGCAATCCAGTGGAGTTAAGCTTGGTACAGATCTCAGTCAACTTTTCAACTTGAATTATCTCCCTCTATTACAGAAAATCAAATCAGACCTGGTATCATTAGATATCCCTATCCTTTCATGGTTCGGGAGAAAGAACATATTAATGTCCCTGGTCATACCTAAACTGACATATCTTCAACAAACACTCCCAATATCCATACCCTCTACCTACTATGCTTCCCTTCGCTCTCTATTCAGATCCTTCATTTGGTTTGGGAAGAGGGCAAGAATTTTATATAGAACCTTAACTTACTCTAAAGAGAAAGGAGGAATTTCACTGCCAGATCCGGAAATTTACGGCAGAGCGGTCCTTCTGTCTAGAGTGGTGGATTGGATGAGATGCCCTCCTCATAAATCTTGGGTCGCAATGGAGCAATCCCTACTGGGATCGCCATTTTCAGCCTTTTTACTGGGCAAATTATCCTCTATCCCTCCTTGCTCTAACATCTCACAGGTCATGAAAGCAACCTTACAAGCTTGGAACACCCTGGAGGGATCCTATAATGGTATACCTCTCCCATCCCCAACTCTGTTTGTTAAAGATATCTTTGACTTGGCCCCCCATGCACTAAGAGACAGTATCCCAACTAAGGTTAGAATGTCAAGAGTCAAGATCATAGATCTATACCAAGAGGGTTCCCTCATTTCCATTGAAGACATGCACAAGGTACTAGAGGTGTCCCCCTCGAGATATAACTTAATATACTTCCTCAGAGCTTACATGTCCCAACACGGTAGAGTAAACAATCTTCTCAGACCTCTTACATGGTTCGAGAGTATTATTTCACAAGCCCAGACACCATTCAAAATCATTTCTCAATTATATAAGAAACTAAGAGACCCCCCCATTCTCGCTGGTCCCTGCTTTTATCCGCTTGTGGGAAAAGGATCTAAACAAAACCTTTCAAAGTAATGAAATTCAAAGGATCTATATCTCCCCCCCATATTGCGTCTAGATGCGTGAGGACCCAAGAGAACAGTTACAAAATAATCTCAAGGTGGTACAAAACCCCTGACAAAACATGCTTATACTCTACTTCGGCTTCGGATGTGTGCTGGAGGTGCTCTAAGGATAGAGGCACATACATACATATCTGGTGGAAGTGTCCTATAATACTACTTTGGTGGGAAAACATTTTCAGACAAGGAAATCAGATCTGTGGCACCAAATATCCTGCTTCCCCCGAAATAGCCCCTTTAAACCTCTTCCCTGCGGACATCTATACTCCCAACTTAAAACTGTTTAAATACCTATTAAGTGTGGCCAAACTCCTGATCCCAACCTTGTGGCTCTCTCCTGAAGTCCCATCCATGGAACAATGGTTCCTTAAGATCGATCAGATATTCAGACTTGAGGAGATATCCTCCTGGGAAGCGAGATCACACCATAATTTTGACAAGACTTGGAAGGTGTGGAAGTCCTTTAGAGGATACATGACCTAAAACTTCTGAGGGCTTAATCCCTCTCGAAATTAACCAGACTTTTGAGTAAGGTTGATAGCCTCAGTCACCTACAAACTAAGGTATAGATCCGCGACTACTGGAGATTACCTGCCTAACCCGCCTCAGATGATGAATCTACCCTTATCATTGTGAACTCAATTACCTGTTTGCTATTGCCTAACATAACACATCAACGTGTGACCAGTGGTTCTTCCCCATCCCCAATATTTTAGTAATGTTTTCTGAAGCAATGTTTATTGAAGAAACAATTGTAATTTGCTGGAGACTTATTGATGTCTCTATTTTCATGAAACTTTATCTCTGTATCTGTGATATTACTCAATAAAAGAGTTAAAATAAAAAAATAAAAAAAAACAATCCAGCAGTAAAATATAAGTTAGATTTGAATAAGTTGTTACAAAAAGGTTTTAAAGAGGGAGTTATAGATAAAAAATAGTATCAATGTTTAACCATTAAGTCCCCAGTTACACCTGTACTATACCACTTACCCAAAATCCACAAAAGCCTCATAGATACCCCTGGGAGACCCATAGTCTCCGGGATTAATTCACTAACCAGCAGACTAACAGTATGTAGTGGAAATAACACAGGGAGTGTTATTGAGCTATCAAAAGAGTTGGGTAATTGTGGCGATGACGTGTGGCTGGCAACAGTTGACGTCACCTCCTTGTATACGGTCATTCCAAAGGAGCGGGCAGTAAGCGAAGAATTAAATCGAGATCCAAATGTGTCCACCTTGAAAGGCAACTTCATTGTTGATTGCATAGAGTTCTGCTTGACCCACAATTACTTTTGGTTCAGTGGGGGTTTTTATTTGCAAAGGATCGGGAAGGTGATGGGGGCGAAATTCAACCCCCGTTTTTCCAATATTTTTATGGGAGCATGGGAAAGGAATAATATTAACCCAATCCTCTCCAAGTATAGACAAAGGGGGAGTTTGAAAATATGGCGAAGATATATCGATGACTGTCTGATGGTGTGGGAAGGGGAAAAAATGGTTTGGAAGGGTTTATTGAAGATCTGAATAAAAATTACTGGAATCTGAAATTTACGAGCAATATTAGTAATAGGGCTATTAATTTTTTTGTATTTGGTAATTTTTATAGAGGAGAGAAGATTCAAAACAATGACTTTTTTTTTTAAAAAGAAACAGATGTGAATGGATATATACTGTAGATATGAAAAGTTGCAATCATAAACCCTGGTTAAATAATATTCCAAAAGGGCAGATAAAAAGGATATACCGTAATTGTACAGATGTCACTACGTTTAGAGAACAAAGTTTAGCTATACAGGACCAATTTGTGGAGAAGGGATATAAAAAGGAAGATTTAATAATTTGCAGTCAGGAGGTAGAACTGGTTCTGGAAGCAACTACCATTTCGACCACCGCCCTAAGGGTTGGGGGAGGGGTCGCTATGGAAAAACCTGGGAACCGTATGGGGAACAACATTCTTGGCATCAGCAAAGATACCATTTACAACACCATTATCAGGAACCTAGAGAAGATCGATACCCTGTTCAACAAGGAAAGGAAAGAAGTCTTAGAGGGGAATCTGACAAAGTGTCAGAAGTTAATTGTGAAAGGAGAGAGGAGGGAGTGGTTATTCAGAAAGAAAAAAAAAAATCCACATCAAGCTATAAAAGGGAAACAAATGAACAAAATAATGGAGGAGGGATAGTTCAGAGAATTGGGCAAAGCGACCCCCCAAAAAAGAAATATAGAGGAAGAAGAGGGAATGGCAAGCGAAAATCCAGTATCCAAAAAGAGCAAAGAGCAAAGGAAAGTAATGGGCATATTTAATCTGAGCTCATATACCCTGACCGAGCCCGAGATAAGAGTGCTGGGAAAGAGGTTGAATTTTGCACCGACTGCTATGTCAAACAAATTTGAGATGTTTTTAGACATTCACAAATATATCAGAAAGCTCAATATTGCAAAATACTGTATTAATACACAAAGCGCACTTCTAAAAAAACAAGATAGTCGATAAGATCGAAGTCCCCTCACCAAATAGTGGAGTACTGGAAAAAAAAGGAATACAAACAAAACTAATTAAAGAGAATGAGTGTGTGGAGGCCTTCAAGTGAGATTTAATAAAAGAACTGGAAAACATGGAAATAAAACCACAGTATTTTAACATAACTAAAGAAGAAAGAACAGCTCTAAAAAACTTAGAAAATAATTTCAACATAATAAAACCGGCTGATAAAGGGGGAGGAGTGGTAGTCATGGATTTGACCAAATATGAACAGGAACATGAAAGGCAGATGAGGCGACTTATGTGCCCCTGCAAGGAAATCCTACTTTCAAATATTAGGGCAAGTTGAATACACTTTTGAAGTTAGGCTTTGACCAAAATATCCTGAATAAAATAGAATTAGAGTATCTCATGATTAGGTCCCCAGTGGTCCCAGTCATATACCAACTTCCAAAAATTCACAAGGATTTGACAAATCCCCTGGGGAGACCCATTATTTTGGGGATTGACTCGCTGAGCAGCAGGTTGTCAGAGTGTGCTGACTTCTTTCTACAGAAGTATGTGGTCAGTGCGTCCTTACATCTTCGGGATACGGGGAGTGTGATTGATGTTTAAAAAAAAAAATTGGCAATATCAAAGATATCAGCAATTTTTGGCTGGAGACTGTGGACGTGACATCGCTGTAAACCAGCATTCCGTCCACCGTCAGACTGAGAGCTGTCAAAGCTGCATTGGATAAGGATGAGCTAATGCCAGAACAACAGGGTCAATTCATCCTAGACAGTGTGGATTTCTGTTTGAAACATAACTTTTTTTGGTTTAAGGGACAGTATTATTTACAGCAGACTGGGACGGCGATGGGGGCGAAATTCGCCCCCAGTTACGCTAATATTTTTATGAATCTATGGGAGGAAGAATTTATTCAGCCTATTTTGTCCAAGCCAATTTCAGGTGGCACATTAGTTGTCTGAAGAAGATACATAGATGATTGCCTGCTGTTTTGGGAGGGAGAGAAACAGGGATTTGAAGCCCTCATAGACACATTAAATAAGAACAACTGGAATATTAAATTAACAGGCACCATCAGCAATATCTCTATTGACTTCCTTGATTTGACGATTTATGTTGAACAAGACCAACTAAACACTAAATAAAAAAATAAAAAAACGGACATCAATGGGTATATTGATACCTCTAGTTGTCACCATGCCCCTTGGATTAATAATATACCTAAGGGGCAGCTTACTAGAATCAGCTGGAAATGCACGGAAGATGTTATGTATGAAGAACAGAGCAAAATTATCCAAGACCGCTTTGTAGAGAAGGGGTACAATATTGAGAACCTAAACGAGAGTAAAAAACAGGTAGATAATGATAGAAGGATGGGTAAGAAAGAAAGAGCAGTTGTGAGGAAAGAGAAGGATTTTCGCTTCTCATTTCTAACTCAGTACAATGTAGGAGCTGGGGTTATAAAAAATGCCATTCGCAAGAATTGGTAAGTTCTGAAAAATTATCCCATTTTGGGAAGTATCATACCCAAACAATCTGATATTATTTACAAGAAAGCCCCTAATATGGGCAACCATCTGGTGCATAGTGTTATACAGGAGAAAAAGGAGAAGAGGCACAAGCCATTATTCATATGGTGCGGCTTTTGCCTGCCATGTAAAAACAGAGCCATGACTGACAGGGAGTGGTGTGCACAGACATTTGAATCCACAGTTAAAGGCAATCGCCACAAAATCAATGGCAAAATCACCTGTGAAAAAGAAGGTGTAATATATTTGCTAGAATGCCCTTGCGGGCTGCAGTATGTTGGGTGCACCACCCGTAAATAAGAATTCAGGAACACATAAGGAACATCAAAAAGGGTCTTGAAACCCACAGTGTTTCACTACATTTTAAAAAGACGCACCAAAAAAATCCCAAGTGTTTGAGGTTCATGGACATAGAACTGGTTGAACCATATTGGCGGGGTGGTGACCAGATTTCTAGAATCAACAAGTGCAAGGAGGGGGGAGTATTGGATTGTGGTGATTAATATCTCCTTGGTGGCCCTACTTAAAATTTTCACTGTGTATTCAACTACCCCTTAATTCCACAGTTTTGTTCCCTGTACTGCCTACTTTTACCTGTGCTTAAAATAGGGTTACTATGCAGGGTCCGTCTATCTGTTGAAGGACGTAGGACCCAGAAGCAAGGCTGTGTGCAGGCTCACATTCCTGACAGCCAGGGACTGTAAGTAAATGAATAAAGCCAGGTCCTCCCCAGCAGCTGATAACAGTGCCTGGGCTGTGTGCACTTCTCCCTGTCCCTGCGCTTGGCAGACGCTCCCTCACTCAGCAGAGCTGGAGGATGCAGAGTGGAAGCAGCGCAGACCAGGGAAGGGAGATCTGCCATCTGCTCAGTGTATAAATGAAAGCAACATGTGGTAAGAGGACACCTTTGTGCTGCAGGAGATTAACCCTTTAGGGGGGGGTGGCTCTGGTTACTGACACTTTTGTGTGGCTATTGTTACTGGCTAGTGAGGGCAGGCGGCATTAACCTAAGGATGAGGGCAGTGGCGGCCATCTTAACTGAATAGTGAAATTGCAGTTTTATGCAGACTGGTTGCTAAGGGCTGAATCTTATTAAATATGGGATAAGTCAGTCTAATAGTAACTGATTCTGGAATATCATGTTATTAGTAACTACATATATGAAAATTGAAATTAGGGTCTAAATGTGACAGTTATCCTTTAAAAGATGTCCTATTGGTGGGCAGGGACCATGTGATCGGGTCCCATAATGAAAGTTGAAGAATCAGAGTGGACACATGACAGTTGTGGGATTGTGAATGAAAACTGGTCCACTTATATAGAAAGGTTT